>NC_133414.1:6252500-6586250 GCF_049350105.2 Macaca mulatta
CACTTTCTCTTAGTTTTCTCTTATTTTCCAGGACCTGTGACTCTACCTCCTTAAAAGTGAAGTGACTGTGAAAATTGATTGTACCTTCTTACGTGACTAATTTTGACCATCCCTTATGACTGAGAGTCTCATGCAATGCTTTGGATGTTCCATCAACGACACACAGGCCATGCTGTTGGGGACTCACCACAGCTCCGGGTTATCCTGCCGTCGACACTGCCAGGCACCCACCTTGCCACTGGGGTTCAAACTCAGTTCATTGAGAAAACTATCTGACCCCAAGAGTGAAAGTTTAGGTCAATACTGAAACAGTCAGTCACGTACTTGTTGGTGCAATGTGCAGAAATGGTAACTCAAGAGAGAAATCAACCACAGCAGCTCTCCATTCATGGTGAGGGGTGGGGTATACGGTGTAGAAAATCAAGGTGTTTGAGATGAGTGAGGCTTTGGGCTGACGGATGCTCACTCAGCTAAGCATCTGGACTGTCTGGGTTGCCCTTCATCTCCACACCCCCTCGCGCTGTGCATTTCAGCTGTCTCTGAACTTTCATATGCTGACTTTCCTCCAGCACATTGTCAACCTTTCCTACTTGCTACACTCAGGGTCTATTCTCCTAACTTCCTCCACTTTTCCTTCTGTTTCTACACTGATGTAGCTCAGGAAACAAAATAATCAACTGGACTTGAGAGGCTGATGTTCTCCTGAAATAAGGCGGGAAGCTTGGAGCTGGGTGTTTGTGGTGTAACAGAGGCTGGCTACCACCCAGATGAATGAGCTTCATGGAGAAATTAAAGTACTGCTCTCAGTAGCTTTTATTTACTAATTCCTGTTATGAACTATGTATAAATGTGGACCTAAAATACGAGCTAAAGGGCTCCTCACTAATAGAGTCAATAGGGAGAATGAAAGGGAAAATCCCAGCCAGCTAGTAGAGAAATACGCTGTAGCACCTTGCTTAATGCATGTATATAGGTTTTCAAACAGGTTTAATCGATTTCAATTTCGAAACTTGAAAAGCGTTAGGGCAGCATCTCATGTAGTATTATTTTACAGGTGATTGGACTGAAAAGATGTATAATTTTTCTATTATTTGTTTATACTATTTATTATAATGTAATTGTTATTGTATTCTATATTACTATTTATTTAATATAATGATAACATTTGTTTACAAAGTCTACAACTTTTAAGAATGAGACACAACCTATCTCTTAATGGCACCAAATAATCATTTCCACATAGTCAATGTTATTTGAACAAATGAATAACTAAACTCTGGAAAAGAATCACAAAAACAGTCTCCACCATCCCATCAGCACCGGGAAGCTCCGCTCCGTGAAGCTGCCGGGGGCACTAGCAGGCAGACACAATGCCGTCATAAAAGATTCCCTGTTTTTCCAAGGGATAGGTTTTACAACCAATAATTAAAAGATTAGGACATTCCATCTCTTGTCACCGTGAGGTGGAACCGTGCTGTTCTAGGTTTTCAGTAACACTGAGTCATCAACAAAATTCAAGATTCAGAATCTTCTCTATGAATCTTGATGTATTAAAGCATTTACTTGTAAACTAATGGCAAATACTTATATTAAATTTAAATAAAATATTAGGGCAGTTAATCGGGTCTTCTTTTCCAGTCTACTCACCTGAGACATGGGGCAGCTTGAGAGGTTTCTGGAGATGAGGTTAGGTTAGGGACAGATTCTCAGAAATGATCTATGCAAAAGACTTTGGAATTACAGTGTCATTTTTTTCAATCCTATCAAATTTGCTACTGAATATATTAAAGTATGGAAAGTTGAGAGATATCAAATGTCACTAAATAAAAATGAGATCAGATTTATAATTTGGAAGATTGTGTCATCATTTGGTGGCTGAATTTTTTTGTTGTTGTTGTAATTTCTGCCCTCTCCAATCTAGACTACTTAACCTTCTTTTGCCCATTGTAAGTTATAATAGCCCATAAATTTGACAACTTCATTAAAATCCTAAACGAGGACACTAATATTTGGCCCGTTTCTTCTGGCTCATATTTTTTGTTCTAGAAATCATCTCTCTTTACCTGTGAATACCCAGTTTACTCTCCACTATTCCCTAAGGTTAGCTTTCACTCAAATACACATTTACAATTATAAAGTTACTTTATTTCCATTTAGATTGCTCCTGGTCTCCACAGAGATAGCAAAACTTCAAATGCAACAGGCTGTTTAGCAGAAACAGCTATTTTCTTTTATATAAATTTAGTTCACTTAGTTCAGTTATTTTGTCTTTAAAAATATACTGCTTTGAAAAAACTCAAACAGAACTATTCTTAATTCAATTATTTCCATTGGCACGTAAAATTTAATGTACAGATATAGCACCAGGTCCTTTTAGTGTCTTTGTTTAAATTGTTAGAAAAAGAGACAAAGACTTTTTTAATAAACAATTTCAGAAATACAAAAATCTAGGGCACAATACATAACACTTTATTACCACACAACTATATATATATATATATATATATATACACACACACACACACACACCCCTATCCTGCTAATGGGCATTCTGTTTATTTCCATTGTTTATTATTATTTAAAAATTACTACATCTCTTTACTGACCATTACAAATTCTTCTTCTGTCAATTGCTTATTCTTATCCTTCATTTTTTTTTTCTTTTTTGGTATTTTCTTTTTTATTTATTAGACAATTTTAAATAGTTTGATCATTACTTTTTTCTATGTTATATGCACTGTCAATCTGTTCTTCCCTTCAATGGCTGGTTTGTTGTTTTTACCACAGAACATTTGGTCAAGTGTTTCAGAGGTTAAACTCTATTTATATATTTATTGCCCTTATGACTTGTGCTTTTTCTTTATGGTCTGATTTCGATAACTCTTTTCTCCCTCATAGACCTAAAGAGCTTTTTCTATATTTTCTTCTACAATGATGAAGTTTTATCTTTTACATTTAATTAGGTAAAATTTATTTTTTATTTGTTGTGAGCTATAGATCTACCTTTTCCACATGGATATCCAATTTCCCAGGAATATTGAAAGAGAAGCAAGTCTTTTTTTTTCTCTCTCTCTCTCTTTTAATATATAAAAAGATCTAACAAGATCCCTAGGAAAAATCTGATGTTAACTGAATTAAGTGGATTAGTATTAAATCAACTGGCGCAATAATTACAGGAAGGCATTATAAGTCACTAGGGAGCCCAAGGAGGGTGAAACCTCATGCCTCTTTGGGGAGTAGTACAGGGACTGACTATACTCCTTGCTCCCAAGGGACAGAACATTCTCTAGGTTTTTCATTCCTGACTCAGTAGCACTCAAAGCTTTTCTTAAGGTAAATTAAAGTTATGGAGAAAGACATCACTCTGTAGCCACTGTTTTCCAAGAGTAGCATTCCAGGCAGCATCTAGGGAGCCAGCAAAGATTCTGTCCTGTCTACCATTTTCCCATGAATGACATCATAATTGAACCTCCCTGTCTTCTTGCCTTTTTCTGTTGTGGTAACAAAAGATCACAAACTGGGTAATATGTATAAAAAATGTTTCTTTAGTTCATAGTTCTAGAGGCTGGAAGTCAACAGTCCGGCCTCTGTGAGGGCCTTTTTGCTGCCTCACTCATGGCAGAGGGCATCACATGGTGAGAGTGGGAGCAAGGGAGCCAGGGAGAGCTCACATGCATAACAATAATGCTCCTGTGATAATAAACCCACTCCTGTGATAGCAACATTCATCCCATCATGAGAACAGAGCCCTCATTCATCCCTTCATCTCATCATAGGGGCAGAAGGATTAAGTTTTAACACATGAACTTTTGGGGGACTCATTCAGTACATAGCACTCCCAAAATATTCACTAAGAGCGAGAGTAAACTGATTTAATTTCAGACTGTTCTTGGCAGTCCAAAACTAGAGCTTTCCAAGTTTTACAATAGAGAATTAAAATGATAGAAAAATATTCTTTAAAAAAAAAACTGCAGAAGAAAGCTAGAAAATCTGAAGATGAAGTTTTTTTAAGGCATAAAATACATGCAGTTAATAGACAATGGAGACATGCTAAGACTTGAAAATGTGCTTTGACATTCTCAAATTGTCTAAGGATTTTGCAACAAAATAACTTACCAGGGTCAGGGCATGGTAGAATATGAGTTTGTAATGAATTTAGACCTGGGTTTCTGTGACCCAAGTTATGCTGAAGAAAATGAGAGACACACCCTTTTAAAAAACTGTGCATAGCCTGAGGCCACTGCAATTACTTAATCCTTTTGGAAAATTGCTTAAGCCTGGCACGTTTTGTAATGAATTTTATCTCTTCACTACCAAAAGTCATAAAACGTAACTTAAGCGAGGAAAGAAACACAATTGATAATTGCATATTTCAAAGGGATCAGCATTTTTAAAAAGTGGATAAGTATTAGTATGCTATATCTGACATATGACATGAAAATGACATATACAACATAATTTTGTTTATACTGTTGTATATATCTTACACATTTTATATTATAACACATTTTGGATATATGTTTATATATACACACAAATATATAGGAAAATAAAACTAAATATTATCAGAATGTTTATTTCTTGATGGGAATTTGAGTAGTGCATTTTTTACTTTATTTCTATTGTTATACATTTGGTATTTTCCACATGTTGTTCAGTGATTTTGTATTACTTTTGCAATGATAGACATAATGTTTGGAGGCAGAAAAAATAAGAGAACAGGCAAGAAGCGTTCATTTGAAAATTCTAAATGCAGTAGGCACCTGAAGTCAAAGGGTTCCCCGTCACTGAAAAACCAAAGCTACCCATATCAAAGAAGCGTGGGCGCTTCTGCCCCCTACTGTCCATCTTCAGTAACTGTCCAGTGAGTCCCCGCCTTTTGTTAGCAAGTCTTAGAATCTCCTGGGACGCTTGCTGTTTGCAAAATTAGGAAATCTTGAGCTACATCCTCAGATAATCTGAGGCTGGATACCCTCAGACTGTACTCTAAGAAACATCATCAAAATTAAGTTACATGACCTGATCACAGCTACAGTAATAAAATCAGAAAAAATATGGACATCATATTTAGAAACACAAATAGAAAAGCAACGCGATTTCTTTCAGTTTTAAAAAAGTATATTAGTATATAACATAATCTAGTATGTATTAAAATAATATATATTTAAGAATATATAAATATATGCTTAGTACACATTGTCACTATTAATAATATCAATACATTACCTTTTATACATACATATGTATGTGTGTTTGTGTATTTATGCACATGTAGTTTTATATTTGCCTATGTAGTTGTATATATGTATAGTGCATAGTATAGTGTGGATGTGTGCATATGTGGTATGCATATATAGTATATATAGTACACACACACAGAGTCCTGCCTGTACACACACACAGCCATTCATCATTTAACAATGGGGATATATTCTGAGAAATGCATCCGTAGGTGATTTTGTTGTTATGCAAATATCATAGTGTGAACTCTCACAAAACTAGACGGAAGAGCCAACTATACACCTGCTGCTGCTAGACAACAAATTTGTACAGCATGTTATTGTTCTGAATACTGTAGGCAATCGTAACACCATGGTATTTGCATATCTAAACGTAGAAAAGATACAGTAAAAATACGGTATAAAAGATAAACATGGTGCACCTGTGTAGGACATTCACCACGAATGCAGCTTTCAGGACCGGAAGTTGCTCTGGGTGGGTCAGTGAGTGACTGGTGAGTGGATGTGAAAGACTTAGATGTCACTGTAAACACCGCTGTAGACCTTCCAGACACTGTACACTTAGGCTACACAACACGTACACAAAAAATTTCTCTCCTCAATAATGAATGAACCTTAGCCCACTATAACTTTTTGTTACAGTGTAAACTTCACTTTGTTTTAATTTTTTGACTCTTGTCATTACACTCCACTGAAAACACAAATCCACTGTACAGCTGAACAAAAATATTGTCTCTTTTTGGCCGGGCATGGTGGCTAACGCCTGTAATCCCAACACTTTGGGAGGTCAAGGTGGGTGGATCACGAGGTCAGGGGTTCGAGACCAGCCTGACCAACATGGTGAAACCCCATCTCTACTAAAATACAAAAATTAGCTTGGCATGGTGGCGGGCACCTGTAATCCCAGCTACTCAGGAGGCTGAGGCAGGAGAATTGCTTGAACCCGGGAGGCGGAGGTTGCAGTGAGCCAAGATGGTGCCACTGCACTCCAACCTGTGCAAAAGAGAGAAACTCCGTCTTAACAAAAAAATAACAATAATAATAATAATATTGTCTCTTTTTATATCTGTATCCTATACGTGCTCTTATATTTTTTAATTTTTTAATTTTTAAACTTTTTTGTTAAAAACTAAAACACAAACCACTATAGCCTACACTGACACAGGGTCAGGATCATTATCGCTGTCTTCCACCTCCATTTCTTGTCAAATTGGAAGATCTTCAGGGGCAATGACACACATTAAGCTGGCATCTCCTATGATGACAATACCTTTTTCTGGATAGCTCCTGAAGGAAATGCCTGAAGCTGTTTCACAACCAACTTTTTAATAATATATTGACATAAAGAGTACAATCAAAAATAACAATAAAGAGTACAGTATAATAAATAAACTGGTAACCTAATCATTCATTATCATTGTCAAGTATTATGTGCTATACCTAACTGTATGTGCTATATTCTCGTATGACTGACAGTCATGTGTACGATAAGTCTTGTACACAAGCATTACCACGAACACAGGAGTAATGCATTTTGCTACAGTCTTACAATGGCGACTGCCTGACTAGTTGGCAGGAGTTTGTCAGCTCCATGATAATCTTGAGGGATCACCATGGTATATGCGTTCCTTTGTTAAGCGAAATGTTGTTACGCTATACACAACTGTATGTACTTCCACAAATAATGCTGCATTTGTCTTTTCAGAAATTATTAAGACCCTAACCTGTGATTAACATCCACATTTTAACTCTATAGCTGATAAAAGCTTTTCCTCATTTTGAAGTTATTTGAAGTCCCAGGTTTTTTAAAAGGTGACATTATCTAAGTTCTTAAAAATGATTATTTACTGAATTCAGCATTTCTTCTGAGCTAGGTTTAATATTGTAAAATCTTCTGCTCTACAGTCTCACAAGCAATTTATTTAAAGTCAGTTAAAGACATTGAAGCCAAATTCCTTTTTAAAATATGCTCTCAGCTGCAGTTGGACACAGTTACATGTGCCTCTTTGAAGGAAAACATGGGCACAGTGATAAATACAGTGTTGACTTACCCATAACCAAATAGAAATAGCTGCATCAACAGTCCGAGCCCAGGAACCAATAGGGCTGAAAAGAAAACAAGAAAATAATCATCAGTTTGGCAGCAAATCCACTGTCACTATATTCCCTGGCAGTGGCCTTTGGCCTGCAAAGCGCTTGTCAATAACGGCTTCTTTGCTTTCTGAGACATCATCTGTAAATACTGAAATATTGAAACCTAGACTAGGATTTTGATACCATATTCTTAAATCTGTTTTGAAAACCTGAGATCATTGCTTTAAAAGTGAGTTCACCAATCTGTTATTTGATTTAGAAATACATTGGCTGAGGTCTTGTAAGTCAAGCAGAAACTTGTTTTTTGTTTTTTTGTTTTTTGTTTGTTTGTTTGTTTGTTTGTTTGTTTCCTGAGACGGAGTCTCACTCCGTCAACAGGCTGGAGTGCAGCGGGCAATCTTGGCTCACTGCACCCTCCGTCTCCTGGGTTCAAGCAATTCTCCTGCCTCAGCCTCCCAAGTAGCTGGGACTACAGGCATGTACCACCATGCCCAGCTAGTTTTTGTATTTTTAGTAGAGACGAGGTTTCACCATGTTGGCCAGGATGGTCTTGACCTTCTGACTTCGTGATCCACCTACCTCGGCCTCCCAAAGTGCTGGGATTATAGGCGTGAACCATCATGCCAGGCCGAAACTGGCCATTTTTAAACATACACATTTGTCCTTTATGTGATGTTCTCCTGGTGCTGAATCTGTCTGCCATTCCCAGACTATGGAGCTACATCATGAAGTTCCTGAAGTCATTTCTAGGATGGACTTGGTATCCTATATTCTTCACAATTGGTGCTCTAACCACAGCATGAGATGCTGTGAAGAACAGATGAGATAAATAATGTGACAAGGCTATGAAATGAGTGAAGCCCCCTTTAAACAACTGATACCAAAAGCTTCTCACTGCTTCTGAATTGGAAGAATTAAGAAAGAGGTGGATGTCAGCTTTCTTTCCTCCCCTAGTCAATTCACTTTTGCTCAAACCCCTGGTGAAATGTGACTCTCGTATGTGTATTAACTGCAAAATTTCACAAACACTGCCTTCCACTATTCCTCTGCGGAGCAAACTTAACAGTAAAAATTTTATCTAAAAATTGGTCGTGTCTTTTTTGTGCAGCTTTTTGGATTGGCTCACAGTTTCCCTACATTTTGGTCTTGTCAGTTGAGAATAACACATTTCAAGGGACACTCTTGGAAAACACCTTTGATGGAGAGGTTGATTTTTGTAACCTGTATACCATAGTCAGGTACTCTTGGCTCTTGGTATAAATTAGACATATAACAGAAAATTCTATTCTATTACTAGAACTCTCTGGAGCCCCCAAATCAGGGTCCCTGACAGAAACTGCATCACTAGGGGACCTAACCACTGTTAGAACTTGGTGCCACGGGGGTGACGAAGGCGTAAATACCGCGCCCTGTGCTAATATCTCCCTCCTCCCACCTACCACATGGCAGCCCAGGCAGTACAATCTATAGAAATCAGCTTCCCTGACTGAAAAATTACATAGGAAAAGGTGAAGAATTAATGCAGGTAAACAAAAGGCAGTAATAGGAAACCCAGCACACCCATCATGTCTATTATACAGCTGTTTATAGGCTTCCATAAATCATCCAAGATGGTGTGCCTGACACCTTGTAGATTTCCTGAAAGACTTCCGTTCTCTGCACCCCTCTGTCTGCCTCTCTCCCTCTCTCTGAGTCTCATCCTCCTCTTCATTCCTTTCTCTTCTGCCCCTTCCCTCTCCATGCTATCTCTTGCTCTTCTCCCTTCCTTCCCATCTCTGTCTCTCCCCATCTGCTGTCCCTCCTTCCCTCTAGCTCCCTCCAATTGCATCACTGGACTGGACCCATCAATAGACACCAAGGGGGCAGTCGCAGTGGCTCATGCCAATAACCTCAGCACTTTGCGAGGCTGAGGCAGGCAGATCACCTGAGGTCAGGAGTTAGAGACCACCCTGGCCAACATGGTGAAACATTTTCTCTACTAAAAATACAAAAATTAGCCAGGTGTGGTGGTGCACACCTGTAATCCCAGCTACTTGGGAGGCTGAGCAGAGATCACACCTCTGCATTCCAGCCTGGGAGACAGAGTGAGACTCCGTCTCAAAAAATATATAGACAGCAAGAGTCCACTGTGGGTCAGGCTCTGTGTCTGCTGCCAGGGGGTCTCAGGGTCAAATGTTAGTATTCAGTGGCAGGGAGAATAAGTGACTTGATGAACAAAAGTCATATTATGGCAACTAAACTACTTTACATGCTGGAAAACAGCCAGATTTTGCTTGTATTACTCTTAAGAGATCCAAGTGTTTTTGTGAACAACATAGCCAAGAATACAGTGACGCAACATTTCCTTTTTAGCTAATTTACCAAAGATGTATACCAGATAGGAATATGTATATAAGGTCACTTTATAATCTATATTTGGCAATGACTATGCAAGTAATTGTAGTTTTGATATGTATTGATCACCCTAGCAGTGACCTCTCCTACTCTGTGGCCATGCGTGGATGTGTGAACTCTGTAAAGAAGGAGTGAGCTAAAAGCATCAGGGCTGGCTGCTGGACTGGCTTCCTCCACTCCTTTTGTGCTTCCTTTTCTTTCCTGCAGAAGAGCCATCCTCTGGCAGGTGTGTGAAAGAACTGCCCATGAGGAGTCAGAGGCTACCTTGCACACCTCGCACACCTCGCAGCTGTGCTCGCCGGAGATGGCTTTGCAGGCACACAAGCCCCTCTCCCAAGCCACCTGCCAGGAGTCCCATGAGGAACACGGCACAGCATCTGCATCAGAACCCCATGGGTTTGCCTGTCACATGTTTTTCTCCTGATCTGTGGCTCACAGACTCGGCATGACCCAACCTCCTAGATTTCCCCCTCAGTGCTATTTGCAGTGCCCCCAAGCACTTTCCTCCACTCCAGTCCCCGAGTGCATGCCAACAGCCCTATTTTCAGCCACCCCTCTCCATGCCTCTTGTCTGTCTCTAGCTGACAAGCAGATTATCTCTTGTGTCCACTTTGTTTACCAATGTACTTTGGCACCATTGAATTCCAACGCATGAAGTAAACTGAACTGTGTACAACGCTGAGCACACACGTGGTTTGGAGAACAGCCCTTGTCAGGATCCAAAATGTTCCCAAGTCTTGTTGATATTTGGGTCACTGCAGAGCTCTGAGTCCCCCTTCCTTTTTATCTTCCTCCCTTCAACTCATTCTCAATTTCTCTCTCTGAAATCAAGTGTGAACACATTTATGTATTCAAATAGAGGCATACTGTTCATGCTTATGTTTTTCTGTAACCACCACATCTAATAAATACTTACCATCCAGGAAAAAATGTTGTTGTGCAATAATAATATGCTAAATGATGGCAAGTCTGTTGTCATATTTTTGTAACAATATTTCTTTTACTTGTCACACACACACTTGATGGAAAACTTCAAAAAGTTAGTTTGAAGCAGTCTTTTCAGAAAACAAAACTGAATAAAATCATTCAGCATCGTTCAAAACAGCAGTCCCCCATATTCATAGTAGCAGGAACCTATTTTTTTCCACGGATGTGGTAGGTGGGGGGTGGTTTGTGGGTGAAACCGTTTTATCAGGCATTAGATCCTCATAAAGAGCACCGTTAGATTACTTGCATGCGCGGTTCGCAGTAGGGTTTGCGCTACTGTGGGAATCTAATGCCGCAGCTGATCTGACAGGAGGCAGAGCTCAGGCCGTTGTGTCCACTTGCCCACCACTCACCTCCTGCTGTGAGTCCCTAAAAGGCCACGGACCAGTACTAGTCTGCATCCTGGGGGTTGGGGAATCCTGATTTAAAACATCCTTTTTTAAAGATTGGCACAAGTATGCCTGTTTTTGCTATAATTATATTAACTGCATATCTGTACACTATCCCGACCAGCCGGGCTTTTATTTCTGCTTCTTCACTTTGATGTCTTCTGTCTCTGTTTCCCAGATTTCTATGTTCCCTGTAAACATGAGTCTCATATTGTCCTAGGGAAGCTACACACAAATCACCAAAGATCCTAATGTTCAGGAGAAAGGGCAAATTCTTTGTTCCATTTTGTTGGCTCTCGTTTTTTCTTTTCTAGTCCAAGTCAAAATAACTCAAGAGTAGTCAGGCAAAGTAGCCATAATGAGTAAACATTTAACAGGGCGTTTCACCCAGCAACTGTCTGCAGATAGCAGTTGCATGAATCATGCAGAACACGTGGATGTCTGTTAGTCTCCAGGGATTACCAGGCTCTGACTCAAGGGTGGAGTTTGGTTACAGAGGCACTTCACATGCCTCAGCACCCTGGGTAATGTCAGTGGATCCTATTACAGGCAGAGGAGCGGTATTCAGACCAACACTGTTCATTCAGTTCGAGTCCAAAATTCTAGTGGCACAGCCAAGTAAATCTAGGTGGCACAGAAAAAGCCACTTATAATAGAAGCTACTGGAAGTCCTGCTTAGCTATGGCTCCAGGCTTAAACAGATTCCCCTGTCAATATCCTATTTGACACTCCAGGATGGTGTGTCAGAGCAACGGGATAGGTTTCACCCTGCCCCTGCCTCCAGTTTCCTTGATGTTTAAATGCCTCTGTTCAGGAATCTGTTTGAGAAACAGATCTATTTTTATTCATAATTACTTCTCCATCTGTCTCGGTATTTTCTATAAACAGAGATTAACGTCCTGCGTGTTAACCTATTTTAATCTGTGAACTCTTCAGAGCCAAAATGTCTTTTTAAAGAGTAACAAGATGATATGAACATTCTGTTTCACAAGGCAGAGCTGAGAGTTGCTGCAGGTTCTTCAAACCGTTCAAAGAATGGCTTTAAAAATAAAGTCTAAGGAGCATTTCATTCACTGCCGTGAAACTACATATCGGCTTGATTTTTTTTAAGCTAGCAGGAAAAAGCATTCTCATGAAATGTTTAACATGGATATTTTTCTTTGTGTGGGTTCTCCCTTTGATGTATTTCGGAAGTAATTTAAGAATGAGGGTTTAGGACTGGTAGGGCCTCCATAATGTATTACACAATCTTGAATAAAACCCTGAAGTTCTCATTTCATTAGGTTCTCCGTACACAAAATGGGAAAAAAAAAATGCCCGAGTCTAACTGAAAATGTTACTGAAAGGATGATATAAAGTAACGTGAAAAATATATAAAGAATTGCCCAAATATGTGAAATCCTGTTATAATTAAAGCTAGAGTCGTTAGGTGGAATTCAACCATTACTACATAAATAAATGGACATTGAAGACTCATCGGCTTCACTAAATCAACATCTGTCAAACAATTGTGTAAGACATGCCCTGTGGATTTTGTGGCAAAGCTGAGGGTCTTTGAAATATAGGAAGTTAATGTTTGCATTGCTTATTTGAAAAATAATTTCTATATCTAGATATGTCCATTTCTAGCTATAAATGATAAAAGTTTGTTTCCTAATTCACGGCTATATTTTTGTCATCTACTGTTTTTTGTTTGTTTATTGAGACAGAGAATCGCTCTGTTGCCCAGGCTAGAGTGCAGTGATTCCATCTCGGCTCACTGCAACCTCCGTCTCCCAGGTTCGAGCGATTCTCCTGCCTCAGCTTCCCAAGTAGCTGGGACTACAGGCATGTGCCACCACGCCCGGCTAATTTTTTTTTTTTTTTTTTCATTTTTAGTTGTGATGGGGTTTCCCTATGTTGGCCAGGCTGGTCTGGAATTCCTGACCTCACGTGATCCTCCCACCTTGGCCTCCCAAAGTGCTGAGATTATAGGCCTGAGCCCACCCTGCCTGGTCTGTTTTTTAATATAAATAAAAACATACTATGAAATTAACCATTCTAAAGTGTACACTTCAGTGGTTTTCATGTATTCACAAAGTTGCATATTCATCACTACTATATAATTCCCAAATGTATTCATACAACAAAGAGAAATTCCATATTAGCAGTAACTCCTCGTCTTCCCTCAGCCCTGGCAAACACTAATAGTTTTTGTCTCTATGGATATACTATTTCTGACATTTTGTATTAAGATTTCTAGTTTCTTTATCTTAGATAATGTTTTTAAGATTCAGCCACATGTTACCATGTGCCAGAACTTCACTTACTGTGTGGCTGGATAATATTTCATCGTAGGGCTAGACAACACTGTATTTACCCATTCATTCTCTCTTAAATGGACATTTGGTCGTTTGCACATTTCGGCTATATTTGCTTTTGGTTTCCACATTCTGACTAAAAAACAAATGCTGCTATGAACTTTGATGTCCAAGTTTTGGTTTGGACATATGTTTCTATTTCTCTGGGGTGTATATCTAGAAGTGGAATTGCGAGGTCATATAGTAGCTAGTTTAACCATCTAACTGTCAGACTGATTTCTGCAGCAACTGCACCATTTTGCATTGTAACTAACAATTAGGAGGGTCCCAATTTCTTCACTCATCTCAAATACTTGTTATTGCTAGTCTTTTTTTTATTATAGCTACCCTAGTGGGTATGAAGTGGTATCTTATTGAGATTTTGACAACAACTAATGACGTTAAACATCTTTTCCTATTTCATGTTTGATAGCCATTCATGTTATCTTCCTTAGATAAATATCTATTAAAATTTTTTGTTTATTTTTATCATTTGTATATTTTTTCTGAGTTTGTAAATGTTCTTTATCGTCTTGAATGCAAGTCCCTTATCGCATATATGATATCCAAATGTTTTCTCTTATTGTGTGAATTGTATTTTCACTCTTAATAGTGTCCTTTGATGCACAGACATTTGAATATTTATGATGTTTAATTTATCTATTTTTCCTTTTCTTGCTTGTGCTTTAGGCATTATGTTATTTTTTTAAATTGCCCATTCCAAGGTCAGGAAGATTTGTATCTCTTTTCTTGTAAGAGTTTTATCATTTTAACACATACATTTTGAGTTAATTATGTGAGGTAGGAATCCACCTTCATTCTTTTTCATATGAATATCCACTTGTGTCATTACCATTTGTTGAAAAGATTGTTCTTTCCCCCACTGAATTGTCTTGGTGCCCTTATAAAAACTGGCTTATCTTATATGTCACAGTTTTAAACTCTCAGTTCTAGGTCGTTGATTTCTATGTCTATCCTATACCAGTACTACACATTCCTGATTACTGTAGCTTTGAGAGTTTTAAAATCAGGAAGATGGAGTCCTACTTTGTTCTTTTCAAGATTGTTTTGGCTCTTGTAGGTCCCTTGTATTTCCATATAAATTTAGGATCAGCTTTTTAATTTCTGCAATAAAAGCCTGCTAAGATACTGACAGAGATTATATTAAATATGTACAAAAATTTGGGTACACAGCATCTTGTCAATATTTTCCTCCAATGCATGAACACCAGATACGTTTATATACTGTTTAGCAGTTTTTTTCAGTGCTGTTTTATTGTTTTGGTGAGTAAGTTTTATACTTCTTTTGTTAAGTGTATTTTAAGTATTTATCATTTTTGATGGAATTAAAAATTGAATTGTTTCCTTAATTTCATTTTAAATTGTTCTTTGCCACTCTATATATTCAGCGGATTTGTATATATTAATCTTATTTTCTGCAGCCTTGCTAAACTCGTCTATTTGCTGTAGTAGTATTTTTATGTATTCTCTAAGATTTCCTTAAGTCTTAAAATATACAAGATTATGTCATATGCAATAGAGTCAGTTGTCTGGATGCTGTCCATATATTTTCCTTGATGAGTTGTCCTGGCCAGAACCTCCAGTACAATGTTAAATAGATGTATTGTCAGGGAGCATCATTGTCCTTTTCCTCAATCCTAGAGGGAAGGCTTTCAATCTTTTATTATTAACTATGATGCTAATTGAATGTTTCTTTAGAAATACTCTTTATCAAGTTGAAGAAGTTTCTTTATATCCTTAGTTTCTTGAGTGTTTAATTATGAAAATTTTATATTTTCTGTGTCTACTGAGGTGATAAATGTATTTTGTTGCTTATTATGTTAACACGATATATTACACTGATTGATACTCATGTGGTACACCAACCTTGCATTCCTGGAATAGATCTGACTTAATCATGGTCTGTACATCTATTTGATATGTTGCTAGATTCAGTTTGCTGGTGTTTTATTGAGGATTTTTAATCAATATTCATAAGGAATATTTATCTGTAGATCTTTTCTTACAATCTTTTTTTCTAATTTTGGTATCAGGGAAATATTTGTCTCATAGAAGGAGTTGGAAAGTGCTTTGTTCTCTTCTACTTTTTTGGAAGAGTTTGTGAGTATATAATGTTAGTTCTTCACTAAATGTCTGGTATAATTCACCAGTAAAGCCAGGCAGGTATGGCATATTTTGGGGAGAGGTTTAAAATAATAAGTTCAATCTTTTTTCTTTTTTTTCTTTTTTTTTTTTTTTTTTTTGAGGCAGAGTCTCGCTCTGTCACCCAGGCTGGAGCGCAGTGGCACGATCTCGGCTCACTGCAAGCTCCGCCTCCCGGGTTCCCACCATTCTCCTGCCTCAGCCTCCCAAGTAGCTGGGACTACAGGCGCCGCCACCACGCCCGGCTAATTTTTTTGTATTTTTAGTGGAGACGGGGTTTCATTGTGTTAGCCAGGATGGTCTCGATCTCCTGACCTCGTGATCCGCCCACCTCAGCCTCCCAAAGTGCTGGGATTACAGGCTTGAGCCACCGCGCCCGGCCCAATCTTTTTACTTGTGACAGTTCTATTCTGAGGATTTTTTGTGTAAGTAATGAAGTTGTATATCTTTCAAATAATTTGTCTATTTTTTCTAGATTATGCATTTTTTTCTTGGCATATACTTGTTAGTAGATTTTTCTTATAATTCTTTTTATTTTGACAAGGTCTGTAGTGATGTCTTCTATCTCTCTCTGTATAATATTAATTCAAGTATTTTCTCTTTTCTTCTTAGTTAATTTCTTAGTCAGTGTGGGCGGCTCATAAATGGCAAAGATTTATCTCTCACGGTTTTAGAGGCTAGAATTCAAAGACTAGGATGCCAGCTGGGTTGGGTTCTGGCGAGGGTCCTCTTCTGGGTTGCAGATTGCTGTCTTCTTATTGTTTCTTCACATGGTGGAAAAAGGGCAAGAGTTTTTTAGAGTCCCTTTTTATAAGGGCTCTAATGCCACTCATGAAGGCTCCACCCTTATGACATAATTACCTGTCAAATACTTCATCTCCTAGTACTACCACTTTGAGGGGTAGAATTCCAGCATATGATTTGGGGAGTGTGGGGCACAATTATTCATTCCATTGCAGTCAATTTAGCTATAGGTTGTCAGTTTTATTGATCTTATCACAAAGAAACAACTTTCAGTTTTGTTGATTTTCTCTTTTGATTTTACAGTCTTTATTTCATTTAGTTCTACTCTAATTTTAATACTTTCTTTCCTTTCCTAGCTTTTGTTTAGCTTAATATTTTTTCTAGTTTCTTAAGGCAGAAGGTTAGGTTATTGATATTTTTAATCTTATTTTTTGATATAGGCATTTACAGCTATAAATTTCCGTATAAGCACTGCTTTACTTGTATTCCATAAGAGTTGATGTAGTTTTGAATTCATATACCTCAGAGTACTGATTGACCTTGTAATTTCTTCTTTAATCTCTTGTTTATTTAGTAGTATGTTGTTTAATTTCTATATATTTGTGACCTTCTCATTCTTTTATTACTGATTTCAAATTACATTCCCTTGTGGTGAAAGAACAAACTTATATGACTTTAATACTTTTAACTTAAAAATAGTTTTGTTTCATCATTGTTTTATAATTTATAATCTTATAGTCAATTCTGGAAAATGTTTCACGTGTACTTTAGGTGAATGTGTATTCTTCTGTCATCAAATGGACACTACTATACATACATTTCAGGTCTGATTAGTTTATATTATCTTTAAGTCTTCTATTTCTTGGCAGATCTGCTGTTTAAATGTTCTATATATTACTGAAAGATGGATATTGAAATTGTTAATTTATTATCAGGTTGTTTCTTCTTGCTTTCAATTCTACCAGTTTTTTCTATATGTATTTTAGGGCTCTGTTGTTAGGTGCACATATGTTTTTAATCTTTATATCTTCCTGATGAATTGACCATTTTCTATTACAAAATACTCTTCTGCAGTAACAATTTTTGCTTTAAAGTATTTTGTTGGATATTGGCATGACCACTTCAGCTCTCCTTTTTTGACTGCTTACATATTGTATCATTTTCTATCATTTCTTTATAACATCTGTCTTTCCATCTAATATCTGTATCTTACAGACAGCATAGATCACTTTTTAAAATCTATTCTGCAAATCTTTGACTTTTTATTGGACTATTAATGCATTTACACTTAATGTAATTACTCTTAATATATCACTCACATCTACTGTTTTGTTATATGTTTTCTAAAAATCTTATGGCTTGTATATTCTGCTACTTCTCTATTATTTGCCTTCTTTTTAAATTAAATAATTTTTCAAATATATTATGTTAATTCTCTTGTCATTTTTTAATACTTAAAAAAAGTTTGCTTAGTTATTTACCTGAAGATTACAATTAATATCTTAAATTATGACAAGCTAGTCAGGATTAACACTAATTTAGTTTCAATAATAAAATAAGTTTTGCTACTGTAAGTTTCTTCCCTGACTTCTCTTTTGAACTATTGTCAAAATTACATCTTTATGCATGCATGTCAAACAGATTTATAATTATTGTTTTATGTAGTTGTCTTATAAATCATACAGAAGAAAAATAGTTACACTAGTTACAAGCAAGAATGAATTTATACTGTTCTTTATATTTACCTATGTAATTATATTTACCTGTGCTCTTTATTCACTGCATTTAGTTTTGTGGGTTAGAATTACTGACTAGTGTCTTGTCATTCCAACCTAGAGAACTACCTTCAGTTTTCTGTTTGTTTGTTTGTTTGTTTGTTTGTTTGTTTGTTTTGAGACAGGGTCTCACTCTATTGCCCAGGCTGGAATGCAGTGATGCAATCTTGGCTCACTGCAGCCTCAACCTCCTGGGCTTAAATGATCCTCTCACCTCAGCCTCCTGAGTAGCTGGGACTAAAGCAGTGTGCCACAACACTTGATTAATTTTTTTAAAAAGTTTTTGTGGAGACAAGGGTTTTCCATGTTGCCAAGGCTGGTATCAAACTACTAGGCTCAAGCGATCCTCCCTCCTTAGCCTCCCAAAGTGCTGGGATTACAGGCATGAGCCAGCCACTGCACTCAGCCTTTATTATTTCTTATAAGGCAGATCTGCTAGTGACAAATTATTTTAGTTGTTTTTCTGAGAAATCTTAACTTCTCTTTTATTTTGAAGAATAGCTTTTGATGGATGCAGAATTCTTGGTTGAAAGTATCTTCTTTCTGCTCTTCGATTATGTCTCCATCTTGTTTTCTGGCCTCTTTGCATCTGAAAATAAGTCATTTCTAAATTTTATTTAGATTTTTTTCATTCATAATGGATATTTTTCTCTTGCTGTTTTCAAGATTCTCTTAGTTTTGGCTTTCAACAGTTTGATTATAATGTTTCTATGCATAAATGTATGCATTTATTTATAATATTTTTAGTTTTTTGGATGTGTAAATTTTTTAACTATATTTGTTACTTTTGGGACCACTATATTTTTAAATATTCGTTCTTTCCCTTTCTCTTCTGAATTCCATTTTGTGTATAATGCTGTGCAGGTCAGCATTCCATAGGTTTCTGAGGATATTCCCAGTTTTCTTTCCCTTCTGCTCCTTACACTGGATAATCTCAGTTGATTTATATCTAGCTTGCTAATTTCTTTTATATGCCTACTCAAACCTCCCGTTGATGTTCTCTAGTGAATTTTTTATTTTAGCTAATGCAATTTTAAACTATAGAATTTGAATTTGTTTTTTAAATATAACTTCTATTTCTTTATTGATTGTCTTTATTTGGTTAAATAGTCTCACATTTTAATTATTTAGACGTGATTATATTTAGATCTTTGTGCATTGTATTAGCTTCCTAGGGTTGCTTAATAAACTACCACACTCTAAGTAGCTCAAAACAATAGAAACTTATCATCTCACAGTTCTGGGAGCTAAAATTCCAAAATCAAGGTGTCATCAGGGTGATGCTCCCTGTGAAGGCTCTAGAGGAATTTATATTCCATGTCTGTCTTCCAACTTCTTGTGGTTGTTGACAATCTTTGTGATTCCTTGGCTTGTAATTGTATTCCTCCGCCTTTACTCTTGTGTTCATTTGGTGTTCTCTCTATATGTATCTGAGACTAAATTTCCCTCTTCTTATAAGGAAACCAGTCATATTGGATTAGGATCCATCTTAGCCCAGAATGATCTCATTTTAACTAATTATATAGTTAAAGGCCCTATTTTAACATAAGCTCACATTCTGAGTTTTTGAGTGGACATGGATTTGGGGGTGACACTCTTCAACCTAGTTCAAGCATATATATAACAGTCAGCTTAAAGTGTTTTCTGAAAACGGAAATTTTAAATAATATAATGTGTAAACACTGGACATCAGATGCTCTCCCTTCCTGGTGTTTGTTGCTGCCACTGCTTGTTTCTCTTGCTGTTTCTCATTAATTAATTTTCCAAATCAGTTCTATCAAGTCTCTGTTCTTTGTTACCTGTATCACTGAAGTCTCTGCTTGCTTAGCTTTGTGGTCACCCAAAGATTCAAAAGACATTTCCTTAAATGCCTGGAATCAATCAGTCCTCCAGCCTTTGCTGATGGGTTCTGCATATGTGTTCAGGCATGCCTTCAAGACTCCACCAGGCACTTGGTAATTCTGCCTTACCCTTCACTTTTTGCTTGAGTAAGGCTGAAAGGTGAGCCAGAGGTGAGAGCTTACGGCCATTTCAGATGATTTCAGAGCACGTCCACAGCTGTATGCATATATGTGACTTTCTGTTTTCCTAACTGCTTTCCATACATGCCCTGCAGAAAGACCGTTGCTCTGAGTAAGCTCTGAGTCAGGTCAAATAAAAGCAAGCCTTGTGAATAGGGTCTTCCAGGAACCAGCAGACAATTAAAATAATGATGATTCTATTGGAATTGGGTTTTGACCAAGCACCAAACTTGTTTTGGCCCCCAGTGGTTGGCAGGCTGCTGGTTGTCCCACTACTGTGTGCTATTTTTAGGACTGCCAGCCCTGGTGGGGGTGGGAAATGAGGAGAAAAAAAAAAGTAATGTTAAAACTCAATAAAATGTGCTGCTCTTACCAAGACTAAATTAGTTTTTTTGAATAAACCTGCTGAATTGTTGCAAGCCTTTGGTTAATTTCCCAAGTACTGAAAAGATTGATTCCACTCATTTTTGAAAGCACTCTCGTTGTTTTTATAGATTGGAAAAATTTCAGAGATCCTTACTCTGTCATTTCCCCTGACATTCCATTACCATATCTTTTCAGACTAATAAATATTTTCTTTATTTTGTGTTTATAATAATCAGAGAAAACAACAAGTCTTAAAATGTGGAGTCTTTAATTACTTGGCTAAGCAACATGCATATCATTCTGGAAATATGGTAAAGAAGCAGGCTCCATTCTTGATCCTGGGAAAGCTGCATTCTTGGCAGTCACTGACATTATACTATTGAGGACAGGCAGAGCAAGCCACCACTAGTTTCATTGTAAAGGCACAATTTATCCCCAGGAATACCAGGCGAATAAGAGTGGCCTATTCTCTTCCATTTCCAGAAATCAGTTAAGCCAACGTGACTTGGATTTATTATTTCCTACAAGAGATTTCTCTTTATATCTTTGAATTCATTGCTAGTGTGTTTCATTATGAAATTTCAAGTTTATATTTTGTTGGTCTTTTATTTTGATGGATTAGAATAGACTATATTGTTCAAACAACCTTGTGACTAAAATCCATTTGAAGTGAAAACAAATGTATAATAAAATGTCATGGTTTACTCTGAAAAATATATTTAAAATTGCAATACAAATTGTGAATGTAGGGAAGAAAGCTTATAAATAATTTTTTCTTGAACAATTTACTATCATGGCCCAAATACTGTGTCCACATTTTATACATATATTATATGTTCCTCACAACAATTTTTTGAAGACATTAATAGAATTTCTAGTTTACTAATTAGGAAATGGAGACCTTAAATAACATTCCCAAAGTTATAGACTCACTGTGGACAGAGTGAAACCTCAAAAGTCAAGTTGTTAATTTCATTTTTTATTAATAAGGCTTTGGTTTTGAAAATAATCTTAATAATAAATGCATCTCCTGCCTGTCTGAATTTTCACAAAGTTTAAAATATTTTAAAGGATTTCTCTAATTAAGAGTATGTAGATAATATTTTTTGAGCTTCCTTGCTTAGATAACAGCCAGAGGCAAAATCTTTGTTCTCAGTGTCATGTAACTATAATTCAATAAAGAATTCATTATTAGGAAAACATAAATCACAAATCAGATCTGGTATTGACTAGAGTTTGAAAGAAATAATAGGCTGATAAGCATTTCCATAAATACAGCAGGTTCATAATAAATGCCTAAAGTGCTTATTGTCTTAATGTATTCATTTTTTAGCCATTTAAATTACATTTTACAGTATAAGAAGTGGCTAATTGAGTAATAAAGACAATGTTCAAAACTACAAAGATTTTCTTGGCATATTCTCACACAAGGGAGTATTGGCATATTTTCACAGATAGCACATAACACTTTTTCATGAGTCACTGTCTTGAAATAATTTTCTTCCCAGTATTATAATACTTCCTTATAGGAGTTTTGATTCTGCAAATAAACTTTACATCAAATGATATTTACAACATTATTTTAATATTAAATAAATCATATTTTAGGGTTTTTTTAAAATAAAACAACATCAAGATTTGCAACAGGTACTATTACTACTTTCTCAGAAACTAATTATAATACACATTTGGTTGCCATGTGGTTTAGGCACTCATTTCAGAGAGTCAGTTGTGCATAGGGTGGTGATTCTGCCATGGTACCTGTCTCCATTATTTTCAGCAAGATCCGTGAACTCTTTGTGATTGAGTCTCACCTGTTGAACTAACCAGTAACTGTCACTCTGGTCCACTGAAACGTCATTTGTATCACGTTCTAATCACCTTCATCACAAGGGCTATCTTTACCGCTTTAAAACTTAAATGTTAATCATCAAGCAGTTTCTTGTGTGAGGCAGCTACCTTGCTAACTATGTTAAACATTTTCCTATTCTTTTCAGTCCTTTAAAGATTCTGCATATTTACTGGGTGTAAGGTAATTTTCTTAGCATGAAAAGAAGAAGAATGTGCAATGGTTGGGGTTTTAATACCCATAAGAGAAGAGGAGATAAGAGACTAGTTACTGTCTTAAGCTTATACTTGAATTTCAAAGACATACTTGCAAAATTTGGGGACTATTGAAAAGCGACTATTAATAATAAGAGCACCAGAAAAATGCCCCCGAATAGGGACAAAAATACTCCAAGCGAAGTAGCCATCTGAATGGGACTCAGTTGGGGGAGAAAATACTTTTTACAACAAATTATATTCCACTTCGATCTTCGCACAAATATGTAGTTCAAATTAATAATACAAAAGAACTGTGAAAGTCCCAAGTTAATACATGAAGAGAAGACATATTTGGGGAAGATGAAATATTAGTGGCTTCAGCCAAAGACAATGCAAAAGCATGGTGTATGTGTTCCACTTTCGGCATGGCCAAAGATGTTCCCGCCAGGCCAATTTCACCACAAATAACAACCCAAATCCTGGATAAATATTTTGAATAGCGGCCTGGAGGCAGTGCAGATTGACCAGAGGCTGGAAGATTATAGAAGGGAATCAATTTGGAAGAAAGAATGTCATGGGGTAATTTTCCTGTGTTCTTAATGAGTTTAGCCCCAATGCAGATTGCAGTCAGCACTAATAAGTAAATCCTTGATAGAAAATCTGTACTTTTTCTGTTCTATAGAAGCAGAGAACAGAGTTTGGAATAATCATTGCCACTAGAAAGTGAGGGAGATGTTCCAAAAAGGAGATGGCCAGAGAGGGGGAGCCAGATCCTATGCACAAATTTCAGTCAATTAACTAACCAACCTCAAACCGTACATACATAAGGCACTTTGGAATGAATTTTGAAATAAAATGTTCTTGAGTCCAAGATAGTTGCCTGCTAAAGTTTAGAAAATCAATACTCTATCTAGGATTGTAACAAGATTCAGAGTCTCTACATCTTCAGAATATTCAAGAAGCAATTCAAATCCAGTCAACAGGTGAAGAAAGACGGATATTTCACTCATTCTCGAGAAAAGACAACCTATGGAAAACAATATCCAAATGAATATATGTTGAAATAAGCACATAGGATATTATTTTAACTACACTCAGTAGTGTAAAGAGAAATATGCTCTTAATAATCAAAATACAAATAGTTTCATCAGAAAATAGAAACTAGGAAAAAGTCTCAAATAGAAATGCAAGAATCGGCCAGGTGTGGTTGTTCATGCCTGTAATCCCAGCAGTTTGGGAGGCTGAGGTGGGCGGATCACCAGAGTTCAGGGGTTCGAGACCAACCTGGCCAACATGGTGAAACCCTATCTCTACTAAAAACACAAAAATTAGCTGGGTGTAGTGGCATGCACCTGTAATCCCAGCTACTTGGGAGGCTGAGACAGGAGAATCACTTGAACCTGGGAAGTGAGCCAAGACTGCACCACTGCAATCCAGTCTGGGTGACAGAGTGAGACTCTGTCTTAAACAAAAACAAACAAACAAAACAAAAAAGCAACGCAAGAATGGAAAAATACAAAATATGCAGTAAGCACACAATAATTTGGGCTTCACAGAAGAATAGAATTGACAAAGAAAGGGGTTGGAGAGACCAACAGAACTTTTTAAATCTGAACAATACCAAGGTTGATAAGCAAAGTGAACAAAGCTTCACGGACCTGTGAAATAATCTCTGAAGTTCCAATATCCATGTAACTGCAGTTCCACAGCAGAAGAGAAAGAAAACAGAAAGAAACAGACACACAATTATTGAAAAAAAAAACTGAATATTTTTCAATTAGGTAAAAGATAAATATAGATTATAGAAACTCAGCAAATTCCAAGTGTGAGCAAACATCATTAAAATGAGCAAGTATGTAATAGTCAAAGTATTTAAAGCCAAAGAAAGAATGTTTTCACAAGCCAGAGAAAAATGGCATATTACATACCTCCAAAAAATGTTTCAAATATCTTTTTCTTGTCAGAAATTTTAGAGATGAGAAGACAGTTGAAAAATATGATAAGGTAATGCAAGGAAAGAACCTGCCAACCCACAGTTCTACATCCAACAGATGTATTCTTCAGAATATGAGGGCAAGATAGAGACAACCTCAGATTTTCCACCATCGTGTTTTGGGAGAAGATAACTTGTTTTCTAGCTTCACAGTTCTGTGGATGAAGGGATTTTGCCCCATTGTGGATGAAAACGAAGAGTCTCACCCATACCTAATTTAGATCATTTCCATGATGAGATTTGTAACTCTTTGAGTTGATATTAACGTGACATGTTTGATTTCGAGTTAATGCTTAATGGGTTAAGAATGTGGGGGACATTAGGATGGGTAAATGTATTTTGCACATGAGAGAACATGAAGTTTGGGGCGCCCGCTGGTGGAGTTTACTGGGTTAATTAGTGCCACCCTCCTCCGTGGAAAAATGCCTGTTCAACTGGAACCTGTGAATGTGACCTTATTTGGAAATGAGATTTTTGCAGATTTAATGATGAGGTAATCATAGATTAGAGGGATCTATAATCGAATGCACAGTATCCGTGGTTTCCTCCTAGGAGGGAAATGTGGACACAGACACATAGTGAAGACAGCCACGTGGAGACGGAGGCAGAGGTGGAGACGGAGGCAGAGGTGAAGACAGAGGCAGAGGTGGAGACGGAGGCAGAGGTGGAGATGCCGCCCCAAAACCACAGGGCGCCAAGAACTGCGGGCCCCTGAGAAAACTAAAGGAGGTGAGGAAGGATTCTTCCCTGGAGTTTTGGTTGGGCGGGGGGGCCCTACTTTCACTTGGATTTCAGGCTTCTGACCTCCAGAACCAAGAAAGAATAAGCTCCCTTTGTTCAAAACCACCCAGTCATGGCACTTTGTTACAACAGCCTAGGAAACTAATACAGGAATTAGTAAAATCGTTATTGCTGACTCATATGACCATCCTCATGGAACTTTTAAGATAATATATAAATAAGCAACTAAAACAAAAAGAAAAATTTCGCAAGTTTTACGGTGCCAGATCAATATACAAATAAATATCACTATATTGCAATGAAAACAATTACATAATGTAATAATAATAAAGTAATAATACAAGGAAACTTTCCACAATAGCTACCAAAAACTCTAAAGTAGCTATAACTAGTGTTTAAAAATAGTATGTTCAGAATTTTTATATAAACAAATATAAATTTTAAGTTAAAAAGAAAAAGAAATGGATAAATACATCATTAATGAAGTTTCAATCAAAATTCATACATGGATATTTCACAGAATTTGACAAGTATATCTAAAAATTATTTTAAAGGAGTCAAACAAGCTTGGAATTATTTGAAGAAGAAGGTATTTATCGTTTTGTATATTAAGAGTCACCCCAAGTCTGCCGGGACTCAATGGTATCACCTCTCTAACAAAAAAGGTCACAGAGATATGAAAATACATCATAAAAAAAGATCTATTGTTTTATCACACAATGGATTTGATCACCTGTGCGCATGGAAATAACCTTATTTTAAATCCTTGTTTAGAGTCAGTTTTAAGGGATAATGTTGCATGTGAAGCTCCATAATCACTCTTTTGTGTTAAGTGGTTGAGGAAAATATCAGCCTGGTAAGTTGTTAATTATAGGTCCAGGGAATAACTTGAGTTAGTAAATCAGAGATGAGTCCAGAGTTCTGTAAACAAGTTTCAACATTTCTGGGCACCTGAGATTAAGCACAGCTCTGAGAAGTGCTCCACACGTTCCTAAGTATATGATGCAAGTTTTACTTTGGCAAGAAAATGTAACTAAAGCTAGTACCCGCCTTAGGAACATGAATGATGAAATGGAGACTTCACATTTGCCAGATGAATAGGACTAATGTAGAAAAACAAATCGAACTGTCCTTGACTCTCAGTCAGCCCCCTTCTCAATAACAAAAGCATCCACATATCCACATTCTCCATTTATTTTAAGGTCATTATAGTATTGATATTATACCAACTTGCAAAAATAAATTAAACCACTTACCACAGGGTGTCTCCAACATCGTTGGCACCATTAAATAACATTCATTCAGAACTACTTTTAGCGAACGTAGATACTTAATGTTTACAGACGAGGAAATCTGAATAGTACAAAACAAACAGAGACTTGTTCAAGGTCTCACACTGACTCAGCAGCAAAGGCCACGTAGGAAGAGAATGTTCCTGAAGTAGCACATTTTGTTTGGACTACAAGACCAACTGAGTTATTATCTTTATTTGAAAATGATTCATGCAAGTCCGCCACAGATGAAGGCAAGCTGTAGACTTCTTACTTGGACTCTTTGTTGTTATTAAGGGAAAGTCTCAAGTCTGGGGTTTTTTGTTTGTTTAATTTTTCATATCTTTTATCTGAAAAAAAAACCAAACAAGATTCATTCACCTGTCAAGCAACAAACGACTCTCCACAAGAAGGCAGGTTTTGATCAATAGCAGTTTTATTACTTGGCTTAAGTAAGGGGAGCACTGGGTGTATTCTCCAAAGCAGTGTGTCCCTGAGGGAAAGTGACAGGAGGGTTTTATGGGGTGACGGAGAGGGGAGAGGGTGCATCATTGCATGTAGAGGAGGCGTCCCAGGGGCACAGACACAGTGTCATCATGGCAGCACACGGGTTGCATGTTATGATAATGGAATTACAGTTCCTCCAGGATGGAGGTGTTACACAAACATGAGGAAGATTCACCAGGATCCATCTCTAAGTTGCCAGGGTCTGTCAGGAACTGGTTCCAACCAACTAGGTTACTATATTCCACCCAGGGTTTAGGGAAGACCAGCCTGCAGGGCAGGAGGCTGTAAACCAGGCGGATGGCTCACATGGATGAAACTCCTATGGTTCCTAGAGACCATCCTTGTCTGCTTACATGTCCTAGAACCGAAAAATGAATTGAAGAATGAAGTGGTTATGGTGGTCACACTTCTGAATTCTGGTATGCCCCTCCTACCTCCCCCTACTAAGTAAAGAAGGAGTAGTCTTAATAGTATTTTAAAAAACCCCTCCCAAAAACTCAAAACGTGAAACCTTCTTTCTAGTTGATCTTTGTACCACATGATTTGTCCCATAAAGGAAGAAAATGGTCAAGCTCAAATAACCATGAAAATGTAATATCTGATTTTCCTAAATGCACTTTCCTAATGTGACAACCATTCACAAAAGCAAATATCCACTCCAGATTCTATTGGGTATGACACATCTCAGAGACTGATACTTCATCTTATCACCTGAAAATTAAATAATTTTATTACAAAAAGAATTAGTAGATTATTTTGCTAAATCAAGTTTAGCCTAGAGCTGCCTCCTTACTTATTTTAAGTTCAGCTTAAACGTTTCTCTGTATGTAATGAACTGTAACCTAACTGGACGTGTAAACAGACTGTTACCTACTCTTGCGCCAATCATGGAGTTTCAGCCAGTCACAGGGGGTCAGCTGTTCAGACCATGTTTAAATAAGGCAAACGCAGAGTTGTAAGCAATCCGGCTGTTTCTGCACCTCTCGACCATTTTCTGTACATCTCTGTCCTTTTTCTGTTCATAAATCTTCTTCCATCGCGTGGCTGTGCTGGAGTCTTTGAACCTACCCTGTCTCGAGAGGCTGCCCCAATCAGCAACTTGTTCTTTGCTCAATTAAACTCTATTAATTTAATCTGACTAAAAAAATTTTAACAATGTTTACTAGTAAATTTCATTTTTTCTTGTAAAAAAAAATCCTGAAAACAGGAATAGGGAAAGACTGGTGGCTAAAATTAAATATAGTTGACTTTAATATTTTAACATCACAAGAAAATTGCATTGGTTTGGACTATAAAAGTGATGCATAAATCTTTCACTTCAACAGCACCATCACCATCATTAAATATTTAAAAAACTCACATATGAAAAGAAATATGGTGGGGAGGGAAGTAGACAGAAACAGTTAAGAAACTAGGACATAATAGGACAGCAAAATTCCTGTTGGTTTATTTTTTGCTTGTTTCCTTGTTTAGTATTCTCTGATAGCCAACGAATAGACAAAATATTCTGATAGCCAACGAATAGACAAAATTGGGCAGCTGCATCTGGAATACAAAGGTACAAATTCTTAGAAAGTTCCTCTGAGCAGATAATCTTCCCAGAGCCTTGACACAAATGTGATCATTAGAATTTTATTTCTCTGGGTTAAAAGTAACCTCAGGGGAGACAGCACTGTTGAGAGGCACTTACTTCATTGAAAATTATTTTGGCATAACATTTAAAATATAAAAAC
Organism: Macaca mulatta; assembly: GCF_049350105.2. Taxonomy (NCBI): domain Eukaryota; kingdom Metazoa; phylum Chordata; class Mammalia; order Primates; family Cercopithecidae; genus Macaca; species Macaca mulatta. Next base: position 6,281,304 of record NC_133414.1, read on the forward strand.
CAGCTGGGAAAATGAGAGATGCTGGAAAAAGCAAAACCCTATGTACATGGGGCCTATGCTTTAGGTTAGAGAGTCAGGACCCTGGGCGAGAGAGAACAAACTAAATGACCTGAGTTAAGTGACTTGGTCACTGCTGCAAACTTTGCTTCCTCATCCATTAACTGAAGATTAAAAAAAAGTAAGAACCTATCTCACAGGATGGCAGGGAGGACTAAATAGGCACAACAATGACCATCAGAAAATTTGTGCTCGTTAAACATTAGCCATTTATCTTCCTCTCCTTCCTCTCCTTCTTTATTTCTTCTACCAGCATCACCTCCATTGCCACTTCACAACCTCACTACCTCATTGCTAATTTTGTCTTAAGGCATGCTAGAGGTTTAAATAATAAATATATTGCTTTTCACTTATCATTGGCAAAAGCCTTTACCTATAAACAAGAAGAAGCTACATTGGTTCCCCCAAATGTTTTTCTGAAGAGATGGAGGTTATCTCAAAACAGTATGTGACTTTTCCGTTTATGTGCTCCCCCGAAAGCATCTGAACTAAAAAACCTGAGTGTTTCTTCTTTTCAGGTCTGAGTTTTCAGAGTCAGGTAAATATATCTTGTTAAATATTTCTAAATTATTTTCTCTTGTATGATTTTCCTTTAGAAATTGAATTCTCTCTCTTCTTTGGGTTTTGCCGAAAGGTTCATAGATCATTTAAATAAATTTCACAAAAATACCAGGAGGAGGTACAATGACTATAATGCATAGTTAACAGAGAGAGCATTATGTCTGCGTCTGAGGACCTGGATTTGGCCTCTGATTTCCCTGGACAGGGTTTTGGGCTTCCAGTGAAAAAGTCTCTCAAAGAAGGACACTCTGCAAGTCAGGCTCCCAGGGCCGGCCATCACTTAACCTCTTCATATAAGTTGCTTGTTTATGGATTCAAAAGCAAGACAGTTAACGAATGTCATAATTAAGCTTCAGTTTGAAAATTTTATTTTTTATTTATTCAGAGCCTAGCACGTAGTACTTACTCAGAATAATATGTTTTTTATAAATTTTGTTTAGATATTTACTATTTACTGATTATGTGCTGTGCTATTTGTGATAGAAGGATCCCAAATGAATGCAATGTTGGCTTTTATCCACAAAACACTATAATGATATACATGTAAAATATACATGTGAAAATAACAATATTGTAAAATCATAAATGGTATTTAAGAAGTGGAATATTACAAACTTCGGCAGAAGTATAGAAGTGCGTATAATATGTTCTTTCTACATTTCATTCCCAGAATATTTTTTAAAATACATTCTATTTTAAAAGTAAGGGAACTAAATATTTAAGTGCAAAAAGAAATAGAAAACCATTGTAAATATATAGCTAACCCAGGCCAAAAACGCCTGTTTTACTAATTCTTTTAAATGATAGGTTAGTCACAAGAAATAAGCATCAGATAAACTGAATCAGTTTCTCATTACTTTCTATTCGACAAGTTAATTTCAGGTTTATACATAAGATGAGCAAGTTTCCAAGTGCTTCTAATTCTACTTCATACAATGATACTCCCTAAACCACCTTGCCTGGGTGTGAAAGAGGGTGAATCAGGTCTTAAATACAATATATCTTCCTGATGAGATAACTGTAGACCTATTTGTGAGAGAAAATTGCTGCACATAAGCATTTGTGTTTGTTTTATATTCACTTAAACCATGAAGAGGGAAATGAAGGTTGAGCGGAAGCCATGAGACTCTATTATAACAGCTCATGAAAAATTACAGCTCAACATCCAAACATACATCTGTCTGTGTCCCTATGTGAATTAATATAGTATTTTAAGGCCAACAACAAACACAAATAACCAATTATAAAGTTATGGAAACTACTTTTTGCTGATAACTGCAAAAACACAGAAATAATAACATAAGTCATGGAAAACTGTGTAAGACCCAAAAAGATAATGGCTAGATTATTTCAACTGAGGCTTGCTTTGGTAGTCGTAGAAATAAATCTAAAGCATCCACTCTAATGTATCATTAAACTTTTATCAGATCATAGTCAGAATGCGTGAGGATTAAAACTCCTTTTAGCTGAATAATGCATGCTAAGATATACATCGTTCGTGCTAAGGTAGTAATCATCTCTTGGCTAATGAGCTTCAATGGACTGATGGGCGTTAAGCCTGTTTTGAATGCAAGCACTCCTATCTTGACAACAAAAGGGGAATGTTTTTATCATTTTGGAAATACAGTACAAGCATGTAAATGTGGGCCATGTTAGCTTTCGTTTGAGTAAGGAATTAAATTACTTCTGCTTACCATTTAATATGATCTTTGAGTTGTTGTTCCAATGAGCTGGGTGACTCTTCAGCAACTTCCCTGTGTGTTTTGTCTTGAATACCACTTATTATTATACTCATAGCTCCTTTTTTACCAGGGACTATCCTCCTGTCAAATGACCAGCACTTCCCGACGTACTCTTTCCTTTTGTTAAACTTTTAATCAGCTTTTTAAATTCACACTGAAATATGAAGGACTACTTCTATCAAGGTGTCATGCCTTCCTGGTGTACGTGGATTTTTTACCAGAAGTGAATGAGAGAAAAGAAGAAATTTTAGATCTCAATTAGAGAAGGTGGCAAAGGTGAAGATAATGGGGCTTTCTATTTCTACCCCATCCCCTGGCCCTTGCCTTGGGGAAGTGTAACAACACTTCTCCCAAGTCCAGCTGGACACACACCTATAGAGAAAGGTACCTACTCACTTCCCTTTTTGAAAACAGGAAGCCATGAATTTGTCTTTTGTGAAAGCCTGAGTCTCCTTGTTGGATATAAATTTTGCCTAGCAGAGATGCCACTTTTATATTTTTCTTTATGACTATTGGCCTTCAGAGCAGTCTCAGTAATCTTTTTGCCTCCTGGAAACTGAAGAAATACTTTAAAGAGAGGAGAAAACATTATGGATTAGATGGGTGATGATATTGAAAGACAGTACCTTTAAGAATAACTATTAGGATCAACGTAGCGTTCATTTAACCTCAATTTTCTTTTTCTTTCTTTTATTTTGCTTTTGTTTTTAAGACAGAATCTCACTCTGTTCACCAGGCTGGAGTGTAGTGACACGATCATGGCTCAACTGCTTGGGCTCAAGTGTTCCTTCCTCCTCAGTCCCCGAGTAGCTGGGACTGCAAGAACATGCCACCATGCCTGGCTAATGTTTGTATTTCTTGTAGAGACAGGATTCACCATGTTACCCTGGTTGGTCTTGAACTCCTGCACACAAGCGATCAGCCCGCCTCAACCTCCCAGAGTGCTGGGATTATAGACAAAAGCCAATGCTTCCAGCCTTGGCCTCAAATTTCAATGAGACATTACTTGATTCCTAAAGGCAGATTACCACCGTGGTACTGAAGGATGAATCATGTTTAGAATGAGGCTCCCCTCATCTAAAATTATTTTATTGACTGTCTTCCAGGAGCCCCCAAGTTTGCATCACTAAAAGTGCCTGGTTGAGGTAGAGCACAGCACTTTGGGAGTCCTTAATAATGGTTAAATTTGTGACATGTAACGCAAACATCTTTGACAGTCACTACATGAAGGAATGATTGAATTGCTTTGTAACCTTAACAGATGGCTGAAAGGAGGGTCTGGGTGACTTTGAAGGAGTATGGGCCAATACTGAACAAGGGCAAAAAAGGGACACAAATCAGATATCACAGAGTGGCTACACTGGAGTACTACCTGCTTAGTTGAGAGGCTTTCAAGAAGAGGAGAGAGGGCTGACTTAATGACTCCTCTGGCTCCAGGACTCTTCTGCCTGGGTCTTCGCCAAAAAGAAGAAATTAGGCTACCATAGTCCCACCTGCATTCAGACAATGGTTTGTTTTACAACAGAGATTGCATCTTAATCCATCTTTAAGCATGAGCACTTACCATAGCACTTGACTCATGCCAGAGACACAATCAGTGTTTGTTGAGTGAAGGAATGAATGAATACATGAATACAATAATATAATTTTACTTGAAGGAGTCTCTGGCATTCCATATAGACATTCTAATTTCTTTTCATGTAAACAATAGCATCTGTAGATATGCTAGGTATTCTTTATAGTTCTATTTAAAAAGAATGGAAAAATAGCCGCAGGGATTGGGAGACAAAGCCAGCTGTGACTCTTTGTAGTAAGAGGAAAGCATTTTATAGGTATCCTATCAAGTGATCTTTGGTTGGAAGAATAACCTCTGATGGTCAAGGTAACTGGAAGGAAGGGCCAAAAATGCAAAGCATGCAAGGAGATGTAGTAATTCTCAGGGACACCAGAGCAGCCCTGAAGAGCAGGGGCAGTAATAGCAAACAGACCCTGTTTTCGTATAAATAATAGATCAATCCAATTTCCAAGTCATCTTCATGTAGTTAACAACCACGATAAAAACAACCTGTGTCTATATGACCCCGTGTTCCTTCTTGGGTGTGCCAGTATTCAGTGCAGCATCACTGAGAACAACATACAAGACACAATAAATCAATCGAAGTATCCAAAGGGTGGGATTTGGTGAACTTTTCACAGATTAAGTGTTTCGCCATGAAAGAGACACTTGCAAGTGACAACAGCAGCCTTCGCGCAGTTTTCTGGTTTCTGATCTGGAGTGTTTCAGTGTTTTGGAAATATCACACACCCCAAAATGGACTGCTTTTTGATTCCTGCTGCCTTGTAGTTCATTCTTTTAACAGGTACTTTCAAGACCCCGGTAGGTGCCAGTCAATATTTCAGGTTTTAGGGAAAGAGCAATGGAAAACAGAATACCTAACTTCCATGGCTTCATGGTATGTGTGTGGGGGCAGGTGGTGGTGACAGAGAGGAGCAGATACAGAAACATCAGATTTAAAAAGTAGAAGGTCATGATTCAATACATGCAACGAAGAAAAATAAAGTGAGGCCAGTGATTGATAAGGAAAGCAGCTGTGCCCTTGGCTATTTTTAAGATGGACGTAAAACAAGTCTTAACTGCAGAGGTGACGTTTTAGCCAAAGTGAAGGAAATGAGGAAATGAGAACAGAGGATATCTTGGGGAAAGGTATTCTAGGTGGAGAAAACTGCAAGCACAAAGGCTCTGAGGCTGGACTACTTTGGAAGTGTTGGAAGGAGGGTCTGAGTGTGGGGTCTTGCGAGCCTCGGCAAGGCTGCTATGTAGTTCCTACAATAACTCACCTTAAGTAGTTTGATGAATTTTGCTGGACACATCTCTCTCTAGTAAACATTGCAATTCACTTTCCTGTCCCTGCAAAGTTTCATGAACTAGGACCCTGTGGCCTCTCTTTGCTCACTCAGCCTTCTTTCTTTAAGTGAATAATCAAGTTGTGTAGTTGTGTAGGGTCATAGGAAGAGCACAAAGGGTCATCACATGAAAACCGATCTGTTGCATACAGCTGAAAACCAACCATGATTATTCCAATTCACTTTCTTGAAACAAGCCGTTCTGGAAACAACCCAAAAGGGAGCTCCAGAAACGTAAATTCCTATGGGGATTGATGTTGCAGAGTCAGCAGTGACATGAGAGGACACTTCAGGGGCATTTACCTTTAAATCAGCCCCGCACATTCCACAGAGCCTAATTTATGTCTGACCTTCTACATGCATTAATTTAAACATTACTCACAACTCTGAGATCATACAACATTAATTGCTTATTTTATTTTGTGTTTATAAATTACATATAGCTTTACACTAGCTTGTAATTATCCTGTACAAGCTACGTGTAGGATAGCTTGTGTGCACTGACTGTAGAAGCACGTGGAAGGACATTTACAGATGTCAACATGGGACTGGGGCTGTCACTGTATCTTCTTATCTAGTTCACAAATTCCATGACAACAAGGCTTCTTTCTACGCTTCTCTGTATCTGCTAGGTGGATGAGCACAGGGCCTTTCACAGAGTAGATTAAAATAGCTGTTGATTGGTTGATAGATAAAAGTAGAAAAAAATTATAAATACGTGTATGAATGCAATGATATGTAACTTACTTCTTTTGCTGATAACTTTTAGAGCAGGAATTTGAGCTCTGATCTCCCACTCGGTATTTGGTTACCAATAACATAGGTTTTCCTCATTAGGTTTAGTTAGGTGAATTTCCCAGACTATGGAAAGACTGAATCACATATTAAGGTTGAGAAGGAACAAAGACCACAGTGTGTGGTTGCTTTGCATTCTCCTACCTGAATGACACGCTTGTCGCAGTGGAATTTCATTGCAACTTCTCTCAGTCTGGGGAGCATTGTGTCTGGTATTGAAACTCAGATACATGATAAATCGCTGCGAGTTATTTTTACTTTTATTCTTGGGTAATGATTGGTAGGGAATTATCAAAGTTTTTACTCTGAAAGTTGTGAGAGATTTAGATACGGTAAGCCAAGATCTTAGGTACATGTCTCTACACATGAAGTTGAAATATGCTAAAATAAAGAAAATACTTTTACAGTTTATTTGGAGCTTATGCAGAGAGGGAAAACTTAGGGAGAAATATTTATATATGTTGGGTTTTACCCTGCAAGGGGATTAGAAAAATTCAGTAAATCACATTAATTTGACATAAACGTGCAGTGCCAACATTTATGATACAGTTGGTTCAGAGAGTGCATAGTATATGTAGTGCACAATTTATATAGTATGTAACTGCTAGCTATTCAGAAACAGTGTCATATTTTCTGCTGAAAGAAAATTATTACAGAAAAAAAAGATTGCTGGGCCTCCCAGTAGGTAGCGTACAAGATAGATGTCATTCAGAGTGGTGTACTTTCCAACAGCATGGGAGTTGTCATTAAACTTATTTAGACAATTTTGAAATTAGATTTCTTCCCCAAAACATCCAAATCGCGTGTTAAACAGGAAACAGACCAAGATGTGAAAAACCTCCCATGCTTTTGATTAGGACAAGTTGCTGTCAGGCTGGCTGCTGGTTCTCTCCGCTTGGCTCTGTAATGTTGTAGGTAATCCTCCCCACCTGGCCATGGCAGCAGGCATGCAGTGCCTGTCAACTGCCGAACTGGCTCGTTTCCTGTGGAATCGCAGGACCTGCTGAATCTTGAAGGCGTCACACCTTTGCTCTCTACTGCTGAGTTCTCCAAAGAGTATGAGTGGGTTTGGATATATCACATATTTACACCTTTTGCCATATATACATATACAAAGTTATTTATATATGTGTACATGTGTTTATGCTCACACACATTTGTACTGTTGAGTACAAATACTCCAAAAGTTTTCAAAGTTGTGACAATAAGATCAGGTGATGCTTGGGGTTGTTATACATTTTATTGGACATCTGGAAGATACGTTTTGCAATAGAAGTTTCTGCAATAAGGTGCTGACATTTACCTCAAAATGCTGTGTATTTACTTCTTCATTTGGGACCTGGTATTGAAAGGGTCAGGGATGGCTCAGAGAAAATGTCTAGTTATTCGAAATTCTTCTGGTTTATTTCGTCGGTGTTTGTTCAGCGTTTCAGTTTAATGAACTTGTCCTTCCAACTCATTCCTTGAGCTCAGTGACTCCAGGCTTTTTTAGAAAGATTTCAAGGCCAAATGTGTATTGTATTCTATGTCTCTGTCAATCTACAAGGCCTGTGGATCAGAAATGGGGAAGATAGAAGGCATATGGAAAATTGGATGTTTCCTCCCATTGTATATGTGGATCTTCAATACACATCAGTGGGTCTATGTGGATGATACATATTTGTGTCTTACCATAAGCAGCTGGATGGGATTAGAGTTTGTGGTAACGATCTGTTTGAACTCATTCTTCTATTCTGAGAGATGTTTCTACAGGTGTGGAAATACTGCTGGAAAGTAATTTAGAGAGAAAAGTCATCTATTCAATGGCAAGGGCCGTTAATTTTAAGTTCTAGATGCAAATGTTATAATTGCTTTATCTTTCATGGCATTAAATAAATGAATCACCATGTGGATTGATCTATCTTTCTCATTTACATACATACATACACACACACACATGCAGGAAGTTCTCCCTCCTTTCTCACTTATAGGTCTCAAGAATAACCATAGAATGTGCTGGAAATACAACATCCTGGGCTGGCAGCAACAGCCTGGGCTCTGTTCTAATTCCCCCTTAAAACAGGAAATCTTTCAACACTGTAGCTGAGAGAATCACATGACCCTAGAGTATAAAACCTGCTTTCAGCAGCAGTGAGAATGGGGTAGGTTCAGATGAGACTCTTATCTACCTCAGCAGATTTCTTGAGCCTTGGGAGACTGGCTCACAGTGAATCCTAGGCCTCTGTTGTCCCTTGCTGCCTGTCTGTGAGTTAAACCTACTTCAAGCAGCATGCTGTGTGTCAGTGCGTTCTGTCTTATGGGACTCAGGTAAGTGGGTAAGCAGGCACCGTGAACCTGCTACACAGTATGTCATACGTATAATGCATACACTCCTGTAGACGTAAGCTTGGGCTGAGGTGAGTACAGGAAATACAAGGAAGCATCCCATAGAAAAACCTAAGTATAAATCAAATAGATAAATAAAGCAAATAACTTTCTCCTTAACATGCCCCATATATACTATCTTCAAAAATTTTTGCAAGGTTTCAGAAGGAGCAACCAGAAGGAAGTACTCTCTTCTTGCGGGTGTCACTGCTTACAACACAACTGTGGAAAGTCAAGCAGTCTACCAGGTACCTCGGTTTTCTCATCTGTAACATGAGATACTTAAAATAGAGTATTTGTAAAAATCATTTTGCCTCTAAAATTTCATAATCTGTTTTATCCTGCACAGCATTCCTCCTCTTTATTCTTTCGGGGGGGATATTAGCCTTCCTTGCCTTCCTGCTGAGAACTCTTCTTCCCTGGTCTAGGGCATCCCAATGTCACTGAACACAGAGTGGACAAGGAGCAGACTGGCAATGAGTGTTTCTTTCCCTGGTCTGGATGCAAAAGCATGATTTTAGAAAACAATATACCTGAGGTTTAATATGGGCACTGCAAAAGGGAGCATTAGCCTCCTCTGAGAACGTGAGTGCCAAGGCAAGGGGAGTGTGGAGCTGTGGGGATGTCTGCTGTAATGTGGGGAAGGGTCTGCAGGATAAAGCGTCAAAAGCACAGGACCCGACATCATCTTACAGGCTCTGCCTGGGCCACCAGACCGACTAGGCTGGGAGCACCCAGCCCAGGACCCTCACTGACTTGAGCCAATAAATTTCTATTTTTGTTCCATCTTGTTTGAATGACTCTGTGACTTGAATTTGAAACACTGTGAGAAAGAATTTAATGTTCTCTTTTTGTTCCTATTACTACAAGAAATCTTGTGAATTTTATAATGTCTTTAGGTTAAAAGAAAAATACAAGTTGATTGATTTCAATATTTACCTTGTGGAAGTTTATTTGAAAACTACCACATTTTATGGTATATATAGTGCCAAGAAATCACGGCGAAGAAAGTACCAAAAGAAATAAATAAAAGAAAGGTGGAGGAATTAATACTTATTTGATTTGTTAAATAAAACTGTGAATATTCATTATCTCTTAATATTCTACAACTTCCAAGAAAATGTAGGTTTTTACATTTAAGTTGTCCAAATAGATCAAGCAGTATGTTATCCTTTGTATTCTCTAATTACCAATCTAAAGTTTAGAGAATAGTTTCGTGCTTTAGGAAAAAGTTGATATTTTCATGATACCATTATTTTTAGAGTGGAAAATATGAAATATAGAAGAAAACATTTATGATATTTAGAGTTCAACTGAACATAGTCACATGCCCGACAGTTGGCCTATTTTCCCACCACTAGGAATTTTTTGGAATGGGAATGGAATGCACACCTCTCCTAGAACCCAGATTTGAGATTCAAAGGGAAGAAAAATGAGGCAGAAAGACATTTCACTATTTCAGGCATTTAAAATGAATTTTACCTTTTTTCATGATGTCAGAAGCAAGTTGATACTTTACACATATTTTCTCCTTTCTCACTGATTATTCCTATGTAAGGATAAATCTGAGAGCTGTAATGAAATGTATATTACAGGGATATGAATGAGAGTGATTAGATTATATGTAGAATGAATATCAAAAATCAATTCTTTTCTGAAGCACTCCATTGCCTGAGTGTTTTTATCTCAGCTTAGTTGGCCATAGTGGGTTTATCCTATAGCAGGAAAGAGTTCATTCTCCTTTTTTTTTATCTTGGACTTAATGTATTTTCTACAAGGCAGCCTATATCAGGTAAGATGGCCCTGAAACAAATTATTCCTACAGGTAAAATTAATAGACACTAGATGAAAAAGAATAATTTTACTACAATTTTGGGGAAATGGCCACTATAGTTACTGTTGAAGAAAAGCTGATGCATGATTGAGATACAAACACACACTCACACACCCATGCATGTGTGTACATACATGATCACAGGTACATATGCACACAATCATGTACACAGATATGCACATGCACATATTCACATATACGCACATATGCTCACACACTCAGACTGACTCAGGCATACACACACATACACACATAAATATTTCTTTAACTCCCTGAGTCCCTTAAGTATTAATATCATAACTACAAGAATCTTTTAATATTTACCTGGCATTTTGCTTTGTAAATTCCCATTATAAAATAAAAATTTACAAATAAAATGTGAAACAAATTCTGTGATTTTACATTTGTATAAAAATATGATCTACAAAAAGATCAGAGATTATAGAGGACCATGCTTTTAGAACATAAAGAAAGATGGAAATCAAAATATTTTGAAGCTATCAAAGATGTGGAGGGAGTGAAATTACCTAGACACATTTTTTAATATGTATTCTGAATCACCAAGATATTTACCAGCTGAATGTCACCACATCAGCCCAGCCCACACCGAAGACAGCAGAAACACGGGGTGAGCAGAACCCAAGCCAAGCTACTAAATTCTGAGTTGTTTCTTACACAGCAACAGATAAATGGAACATATGAAAAAGCAAATTTTAACAATCAAGCAGGTGTGAACTTCATCATTCAGAGTAGATGGGGTGACATCTGTCAGCCTAAGGGGAATCTCCAACACCTGCCCACTGCCAGCGTTTTCCTTTGTGGCTCCTGGACCTTTTGGAGTTCCAAAAGGGCCAGTGCTACTATCTTTCCTCCTTAATGCTTTCAGACTTTCCTCTGGGAGCACCAGGTAACGTGCACAGAAAACAACAACAACAACAACAAAAAAAACACCTGTTATCTTAGCTATATCACTGTTAATCTTTCTGAAGGGAGTAAAACTAAACAACAAACTTTTCAATAAAACAAATAACATGCTCCGTCCTACGTCTGTGTTAAAGGAGGGCTAGAAAGAGAAGCCAGGGAGTTGTTCAGCATTCCTAATAGATGAGTAGGTTCTGGGCAAATGGACTTGCCACTGCATAGCTCTCTTTATCCACAATTTAGTGGAAAGAAGGAAGGAAGGAAGGAAGGAAGGAAGGAAGGAAGGAAGGAAGGAAGGAAGGAAGGAAGGAAGGAGGGAAAGAAGGAAGGAAGGAAAGAAGAGAAGGAGGGAGGGAGGGAGGGAGGGAAGGAAAAAGAGGGAAGGAGGGAGGGAAGGAAAAGGAGGGAAGGAGGGAGGGAGGTGAAGGAAGGAAGGCAGGCAGGCTGGCTTAATGGCTGTATAAAGTTTATGTGTATGACTATGTTCGGATGACAGAAACACCAATGTGAGTAAGGACTTAGACATTGTCAGAGTAGAGTTTCATAAATTATTGCAATGATGACCCTGATAGACATATAATATATATGTATATACAGGCAATTTTCTGTAAATAGCCAGATAGGAGACATTTTAGGCTTTACAGAGCATATGATCTCTGTCACAACCACTCAATCAGGCCATTCTAGAGCATGAGTTGCCATAGACAGCAGACACACGAGTAGGTATGGCTATGTTTCAATACAACTTTATTTACAAACACATAGAGTGGGCAGAATCTATCCCTCAGGCCATAATTGGCAGATTCCTTTTCTAGTTAACTAAGTTGGTACAGTGTAAAATGACCATGATGCACGCTTTGTTAACTGGCATTCATGCTTGATACTCCTCCGCAGACAACTTCCAAATAAACACAACAGCAAAATCATGCATTTTGTTTAATATCATGCTATTATTTTACATACAACCATGTACCTCTTAACGCTCTTCAAAAAATGGGCCACAAAGTCCTTTTAGGTGAAAGTTCATTCCTCTAGCTGAGTCCTCTCAGTCCTCCATTGATATCCTGTAACTTAAATACAAAGGTGTAAAGTTAATTATTATTAATATATTTTATCTTAAATTGTATAAAAATGAAATAAAGGAATAAAAGGAAAGAGTTGGTTAATATATACACAAATCAACATAAGGAAATATAGATATAGATAGATATATATAATTTTTTTTTTTTGAGATGGAGTCTCATTCTGTTGCCAGCTGGAGTGCAGTGGTGAGATCTCAGCTCACTGCAACCTCCAGCTCCCTGGTTCAAGCAATTCTCCTGCCTCAGCCTCCTGAGTAACTGGGATTACAGGCACGTGCCACCACACCCAGCTAATTTTTGTATTTTTAGTAGAGACCGGGTTTCACCATGTTGGCCAGGATGGTCTCAACCTCCTGACCTCGTGATTTGCCCTCCCCAGCCTCCCAAAGTGCTGGGATTACAGGCGGGAGCCACTGCATCTGGCCGGTAAAAATATATTCAACACTGTTCAAGTCCTTCTTTCTGCCACTGCTCACATGATCATAGTTGATAATGGTAACTTGCTTCTTCCACAGCCCCTTTCGTATTCTCTTTTCCCCTGGCAAGCACCATAGCTAATTGTGGCTCCTTGCCTTGTAGAATGGCTCATTTCTTCATTTTAGAAGGTTCTACACCATTAGGAGGCCTGCGTGTATTGAGTTGTAGCATTGTATTGAAAAATTAAACAACAGCCGGTTTTATAGAACATGGAATTAGTGACAAGCACCCCAAGTGATTTCATAATTTCAAAAACACATCTACTTATCCTTAATGGATATAAATCCAGCATTTCCTTGACCATAGGGAAGAATTATTAATTAATTGACTAGCATTGACCAGCATTGACCAGCATTTCCTTGACCACCTCTACCTACTCCCGTTGAGGAACACTCTTCTTGGCCTGTTGCTTCACAGGCATGAGATGCCAAGGGGCCTGGTGTCCATCTGCTATGGGCTAAGTTGCATCCACTCCAAATTAATATGTTGAAGCTCTTACCCCTAGCATGGTGGTATTTGGAATAAGGATGTAATTAAGGTTAAATTAGGTTATAAGGGTGGAGCTCTGATCTGATAAGATTAGTGTTTTTATAAGAAGAAACACCAAATCTCTCTCTCTCAATCTCTCTGTCTCTCTATCTCACTGTCCCCCTGTGCTTTGTGACGACACAGTGAGAAGCTGGCCATCCACCAGCCAGGAGAGAGCTGTCACCAGAGATTAAACCAGCAGGCACTCTGATCTTGGACTTCCAGCCTCTAGAACTGTGAGAAATACTTTGTTTTTTAAGGCACCTTGTTTGTGGTTTGTTATGGAAGCCCAAGATAAGACCCTGTCTTAAATCCCCGGTTAATGACAATATCACAATCCTGTACCTCTTTTGGGGACCAGAAGACCCCAATATCACAGGAATAAGAAGCAAAATGTCTTGCCAGTGAATCACTAGGAGCAATAATGAGATAAATCACCCCCATTTTCACCCCTTCAGTCTTGGACCCATGGATTCTAGCTTTGGAAAAAAACTAATATATTGGTCGTTGATCTAGAGCACACGTCACATCCTGAAAAATGTTATTCCAGTTCTAGGAGGCATTGCCACCAAGACAGAAGCATCACTGAATCTTCGCAAAGAAACATCCGCTATAGTTTGGGTATTTGACCTCTCCAAGCCTTGTGTTGAAATTTGATGGAACAAATGTTGGAGGTGGGGTCTAACTAGAAGTGTGGGGGAGCAAGATCCCTCATGAAAGTCTTGGTGCTGTCCTCATGGTAATGAGTGAATTTTCACTCTGTTCATTCCTGCAAGAGTCCTCCCTGAGAGCTGGTTGTTGAAAAGAGTCTAGTGCCTTCCTCCCGTCTCTGTCCTCCTCTCTTACCATTGAAACTTGACCTCCTCTGCCTTCCATCAGGACTGGGAGCAGCCTGAGGCTCCCACCAGATACAGGTGCTGGCACCATGCTTCTTGCCAGCCTGCAGGACCATGAGCCAAATACACTTTTAAAAAAATAATAATTTACCCAGTCTCAGCTATTCCTTGATAGCAACACAAATGAACAACAACAGCATCCCATCAGATCTCTCAGGCCAGCTGCTTCTGGGTGGTGGGTAATGCGCACATGCCAATGAATTTCATGAGAATGAGCACAATAGTACAATATACTTTCCCAAAGAAAAATAAAGCACGTATTTGAAAATGCCATATACCTCATTTTACATTTCTACATTATCATATTAGTACGAGCTTCCTATGAGACATCAGGAAATTGTGGAAAAGTACCATGAAATAATTTGAAATTTAGTTACGAAAATTGGGGCTTTATTCCATTCAGTTGGGGGTTAAATAGATATCTAGTATATAAACAACTTCTCCTTTGACATATAGCTTAGGTTTATCAGTTCATCCTTAGGCCCTTACGGGATTCCCAACTACTCCACAATTCATAATGCCATCATATTCTTATGGCTGCAAAGACATATTCTGTTGTCACTTTCCACACACACTAGCTTCTGCTGTTCATTGTGCATTCTGTGGCTTACCAAAGAGACCAGTTTAATAAAAGAAGTGTGTTGAGTGAATGAAAACGAAGTGGACTGAGTCTGAGTTTCACATCCAGAAAAAAATACCTAGAATACAAATTTTAAAATATCCCATGGCCAGAATGACCCTATAGTGAATTCAGTAGTGACCCCGAGAAGGTCTGTGAAGGCCAAGAACTCTTCACTCAGGGCTACGGCGGGGTGGATGCAGAGTCATTTTATGAGAGATGTGCTGGCCTGGGAGTCAGAAGGCCTCTGTTTAAGATCCGCAAATTACTTTTGCCAAATCCTGACTCTCCATCTACAAAATAGAAATAAGTAATAGCAGGCCGGGCACGGTGGCTCAAGCCTGTAATCCCAGCACTTTGGGAGGCCAAGGCAGGCAGATCACGAGATCAGGAGATCGAGACCATCCTGGCAAACAAGGTGAAACCTCATCTCTATTAAAAATACAAAAAATTTATCCAGGTGTGGTGGCAGGTGCCTGTAGTCCCAGCTACTCGGGAGGCTGAGGCAGGAGAATGGTGTGAACCCAGGAGGCGGAGTTTGCAGTGAGCCAAGATCGCACCACTGCGCTCCAGCCTGGGCGACAGAGAGAGACTCCATCTCAAAAACAAAAGCAATAGCAGTCATTCTTCCAGTTTCAGAAATGTTCAAATAGACATGAGATGTCTGAATGTTGTTTTCAGAGTATGTGAGGGTCTTGCATCTGGCTTGGGCTGGAGGTCTGGGGACAAAGAGCAAGGATTGAGTAGGACACAGCCAACCTACAGCTGCAGGCAGAGCCAGGAGGGACACCTGTGAAGCCATAGAATGTGAACACATAAACATGAGACTGAATCAAATTCCAAGTGAAGGGGCTGTCACCCAGACCACAGTCAGGGAGGACTGGAAGGGACACTGATTGATCTGCAGGGAGAATGGGCATTTGATAAGGCCGTGATTGTTTTCTCTGAGTGATGAGTAGCTGTTAAGGTACCAGCCTGGTGCAGGCATTGGATGTGAGCAGCTGATAAAGCACTCATTTTTCTCCCAATAAGATGCCCCGTCCTCTTGTTTTCCATGCTTACCATGGGTCCATTTAATGAGCCACAAATTCCGTCATTTACATAGTCCTGTAAAACTCATGTTCATATTGTATATATTGTAGGAAAATCTATCCTGAATTAGCCTGTTAATTGACTCAATTTTCTAGTTCATTTTGCTGGCATCGAGCTGACTGACCCCTTTGCAACTATGATGCTGGATTTGGTTCTGGAGAAGCTTCCCTAAAGCACACAGGAACCTTGAAATCAGAGGCCATCATGAGGTGTGAAATTACAACAGCTGAAGCTGTAGGATGTTCTCAGTTAATGTCATTTCATAGTTTAATAAATAGTATAAAAATATCCATATCCTTTACAAGATAACTGCCAGAACATTTCATTGTAAATTATAATTTTGACTTAAAATGTTACGATGCTCTCTCATTTTGTATCCTGAGGTTGAAGGTGAAAAATATACCTATATGGAGAATTCTTAATAGTAACGTAGCCAAGAATAAGATGCTGAATGAATATATTTACAGTATATAAGTATAAATGTGTGTATATTATATACATACATAGATACATACATACATGTAAGAATATGTGTATGTTTACATAATAACACATGGGTACACATTATATACATATGTAGAGATAGATATAATAGCCATAGATAGATACAGATAGAGCTATAATAGCTGTAGATATAGAACAAAACCAAAATAAAACAGGCACACAACTGCTCATGGGTTAATGTCAAAGACACACATCAGTAATTCCTACTCACTTAACATAAATGTTTCTCAAATAGACTTGCTGTTTTCCATTCTAAATAATAGTGAGATAGTAGCTACTAGGGCTTGGATGAGGGGAGAAAGGAGCAGAAGTGGGCTCCCAACTTTGAAATTCAGATATTTTGCCAATAGAAATGGAAAATGCAGAAGGGAGAGCTGTCTGAGGAGGATGGGCAAGGGCCAGGAGAGCACGAGAATGACACAATGGTGACTGCTGTGTGAAATGCAGTTTCACATTGAATAAATCTAACGTGATTTATCTCAAGCAGAATGGCTATTTAAAAAATGCTAAAAGAACTGAAGTGCAATTATGCCAGAAGGAATCTTCAAAATCCCGGTGTGAAGGAACAGCAACGAAAATAGCAAATATCGTCCAGGCGTGGTGGCTCATGCCTGTAATCCCAACACTTTGGAAGACTGAGGTGGGAGGATCCCATGAGCCTAGGAGTTCGAGACCAGCTTGGCCACCATGGCAAAATCCCTTGTCTACAAAAAATATAAAATAAAAAAGTAGCTGGATGTGGTGACGTGTGCCTATAGTCCCAGCTACTTGGGAGGCTGAGGCAGGAGGATTGCTTGAGCCCAGGAGGTTGAGTCTGCATTAAGCCAAGATCAGCCCCCTGCATTCCAACTTGGGGGACACAGCCAGACCCTGTCTCAAACCAAACCAAACAAAACAAAACAAATAGTAAATATCTGGGTCAAAGTAATAGAATATGTTTCTACTGCTATAAAGCTGTGAAATATATATGACTTTAGAAAACAAAAGTTCTGATCTTGTCTGGGGCAGTTTAATATAGATAGATAAATGATAGATAGAGAGATAGGTAGGTAGGCAGATAGATAGATAGATAGATAGATAGATAGATAGATAGATGTAATACACATGGCAACTATAATAAAAAGGGGAGGCCAAATGATTCTATTTGGTTGCAAGTCTACTATGTTGGGAAGCAAAATAATAACTGAAAGAAAATTATGACATTAGGCAGGTATATTTTTATTTCTTGATCAACCACTTAAAATAGTAAAAAGAGATATAGCTAAAACACAACACATATGTTAAATTAAATATTTAAAAGTAGGTTAAAAAGCAAAAAAATGAAGGCAAGTATATTACTTGGTGTTGACTCTCACAGCAGAATATCACAAACTGGGTGGATTAAACAACAAAAGACATTTATTTTCTCACTGTTCTGAGGGCCAGAAGTCCATAATCCAGATGCTAAGCAGGTGCGGTTTCTGGCCAGCCCTCTCTTCCTTGCCTGCAGACAGGTACCTTCTTGCTGTGTCCTCACATGGCTTCTTTTCTGTGTGTGCACAGAGAGACAGTGCTGGATTTTTTTTCCTCTTCTTGCATGGATACCAGTCCTATTGGACTAGAGCCTCACCTTTATAATCTAATGTAACTTTAATTATTCCCATAAAGTCCCTAACCTTCAATACAGTTTCATTGGAAATTACAGCCTGAATATATGAATTTGAGGAAGAGTCAAACCTTCAGTCCATGAGAACAAGGAAGAACCAGAGAAATAAAAAAGCAAAAATGACAATCAGAAAATAATAAAAATGTTAGAATTAAACCTAACCAAATCAGTGATTACATTAAATTTAAATAATCTATGCACACCAAATCAAAAATGAAGATTGATAAATCGAATTAAAACAAACAAAAAGACTTGACTGTATGGTAGTAAGGTATCTGCAAGAAACCCAGTGGAAATACAGTGATATAGATAGGTATCAGAAATAAATTGGCACATTTATGTCAATTCATTTTTGACAAAGGTGCCAAAAACACACAATGGGAAAAGGAAGGTATCTTCAATGAACGCTGTTTGAAAAACTGAATATCCACAGGCAGAAAAATAAAACTAGATCCTTATCTCACACCGTATACAAAAATCAACTCAAAATGGATTAAAGATTTGAATATCAAACCTGAAACTAAAACTACTAGAAAAAAACATATTGGAAAAGCTCCATGATATTGGTCTGGGTAGAGATTTTTGAATATGACTTGAAAAGCACAGGCAACAAAAGCAAAAACAAACAAATAAAATTATATCAAACTAAAAACTTTTGCACAGTGAAGAAAACAACAAACAGAATGAAGAGACAACTTATAGAATGAGAGAAAATATTTACAAACTCTATATCTGACAAGGGGTTAATATCAAAACTATATAAGAAATTCACACAACTCAAGAGGGGCCCAATTAAAATTGGCCAAGGAACCTGAATATACATTTCTCCAAGGAGGAAATACAAATGGCCAACAGCTATATATAAATAAAAAAATCTCAACATCACTAATCACTAAAGAAATGCAAATTAAAACCACAAGACATAAAACCGCATGCCTGTTTGAATGGTTATTGTCAGAAAGACAAAAGATAACAAGTGTCAGCATAGATGTAGAGAAAATGGAACCCTTGTACACTGTTGCTAAGACTGTAAATTAGTACAGCCATTATGGAAAACAGTATGGAGGTTCCTGAAAAAAATAAAAATAGAACTACTATATGATCTAGCAATCCCACTACTGGGCACATATCCAAAGGAGATGAAATCAATATCTGGAAAATATAGCTGCATTACCATTACCATGTTCATTGAGGCAATATTCAGAGTAGCTAAGATACAGAATCAACCTAAGGGTTCATCAACAATAGATACATAAAGAAAATGTGTGATATATACACAATGAATATTATTCAGCAGTAAAACAAAAGGGACTCTCACATTTTTAACAACATGGATGAAACTGGAGGACATTATGTTGGATGAAATACTGGGTACTTAAAAGTCACTGGAAGAGTAGATTTTAAATGTTTTCATCAGAAAAATATGTTAATTAGCTCAATTTAGCCATTCTACAATGAATTCAGAGCTCAAAACTTCACGTCATAAAACATAAATATATACAACTTTCATTTGTCAATAAAAAAGTAATAAATTTTAAAAATAAGTAAAATGAAACTAACAAAAATAAAATATTTAGGTGTTAAAAATATGTGTGGGATTGGTAGATTCAGAACTACAAAACACTCATGACAGGATAAATGAAGACCTACCTAAATGGAGAGATATACTATAAGTATGAATCTGATGACCTAATTTTAGAATGTTAATTGTCCCTAAATGGATCTAGATTTAATGTGACTACATTTAATATGATACAAAAACAATTAAAATTCCAGCAGTATGCTTTCTAGATATTAACGAGCTGATCCTCAAATGTATATAAAAAGGGAAATGAAGTAGAATAGTTGAACTTCTTTTAAAAAAGAAGAACAAATTTGGAGGAATCACTTTACCTGATTTCAAACTTAGATTAATCAACATTATCAAAGAGAGTACTTAAAAAGTAGTGGACCTCCGAAAATCCTCTCCTCCAAAACAACAATAAGATCACTGGCGAAGAAAAAACAAATCATTGCAATCAGCCTTTTCAGAACTCTAGAAATAAAAGACTTGCAGCATTTTCCAGAGTCTTTATTCCGGAAAAAGGTCGACTCTCCATAAAAGCTTTGTGACATTTAAACTTGCCCGATTCGCATCCTCCTCTCCCTAGTTTCTTGATACTCTTGACAACCAGATGCATAAGCAGTATGGCAGTTTTAAAAATCAGAAGCCTGGCAGTCTCTGGAAGAGGAAGACCATCTTCGAATTACCCTGAAATCCCCTATTCCAGGAGAATTGAAACCGTTCATCCTGTCGAACAGCAACCAAGAAAAGCATCTTTGCCAGGTCTACCTTTATTTGACCTCAGAGCTCAGTTAGTGAGAAATGCCCTATGTTATTTGCAAAAAAAAAAAAAGCAAAAGCAAAAATAAGAATGGCGCCTGAGGTAGCAATAACAGTTGAGGCAAATAAGAATCTGTCCAAAAACCTAAAACATATATATAGGGAATTAGTTGTACCTTAAGGACTTCGAAAAGCTCTACCACACCCTTGGAAATCTAGATCATGCACCTGTAGAGGGCTGAGTGTGTGCCAGGAAAGACCTCAGAGCACCTCAATCTCTTACTTCTGGCCGTCCTTGAGACTCCATTCAAACAGGAAGTGAAGAGTGAGGCAGATTTGTGAACTGCTGGAAAGTGAAGGCATAACCCAACACATGTACCGAGCTTCTCAGCAGAGAGTGAGAGACTTATTGTTGGTTCAAGGAATTTCAGGAAATTTGTGACCTATCATTAGCTCATCAATAAACGGAGTGGAGACTTTAGTGATTGCACATGGCAAAGAATACAGACTTTAGGGAATTCGTTCTGGGAAGTCACTAAACAAACAAACAGTGACAACAGCAATAACAAAAGAGACAATAATAAACCACGGGGAGAAAGGGAAAATCCTGTTGATAGATTTGTTGCACAATATTTAAAATTCTAGTTTTCAACAAAAAATTGTAAGACATTTAACAAAAGAAGGTACAGCTGATCTGTAATACCCTCTATCCAAATCAGCAGAATGCATTCTTCTTAAGTGCATGTAAACATTATCCAGGATAGACAATATGATAAGCATAAAATATACATTGGTAAATTTAAAAGGATAGAAACCATTCAAAGTTTATTCTACAATCACAATGAAATACAATTAAAAATCAGTAACAGAAAAAAATCAGAAAAATTTATAAATTTGCAGTGTGCAGAAATTAACACATTCCTAAATAATTAATACATCAAAGAAGAAATCCCAAGGGAAGCTATGAAATATATTGAGATTCATGAAAACAAAAACACAACATACCACAGCATATGGAATGTAGTGAAAACAGTACTCAGTGGAATGTATATTGCTGTTATGCCAATATTCAAAAAAGAAAAACAAAACATCAATAACAATGTTGGACCTTAAGAAACTAGAAAAAGAAGACTAAACTGAACCCAACCCGACCGTTAAAGTGGAAATAAATAAAACAGGTAATAGCAAACAAATAGAGATAACCAACAAAGCCAAAAACTTATTTTTTAAAGTCAACAAATTGTATAAACCTTTATCTAAATTGGCCAAAACTATCTTTACAAAGAATAAATTTGGAATACTGACACTTCTCAATTTCTTATTAAGAGGCCACAGTAATGAAGACAGGCTGGGCATACAGAGAAGTGTATTAGAATTAAAAGTCTAGAAATAGCACTTTGCATTTATTGTAAAGTAATTATTTTTACAAGGGTAACAGGACAAGTCATGGATAAAGAACAATATCTTCAACAAATGATGTCAAGAAAATCCTTCAATTGTGAATGGGTAAACAAACTGGTTAATCTATACAATAGAATAGGTACAATTCAGCAATAAAAGGGAATAGACTGCTAAGATATTCATCAACTTGGGTGGATTTCAAATGCATTATGTCAGTGCAAAGAAGCCAGACCCAAGAGCTACATACTATATGACTCTATTCATATATCATTCTGGAAAAGACAAAATTATAGGGACAAATGGGCATATGGTTTGACTACAAATGTCAGTACTAGAAGATTGTATAGGGGGTAAGGAACTCTTTGTTATCTACGGTGGTGATTACATGACTATGCATCATGATTTATCAAATTAGACACAAAAGAAAAGTGAATTGTACTGTCCATAAATTTAAAATTGCATTAAAAATAATATAAAATACTAAAAAATTGATCCTTTATCTATGGTCATTCAGGAAAAAAATCTGACTTTCAATGTGATAGAATTCTTAATTGTTTTACATATCATTTGCCACAATTATCTTTTATATGATTTCTCAAAGAGAAAAGATGTATTCATGTTGAAAGATTCATTAAAGATAAATGATCGTCTTAGAAAACAACGACTTTAAATCAGTATATGTCTGGAATAATGTGACCACTTTATGTCTTCTATATATTCTATAATATTTTTATCTATGTACATATTCTGGTTTCCATTTTGGGGAATCTGAATCAATAGATGTTCAGAACAATATCCCATCCTAATTGATAGTCTGAATAAGTAACTAAGTCATGGATTTTGAAGCTACTTCAAGGGAAGTAACTTGTTTAATGGACCACTTTTAGTGATATCAAGAATCAGCTCCATCTTCTGTTAATGGATTTCATATTAATATTTCATTTCTATAACAGCTTAAAATTATTGCCCTTGTTGCCCAAATGCCAATTAAGTGTTTCCTGCATTTAAATCAAGACCAAGCCCACCAAGAAGCTGACAACTGGGATTTCATGGGGCGGGAGAGGGATAGAAGCAGAATAGATTTTTTTTTTCTTTCCTTTTTTTTTTTTTTGAGGCAGAGTGTCACTCTTGTTGCCCAGGCTGGAGTAGAATGGTGCGATCTCAGCTCACTGCAACCTCTGCCACCTGGGTTCGAGTGATTTTCCTACCTCAGCCTCCCAAGTAGCTGGGATTACAGGCACCCACCACCATGCCCATTTAATTTTGTATTTTTAGTAGAGACAGGGTTTCTCCATGTTGGTCAGGCTATTCTCGAACTCCTGACCTCAGGTGATCCACCTGTCTTGGCCTCCCAAAGTGCTGGGATTACAGGTGTGAGCCACTGCTCTCAGCCAAATAGATTTTACTCATGGTATCATGAACACAGCCCACTTCTCACACAGCCAAGTCTCCTGGCTTATGTAATTGACTAAGTTTTAGAAGCAACAGAAGGATACTTTATGAGAAAATCCCAAGTCGAGTTAAGGCTAATAGTATTTATCTGCTTCTTAAATTTCTCTATATTGATCATAAATTGCTTCAGTAACTTTCCTAAATTTATATTTGTCAGTTGTCTTGTTTGCCTGAATTTCAGAAGTATTTACCCAACTGTTACAGACCCCAAAGGCCATGGTTTATGAAGCATGACTTATAACAAATTTACTTCCAGTTCAGCCTCAATTTCAAATTTTAATATACTATTTACAATTGGTATTAGATGTATCTTTAGTAAAATAAGAACAATTTCAGATTTTAAAATTTTGAGATTAACAATATAAAAAGGACAAAGGAGAAAAGTCATTGCTGAGTGTTTTTACAAATGCTCATCTAAACAGTTCCTGTTATTTCCCTTGTCCATTTTGAATCATATCCTGTGATTCAAGTTCAGGCATAATAGTTTTGCCCAGCTCTTATGCCATCGAGAATGGCCATGTAATGATTTTTTAAAGCACTGCAAGCAGTCTGAAGTAACACAGACATCTGCATCTACAGCAAGTTGAGGAATACCTATGAATCCTGCCAAGCCTCCTGTAGAATAGATTAAGGGTGGATACTTTCAAGAGGCAGTTAGAGCACAATTGGCAAGCATGAGGCGGTGCATTGAGAGGAAGCTGAGTTTATGCACAGTTGCACACAGTGATTCTTAAACAGTATATCAGGCTCAGTTGGCATGGTCTTCTGGCTATAGCAAGCCATGCTCTTCAAAGCCTATCTGTGGTCAATCTCTGATCTAGACTGACCAAACTGTTTCCTGCAAATTTTGCTATGAACCACAGGGTGAAGATGAATAAGCAATAAAGAACTTGGAAAGCTTACTCATGTATCCCCATAGAAATATCCTAAAAGGATCTAGAAACAAAAGGAATATTGTTTTATCACTACCAATGATAAAACTGAGTATGTAAAAAGGTTTAAAAACCATTGAAACCATTAGGGAAATTTGATCACCAACTAAACATTTGGTGATTTGGTCATTATTATTCAGTTTTTAGATGTGAGAATGGTGTTGTGGTTCTATTTTGTAAAATTTCTAATTGTATAAATGAGTAATGATTGTAGTTATTCTGATTTCTGGAATTTTCTTCAAAATAATCCATTAGATGGGGAAGAGGAGGAGGGGACGACAAATGGGCCTGAGTTGACATTGTCCAAGTTATGTCATAGACGCATGATGATCCGTGATCCTTGATATTCTACTTTGTATAGCTTTAAAATTTCCCACAGTAATAAGTTAAATATGTTTTTAGAAAAAAAACTTACTACTTGCCTAATGAATCTTTTGATTTTTTAAATTTGTATGGGGCTTGACATGAGATTGGAAGAGCCAAGCTCACATTATTTATTGTTTTTGTTTTGTTTTGTTTCATGTTTTGTTTGCTTGTCTGTTTTTGGGTTTTTTGTTTGTTTGTTTGTTTTTCTTTTTTTTTTTGAGACAGAGTCTCCCTCTGTTGCCCAGGCTGGAGTGCAGTGGCGCGATCTCGGCTCACTGCAACCTCTACCTCCCGAGTTCAAGCGATTCTTCTGCTTCAGGCTCCAAAACAGCTGGGACTAAAGGGGTGCACCGTCATGTTCGGCTAATTTTTTTGTATATTTAGTAGAGGCAGGGTTTCACCACATTGGCCAGGCTGGCCTTGAACTCCTGACCTCAGGTGATCCTTCCACCTTGGCCTCCCAAAATGCTGGGATTACAGGCATGAGCCACCATGCACGGTCACATTATTTATTGTTAAAGGGATTTTTAGTTTTCTGTTTTATCATTGTTTTGTTTGTTTTTTGTTTTGATGATAAGGCCAATTTAATTTGATGAGGACACATGAACACATAGATAGGAACGGCACACACTGGGGCCTATCAGAGGGTGGAGGGTGGGAGGAAGGAGAGGATCAGGAAAAATAACAAAAGAATACTAAGCTTAATACTTAGGTGATGAAATAATCTGTACAACAAACTCCCATGACACAAGTTTACCTATGTAACAAACCTGCCCATGTACCCCTGAACTTAAATGTTAAAACAGTTTTTTTAAATTTGTTTTTCTCAAAATTTTTGCCAATTCTCTTTCCTGTCCATGTATTTCTCCCTTGTCATCTTCTCCCTTTCCATCCTTCTCCTTACCCTTCTCTAATCTCATGTTCTATCTAACATGTTCAGTTGTTTTCAAGGGGACGGTCAGTCCAAGATCCAGCCTGTGGCACCACTGGACACAGAAGTCTTCCTCAACTGCTCTGCATTGAACGATCACTGTGGGATAATGCCATCAAAATAGACATAGGGTTAGTGAGCATGTAGAAGAAACATTAAAAAGTAGAAAGCTATAAAATTTCAGGAAGGGAAATGTTAACATTCTCCTTAGCCCTACTTAGAATCTCATTAAATAAGTTCAAATCACAGATTAAGGACACTGCTTTTGATAACCCATTTCCAAAGAGCTCAGAGATTTAAAATAAATTAGAACACTCATCTCTTCAATCTCCTTTATTGAAGGGCACATTCAAAGTTTCTTCATTGCTTTTTACGGTGCCATACAGAACAGAACTTTCAGATGGGTTAGGAATAAAGGAGGAGGAAAACGTTAGCATTGGCCAGGGCCGGCCCAATCTGTAGTGCCTTTGAAAAGCTCTCCAGTAAACAAGGTTTGAGTTCAAACCCTATGTTAGCTATTCACTGATGTGTCAACTTGGATCAATAGTTCAACATCTCTGAATACTGTTTTCTCAAAAGGAAATTAGAAAAAAAGGAATATCTCATCTATCAATTGTCTTAAGAATTAAATTCAATGAGAAAATGTAAATAAAGTATCTACCATTCTACCTGAAATGTTAAATATTAATTCACCATTAGATATTCTTTAACCACTATCATTATAGGATTCCTAATTACATCCACATAGAACAGGATATAAAAATTGGGAGGGGATTAAATACTATACTTCTGGGATTCTGAAAGACAAGCTGGATATCGATTTACCCTCATTTCCTTTTATTCCCCTAAAGTTGGTCTGGAGAATCTCACTCCCTACTTCTCAGGAACCTAAATGGGAATTCCAGCATTCTGAGGCGAGGGTTTCCTCAAAGAGCCCACCGTGGAAAAGGTGATGCAGGACTGAGTGGAAGAAAGGGCACTGACTCCGAATACTGGGAGACTTGGCAAGTCATCTAGCGTGTCTGACTGTCAACCCATACATAAAATAGGTAGAGTAATGTCATTTCTGAGTACCTGGAATTGCCGATGTGATAGTCAACTTGGTTATTAAAGGAACTCAATTTGAAAAAAACATAAAGCACTGTACAGCCATGCAGCATGCAATTTTAACTTATATTATGGGCTGTTGCCTTCTGATATACTTAGTTCTCCGAAGAAAATAATACAAATACATACCTCATGCATAAGCAAACAAAAGCAAACTACTGACACTGTCCTAGCTGACCCCATGACCCCAGAGGTAGGGGAGAAACCCTTCTGCTGGTGGTTGGAGTGGGAAGTAGGATTCACCTATTACTTTGTCCAAGGAAAGTGTTTATTGTCTTCTGAACAATTACAGTAGTTAGTGATAAAATTCGTCTTCTTCCTTGAGTTACAGCCTTTGCCCCTCTGATTCAGGAAAAAGCCCTGAAAGCAATTCCCAAATAGGCCTTGTATGACACATGAGGCAACTGGTAAGAAACACACGTTCTGACCTAAAGCTGACATGTATTACAATTTAAATAATGACATAATGCCTTTGACTTGAAAGAGTCGTGTCTTTGGAACTTAGAATCTATTTCTTAGTGATCAGATGGGTGAGTATTCATGACAGTAAGAGCTAATAAGCGGTAGATTTTTCCTCAACAAAATATTGCTACATGGTTAAAAAATGTCATCCTTTTTCTTATTAATTGACAGAAATTAAAGAATGGGATTTCCTCTTGCTTTAGAAACACAGGAGCAATTAAAACGGCCACATGCAAAAAAGTTTAGCAATGAAAATGGCCTCGATTTGTATTATGTTGATTTTACTGCCTTCTGACAATTTAGCAAGCACGTTAATAATGTTTACCAAATGCAACTTTTAAAGAGCCTCTCTGATCAGCACCCCTGAGTCCCTGCCTCTGTGGGCTCAGCTCTCTCATTTTCCCTTATTCTTGATCGGGACTGGGAGGACTTTCAGATTTTACTCCTGTGTCAGGTCTGGTCTTGATTGTCCCACTGTTAGTCTCAAACCCGAATAGACTTGGAGACAAATGCCCAAGGTCACAGACAGGTTTCTCCAGTCACAATGCCAAGAAATGGGCCTCTGACACACCTGGTTCCCTGCTGTGCCTTCACTTCACAGTGGGGTAGAATCCCACCCTGACCACCAACCTTCTTAGAAATGGCTTTGGCACTACGCCTCAAGTTTTACCTGTGTCAGAAGCCCTACTTGGAATTGTAAGGGAATTATATAGTATTTCCTGCTCTGTGCCCATTGCCAAGGCAGGTAAAACAAAAGCAGGGTCACTGTGCTCCAGAGATTGATGGAAGAATCAAGTAACATTTCCCAAAACACAGACCAAGCTGGCAGACACATCGGAACAGGGAATCTGGAAGGAAGGCATCTAGAGAAGGGTGTGCTCCCAGGAGCCAGCAGCAGCCACCCACACTGCAGGCTGTTACTGGGACACTAGGGGGCGACTGGGACGGTGACAGGCATTCATGTCAAAGATGAGTGGTGGGAATTGGAAGAGCACTGGGATCAGGACAAGGGGTCAGTTTGAGTCTTGTAGATACAACTACAGAAACACTGCAAATGATTAGTCAGCAAGCAATGGGTTAAAGGTGATACTGGAAGAATGGATGAACCAAAAACTGGAAGGGAGATTAAGAACAGGACCACATAATTTCAACAGAAGTTTCTGATTTTTCATTAAAAGTATTGGTTGTCCTGATACGTGCTGAAATGATAAAGGGTACATTTAAGAAATACGATTGAGAACAGACCTTCATGAAGTGGCCAGATTTGATGAGGTATAAACAGGGAAGGTTAACCGGCAATACCCCCAAGTCGCTATGGCTACAGTTTCATGGTAATGGAGGGTCCACTGATTACAGTGAGGAGAGGCAGGATTTAAGGAAAGGACAACACCTTCATTTCTGAGTATAACGCACTTTCTCTGCAGGACATGGCAGGCCAAGTGCAGTGTGCTATAGGACCTCGGATCCTGGAAACAGCAGAATATAGAGGGTCCATCTGTAACTCCAGGCAGAGGCTTGACTTCTTGCTATAGCTGAGTTTGTCCACTGTCAAATTCCATATTGAAATGTGATTCCCAATGTGAATGTGGTGGCGTTGGAGGTGGGGACTCGCGGGAGGTGTTTAGGTCATGGGTTTGGATCCCTCATGAATGGCTTGGTGTCCTTCCTGCAGTAGTGAGTTCTTGCTCTTTTGAGATTGGATTCCTGGGACAGTGGGTTGTTATAAAGTGAGCCTCCTTCTCCTGTTCAGTCCTCTCTTTGAACGTGTCTGCTTCCCCTTGGCCTTCTCCAGGTTATGACACAGTGTGAAAGTCCTTGCAGAAGCCAGGGCCATGCTCTGGATCTTCCCAGGCTACAAAACTGTGAGCTAAATGAACTTCTTTTTTTATGTAAATGGCTCACTCTCAGGTATTCCACTATAGCAGCACTAAGTGGACTATGACACCCCCTAGCCTCCTGGTGGAGGGAAAGGCAGTCAGTGCCCCTACCATCCCTGGGACCCTCATTCCTGGCACAGGCACCAGCTGCATGGATCACCGAACTTCCCTCACGCTGCCTTGAGAAACTGAGGAAACAAAGGGAAGTGCTACCATTCAATCAGTCT
This sequence comes from Macaca mulatta, assembly GCF_049350105.2. NCBI lineage: Eukaryota > Metazoa > Chordata > Mammalia > Primates > Cercopithecidae > Macaca > Macaca mulatta. Next base: position 6,310,403 of record NC_133414.1, read on the forward strand.
CTTATAATCTTATCACACATAGAAATCACTCTGCATGTATTTATTGTGGTAAAAAAAAAAAAAAAAAAACCTAGTCCCCAAATGTTGAATGCAAATATGAATTTAGGTCTACTCTTGCTCACTGGAACTTAAAAGATTGAAATATCCAAATTGAAATATCCGAAGAAAATAGATTATAAAAATAGAGTGAGAAATCAGATCTAGCAGTTCACAATTTATCGACATAGACATGAACACTGAAACGATGACTGCTGGGGAGCAGACAAAGGAAATGATTTGATCAAAGTTACATTTTAACTTAACAGCAAAAGATGTGGCACACTGCATTCAAGGTGAGGCCAAAACTCAAATTTTAGCATTATCCTCAAACTTTCTTGTACAATTTTCCTAGATTATTTGTGTTGCTTAGCCACTGCTCTTGAATACTACATTGAGTCTGAGTACAGTCTTTATTTGGGTAATAGAGGATAGGACCAATTTTCAGTGAAGACTCAAAAAATATAAAATTCACTTTAATGTAGTAAACCAAATTACCTCCAAGTAGATAGATAAGGAATACAATGATGATTTAAATATGGTTTACTGAAATGAAAAATCATGTCATTTTATAAGCCTGTCAGCATACTGTCTAACGATAGGATAAAGCAAATATTATTTTCCATGGCATAGTTGAATAATTTGGAAAAAAGAGACGTGAGTTAAATATGACCAGAACATTTAACTCTGCTAGCTTGATTTGAGAGATGGAAATACCGAACTGTCAAATGGAAAGCCCATCCTTCTGCTTTATCACTAACACAATCCTCAGAACCTTAGAAAAATGTGCTTGGAATTACCGTTTGGGAGCACTCAGTTATAACACTTTCAAATCAAACATCTTTTATCAATATTGCTTAGCAGTAGTTATCATCTCTAATTTCACAAACAAAGTAACTGAGGCATAAAATGACTTTCTAGAGGTCATAGAAGAAGTTGATGTCATAACTCACGAGACCATGTGAAAGCTACATGGGGAGAGAAGAACTTTAAAATAAATAGTTTAAAAGGTAGTTTTGCTTCTGTTAGACTCTGATCAGTCTTTTTCTGTGAAAAGCATTTCTAAACAATCAGATACTCATTTTTTAAAAACATGCTTATCAGTTTTGTTTTGAATCTCTTAGAAAAATATGAGAACATAACTAAATATAAGTTGAAATGTCCTCAGGTCAGTATTTCAATGGAACTGCTCTACACCAAGCTCTAAACTGGAGATGGGGCTTTAAAAGAGTAAATGAGGTACAGATATGATTTCCGTGTTTGCACTGCTGTTAGTCTAGCAAGAGAAGATGGATGAGTAAATAGATTGTCCCAAAACAGTATGGTCATTGAACTTATGGCCCTGGTATCCACAACAGGTCATCAAGGACATGCACGCAAGAGACTTTAATGGCAACAGGAACCCTCCCTAGGGGAAGTCAGCTCTGAGCTACATTTTAGGACATGGATAAAAATCAGCCAGGCAAGGAAGACAGAGTGAACAGCATGAAAAAAATAGGAAAGCAAGGAACAGGTGCGCAGGCGTGGGTATAGAGGACCAGGCTGGGTTATTAGAACATCACCTCTGAGTTTGGACAGCTTGACCCTGGCCAGGAGCAGAATGAACTCTTGTCATTACCCTCTGAATACATCTATGCTGCTATTGATTCTGCACCTCATTCATTATTGAGAGACAGTAAAAGGGAACTTGCTTTACAGATGTTTAATTGAAGATTTCCTTTCCTTTGAAGTTTAAAGTTTGGAAGCACATGCACCTCTGTATGAGGGGAAGAAAGAGAGAGTGCTGCTCAATCTGCCTATGAGTATTGCATGTGTGTATAGAAAAGCTCACTGAGGCTTTAAAGAAACTGACGCTCATGGGGATAAGAGGAACAGCGACATTACTTAGCCCCTTCCTCTATGCAGCCTGGAAGCATTTAACACATGGTCAGCCTCAGCAAGAACCAAGCATATTCTTACTGGGATTGCAGGGATCCGGTTGATAACATAAGCTCAGCCCTTGATCTGACTGAGCAATTGAAGAAAAAAATAAGAGCAAGGCTGATGAGAGACAAAATATGACCCTTAATAAGGCTGATAGTGGAGTATGTGACTTACCCTAGGTGAGTGGACTCCGTGGTACTGAAGTGTCTTCACACCCAGTTGGAGTCAGACTGGTCTGGAGAGGGCCTCCCCATGAGGTGGTGCTCCTGTAAAACTGGAAACTCTTATGTCCTGGACCTGCTTAGATAAATAGGTGCTTTTTGCAGGCCGGTAGTTCCAAATAAAAAACCAGGAAGAGAGCTGGCTGCGTGTGGTCACTTTTTTCCTCTGCATTTATCCACAACAGCAGTTTCTGTACCTCAGCAGGCCTTGGCCAGAAGAACTGGCCTCATGGACGCTTGCCAGTGTGGTCACCCAGGCCCTGTGCTCAGGAAGTCCCCACACTTGGGGCATCAGGGTCTGCAGGTATTGTGTTGAATTTTGTGATAATTTCATGTTGGAACTTGTGTTTCGTAAGGGCAGTTCAATGGACGCTGGAGCATGTCCTGGGCTCAGAGCTTCAGGTCACAGGTGGTAACCGCTCCTGCTGCTTTCCTGCCTCCTGGAATGAGCTGTCAGGTACCTATATCCAAGCACCCTGGCCCCCAAGGCCCGCTCACAAAGTGTCCCATCCCCCCATGACTGATGCCACCTCCTGGCCCTGGCATCTTGGGTGGGGCATGGCAATGTCAGTTCCTTCCCTGGATGGGGTTTGCTAGGGTGTGTTTTGGGATCAAGCATATAGGAATGATCCTCTAATCCTCCCGAGCCCCAGCTCTCTTGTGAATCTTTGAGGGTTGCTTGTAACTGTGACTTGGAGTGATGCCCATGGGAATGGGGGGACATGTGGCTCTACTCCCCTGGGCCCTTTGGCGATGTTGCCCATGAGCCCTTGCCCTCCACTGTGCCCTCACAAACCCCAGCCAAGAACACCTTAGGAAGACGAATTTAAGGCTCTCTTCCCATTCCCTCACTCACCACTCTGCAATCATTAAACTCCTTCTTTGCTGCAGTCCCTGCTGTCTCAGTGTTGGACTCTTACTGCACACACACCTATTGGTCCTATAATAGAGCCAGAGATGATCATGAGATTCTGACTTCTCCGGAAATATGAAGAAATTCAGGAAATGACATTGAAGATCTGAACTTAAGGGTTAAGCCAATTTTTCTAGGCTACTGTTGATATCTGGATTGCAGATAAAGTGAAATTCATCCAGTAGATGCATATTGCTATTCAAGTGGGGAATGAAGAAGAGCTGATCAATCTTTAAGTTGGTGATGTGAATGGGTCCACTAGTGGGGAGCCGCACGGGCTTTGGACTAGCCTCTGCTATGCCTGTGTGAGCCCTTTGGGAGGTATCTGCAGAGGTCCCCAGTGAGACTTGCATCTTCTGGGCCCAGCACCCTTGATTTCCACAGTCCCCTGTGCTGAGCCTTGGTGTCCTGTGCTCAGGGTTCTGCTCTTGCAGCCTGGCACATCTCAATTAGGTGCCTCATCCTATGGAAAAAGGCTCCATCAACTTAAGTGACCTCTCAAATTGGAAATTTCATTTGGCCAATACTGATGGGTGGCAGCCCAGGTCACAAGACTTACAACCTAATGCAGCAAGACCCAGTCCAATCCACTAACTGACAAGAAAACCCATAGCTCTTGTCCCCAAAGCTTGCAGCCACATGTCCTGGCCAAGCCAAGACACCTCCCTCTTTCTTTTGTATCTAGAATCTGATGTCTTCTTTATTTCTAAGAGCTCTTTGCCAGCGCACTCAGATTTTGTAGCATGGAATTGAAATTGCATAAATCAGGGAGACCTGAAACAGCACCAGTTCTTCTGAAGAACAGCCTAGCACAGAGAGCAGAACATGGCCCTGGTGAGTACCCAATTTCTGGGAGAAAGGAAGGACTCTCACTTCTCTCCTTTTCTTCCCTGAAGGTGGAAGGGGCAGGGTAGGGGAGATGAGGGCTGCAGTCATGAAATGTTTTGCATCAACTTGCCCCAGCCATGGTGCCCAGATACATGGTTAAACAACATCGTGCATTTGCCAGTGAGGTATTTTCAGACGAGAATCATATTAAAGTTGGTGGATTTTGAGCAAAGCACATTGCCCTCCCTAATGCATGCGGGCTTCATCCAACAGAAAGAAATACACACACATATATAGCATATCCTACGGGTTCTGTTTCTTTGACTAATATGAGAGGGCGGGGCTGTTAAGCTAATGCATCTCCCTGCACATTGAGAGAGAGTTTCCATCTCCTTGCACTCCTGCTCCTCTAGGAGAAAGTGTCCACATCCAGGATTGTCAACTTCCTCAAAAACAAGCAAATCAGAAGAAAAAGCAACAAAACACAAGTCAAAACCCAAAAACTGATGAAAACGTTCACCGTCTTACTTATCATCAAACAGTAGTAACACATGGGAAAGAAACACATAGATTTCCCATAGATTTTCTAATAAAATGAATAAGACGGTCATCCTGTAGTTTTTAACATGCATAAAAATGAGGTCTGTAATATTTTGGATGAAGGGAACTACTAATACCTTTCCATAGACCTCAGGTAGGGTGACTATGGCTCATTTGGTCTCATCACTTAAAAATATATACAGTTACTGAGCCAATAATATGTCATAAATTATTATATTAAAACAATATATTCTAAAAATATGATTGGCGGTCTGCGAAGGGTCCACCCTACTTCCTTCAGTTCATTCCAGACCCTCCTCATTCCCGTCCAGTCTCCATTACCTCTGGCCTCACCCATGCATCAGGCATCTAGCTGGCATCAGTGAGTGCAGCCTTGACCCCCTAATTCAGCCATCACATTAGCTTTGTGGTCTTTCCAAACCATGAATCTTGCCACACAGCTTCATGCAGCTCTGACCCCATGCTAGGAGTCTCCAGTGCCTTCAGGATAGAAACCCTAAATCCTTAGCAGATGTCCAAGTCCTGCCTTCTAGTCACTATCAGTTCCCGGTAGGACCCTCCACTCTCTTTTCTCACCATTTGCCACCTTGAATTTTATGCCCCAGTCACTTGGAACTGTGAACTGCTGCCTTAAATAAGTGTGTTTTTGATGAGTTCACACGTTCTCTGATGCTGAATTTCCTCCTTGATGCTCCCGTCAACCTCCTACACATTTTTAAAGCTACCTTCACATATCACTGCCTTCAGGAAATTATCTTTCCAGTCTGGATTAGTTGCACACTTTTGAATCTCTACATCCCCAACACCCAGCACAGCACAGCATCTACAAAACTATAAAAGACACACAAAGATGTTTACTACATTAATTGATGAATATAATTAGAATAATTTTATTCTGCATGGTTCAATACAAAGAAAAAATTAATTATTTGATTTAGAATTACCTATTAACCAACAAGACATTTTTAGCTTCTTTAAATATGATTTGTTTTGTTCCACGTATCTGAGTATTTCTCTGTGTAATGGAAAGAATTATTATTGAACAGGAAAAAAAAAAAAACTACCTTGGTGCTTACATTTGTCCTGTAAAAAAAGCATTTCAAGAACCATTATTCATATTGTACCATAAAATTACTATAAATGCAAGTCTTGTTCAGAAAAAAAAGCAATTGCATTAAAAAAAAAATAAAAATAGCTCTTGTTTTGGAACTGTCTCACCTGCCCAGGAAAATAGAACTTCTCTCTAGGCACCATCCTTCATAACTGTTATCAGATCAGTCTTTAAAGGTTAGATTTTTAAAAAGCAGACACCTTTTTTTGTTTGTTTTTCTTTTTAAAATAACATTTATTTATTTTATGATTCACATAGCTTTAGGGGTACAAGAGCCATTTGGTTACATGGATGAATTGTATAGTGGTGAAGTCTGAAATTGTAGTGCACCTGTCACCCTCATGGTATATATTGTGCTCAGTACGTAGTTTTTCTCCGTAACCCCCACCCTCCCCACTTCTGGGTCTCCAATGTTCATTAACCACCCTGTATGCCCTTGCGTGCCCACGGCTTAGTTCCCATACAGATTATCCAATTATGTTGTTTTAAGCAATATTTATTGCCAGCTATGCATAAGTACTGTGAGGCAATCTGATAACAAAGCTAATAATAAGAAGGAGAATTTACCTTCCAGGACGCCATAGTCTAGGGCTGGGGGTAGATAATACCTGAGCCGAACTTGAGAGGGATAACATCCCTATATTTTATAATCTATTGTCTGCCCACTTATTACATTAAGACTGCTGCAAAGAAACCAGAGGCATTTGACAATTTCTGTGAAATATTGCTATCAGATAGTGTTAGGTGAATACTCACAGGCCATAGTGAGCAAGAGTCCACACAGTCAACTCCCTGCCACCCACAGGAGGCAGCTGCCATCACCTGTTCACCCTAAATTTAAGGGTAGTGCATTCCACACCTGTAACTTTTGCTTCCTTGACATTTAGAGTTTTCTAACTATAAGAGTAAACCAAATATTTTTTGTTTACAAGACTAATAGTTTTTAAACATGTTTTGTGAAAATTGAGGAGAGATTTGGGAAGACAGGTATGTATATTCTCAGTATGTTGTGGCCTCCTGAGCCCCTTAAGTGTGAATATATGAGGCCTCAAAGAGAAGAAAAATCAGAACATGTCTTTTATCTTTGCTAATATTCAATCAAATAGATCAAGTGAGTCTTGAATCTTTAAGTACATATGATGCTAATATTTTCATGTCTTTCCACATATTTATTCTTGATCTTGGATTCCTATGAGGACTTAAAGAAAACCAGTGACACTCACTCACTCAGACTTGGAACCACCTAAGAGATAAATGCAGAGGTTTGGTAGAGGGAGATAAAAAATATCAGCCTTATTACTGCTATGGGGAAGATATGGCTGAGGATTGCAGTACTAGGGTCTTCTGAACAATGAGCCCTAGAACTAGGAGATCCATCCTCCCAGCCATAGGTGTCTGTGCTACCACCAGGCTCCCTTCCTGGAGCCTGGGGTCTTATTGTCAATGCACAAAAGCCAAGAGTCAAGAAGAAGCAGCTTGCAGAGAGGTGAGTCCCAGAGAGAGGAGTGAAGGGATGAACCATGCCTGCCAGCTTCTTCTCTCTGAACTTCCCACTCAGATAATCCTCTCCCTCTTCCACCAGGGAAGTAACAGAGTGTGGAGGGAGGCCGGGATGCTGGAAACATGAACGCTGGGGAGAGAAGGCTGTTTCTCCTGCAGCAGTTACTGGCAGCCAAGTCCTGGGCTCTCATTCCAGAGAGGATTTCTCACATTTTCTTCCTGGAGCTGTGGTGTGCTCTGAAGACAAATAGTTACTGCAAATAGGTTCAACACGATGCATTTCTATGCAATTTAACAAAGGCCAGTGGAATTGTAGTTCACATAAATATAACATTGAGCAGAAAGCTAATTCGGAAAACGTTGACCAGAAAAAAGGTACCCACACATTTTATTAAGTAAATAACTATCATCCTTAGCTATTACCTGAGATGTGACATGGGATAATGAGATTTTTTTTTCAAGTTCTAGGACTTGAATGTGTAGGTGGATAAACGTCAATATTTTCAGGTGAATGGTGGTGGAGGGAACCACGACTAATTCCATATGATAGATTTTAGAGTTTCACCAGGGAAGACAAAAATAAACAGCCTTTTCATAGCTATTGTTAGAACAAAAATACTTAAATGCAAACTTATATACCAAAATAAACTCCAAGTGGATGAAGGGGTAAAACATTAAAAAGATAAAAATAGTCTTGATTGGAAGTAACAATGCCTCCAACTTTGAGGTTAACAGAAAAGCAGACCAGAACATTTAAAAATGAAATGAATTTTAAAGTTCAAAATGAAAATGTAAAGCTAAAATGCATTTACAAATTTAATGTATACATTTAAAACTAAAATGAATAACAAAGTTACCACAAAAACATGAACTAGAAAATATATGTGTACATGTTACGACAGGTAAATTTTAACGTTTATCTTACTTTCATAACAAAAAATACAATCAAGTCTCCACATGACATATTTTCAAAATATACAAAAACAATTCTCACAAGTGAAAATATGACTAGGTAACAAACATATACAACTTCTTTGGCTCTGTAAAAACTACAAATTGAACTACTGTAATACATGATTTTATACTAACAAATAAGTAAAGGTTATTTTAGTGAATCAATGTCAGTTTATTCCTGTAAACTGTCACAGCTCATACAGTTTTGTCTCTAAAAATGATACATGAAACTATTGTTCTGCCCAAAAAGCTTGTCATACCTGTTTGGTTTAATGATTTTGTGTTAAGAAACATAGCCTAGAAATGAAGTGCATGACGACAGTTTGGAGCAGGAGTTCTGGAGCCAGACCACCTGGATTCAAATTTTATTTTTATTATTCAAAAACTATAAATAGCTAAGAAGTAAATGTTTGCTGAACAATAATACTTACAGTTGCATACTTACATGACTGCACAATAATAAAATGATATAGTACTCAACCATGATACAGCCAGTCAAAATAACCATTAAAAAGACTTCATCAAAAAACTATTATATAATAGTAAATAAAAATAAAATAAAAATAACACATAAAGAAAAAGAACTTGTATGCATATGATGAGCAGCATGATAGAAAATCCGTGCACATGTATAAGGTATTATTTTAACTGGTATCAATTTTTAGCAATTTGTAATTAGGATCTCTGGAAGAGTTTGTTAACAAAATATGAGTTATAAAGAATTACATGTCGCAGACAAATCAGCCATTTATTTAACCACCGTTGGATGCTTGCTGGTTCACACACTGCTTGTTACTAAGAATGCAAAATTGATTGTTGCCTTTAAAAGAAGATAGATGAGCAAACAAAACACAATACCATCACATTTTTAAGTAGGCGCCTTTTGTGGGGACAAGGTGGATCAGAAAATTGAGAGATGAATTCAAGGGTGAGGATTCGTGAGTGACAGAACCTAAGTGTAGATGACACCATTGAGATGAATGTGAATGCAAATGGAATGCCCGGTCCTTTTCAGGGCAAATAAAGACATTAAAGAAAAATGGAAAGGAATTCCAGAAAATTGTGAAAGAGGGAGAGAGAGAATAAAAGGTTTTATTTTTAAAGTTTCTAATTATACCGGGATGATTTATTCCTTCTAAAATTAACACAAGTTTTGTATCATACTTAATACAGTAACTAATGCTCCTAGTAAAATGTTGTGATGCACCTCATACTGGGAATGAAGGTGAAATAATAACATTCTGGAGCTTCTTCAAGCAGATGTATTGTTGTTAAGCAAGAAGTTTCCTGGGACTGTATTTCTATTCACTAGGATAGTTAGCTTCATCTTGGATTCATGGCGGAGAAACAGAAAAGACTACAGACCTAGAACGTTCAAAAGGCAAAATGTTACAGGGCTACAAAAGGAGAGACATACCTTGTGTTAATTAATTACACCATTTCCTACTGCATTTAACAGGAAACACTAGAAAAGTAATACTTTCCAAATACAGTTAATGAAGAATCAGCGTTTAAAATCTGAACTTTGCACACTTTGCAAATGTAGTCACAGAATTTACCATTTTTTGTATATTATGACAAAGTTCTTTTTACAGAGAAATACACACCAACATAAGACAAAAAGAGCTAGAGTCTGGTGAGATAGGGAAGAACTAGAGAGTATGCACAGAAGATAAATAGGACGTGAGTGGTACAAAAAGAGGAGAAGTCAAGATCCAGCTGGACAGAGGCTCCCTGAGTCAGCATTTCTAGTGGTTTGTTTCATGTTTATCCACTCTGTGGTGTTTTAAAGAGGTTTTGTCGAGAAGAGCTATGTGGGCAAGTTAAGTTGAGAAATTCTGGATTAAGCAAATGTGATCAGGTTCCTTTATTCTTCTTCTCGGTGCTCTGTACTAATACATATGGAACCCAATGGGAGGAGAGGAGAGAGTTGGGAGGATGTCTCAACTTATTTCAACACAAACCCCACTTTTTATAGAGCAGCCTGTGAGATTAGTACTTCATAAAACACACTTGAGAACATCTTGTCAAGATAAATGGAAAGTTTATATGAATTCTTACAGAGGTGGAATTGAATGTTATCACTAGAATTTTGTAATTTTTAATTTGTTGTATGATTCAGTAAACCAAAAAATGATAATAAAATTTCAGAGTATCTCTTTGAACAGGGGTGTCCCTATTGAAACACTCCAGCCAATGCCCCCGCTGGCAGAATAGGCAAAGCAGTAAATCTGCAGCACACATTTTGTTACTGACACACCAGGGTTCAGTCGAGGTCCTGCTGCTGGTCACACAGAAAGCCAATCACTGAGACAACATGTACTGCCAGGGAAGAAGGCTTTAATCAGTCTCTCCAGCCGAGGAGATGGGAGCTCAGTCTCAGATCTATCTGCCTGACTGACTACAATTAGGGGGTTATATGACAGGGAAGAAACGTAACCATGTGTGGGAAGACAGTAACTAAGGAGGGGTAAGGAAGCAATTCTAATGAATGAGGAGCCTAGTGTCTCATTATCTGGATGCCATGATCTTGTAAGTGTCAGTTCTTTCATACTTTTTGAGAGGCCTGTGGGTACTTTTCTGAGGAAAGAACTCAGGTAAAACAAATGTTAAGTTTCAAGCTTTAAGGCCAGAAGGGACAATTTCTATCTTTATCCAAAAAAAGCTGTCTATGGGACTATTGGGTCCGTTTCAATTTGAGAACAGCACCTCAAGAAAGGGCCACATCTTACACTGTGTTCACTTGTGCACGGTCTCATTGTGAGTTGTAGTTTTGCATATAGATATTTCAATAAAATGGAAACATGCAATTGTGGGTACCCTACATGTGGAGCATGAGGTCACAGGGGCCATTTCACTCAAGTTGCAAATATAGTGTCTAGAAAAGCTATTAGTGTTGAGAATAAACCAGTTATTTAAAGTGATCACAATTTACAGAAAAGATTACCTTCTGAAAGAGGTAAGAGACCCCAATCAATATAATCTGAGTATCAAAAGTAAAATTAGAAAAATATCTCAGAAAGTATTGTTGGGAAACTTGATATGGTTGCTATACGAGCAATCCAGGAAAAAAACAACCAAACACAGACTAACAAATAAACCCTCCCTATTCACTGTCAGGCCCGGTGTAAGCCATCAGCTAGGATATGTTGTTTTGCTGATGGTGAGGTCATGGGGCAAAAAGAACATGATATCATTCAGTAAACAAGACCAACTGGAAAGCTAGTTTTGCATCCCCATGCCCTACCACCCGTGAGTCACATGCTTACATTTAGGTATGTTAGCTAACTGCATCTCCATACAAAAACCATGCATATTTCACAATCCCAGATGGGTCACAAAGTCATTCACGGGTCTTATTTTTATCCAGTCTCCCAGGAGCAAACATCTGGTGCTTATTACTGGGTGTAAGCACATTCCATTTTGTAGCACAGAGATGTGTCTTAAACACAATTCATAAAACGTTTTCATCATTTATATTTTAGATAGATTCTGAAGATTTCTATCTTATAATCTTTCCACAAATCGTGTGTGTCTGTGTGTGTGTGTGTCTGTGTAAAACAGGTTTTTAAAGAAAATCACCCCCATGGCCTCCTATTTAGTAAAGCAGGGTATAGGTGTGTGTCAACAGTTGATCTATTCTGTGGTTACCCATCAAAAGTTACGTCAACATAGGGCATAAAAATATTATGAAAGAAGAACACAATACAAGTGTGAGACTAATATGTCCTACTCTGCTAGATTGTAAAGTTATAAGGAGTATTTATTAAGTTTTATTTATTTTTGTGTACCCTTTGTTTTTCCTGAAACATGCATCGAATGAATAAATGAATCAATCAATCAATCAATCAATGAGTAACAAAGGGAAAAGTTCATTTCCCAGAGGGCATGCTGAGTCTAGTGATTGGAAACATTCTTCTCTTTATGGAGGGCAAATATCTTATTTTACCACCATTTTGTCTACAAGACACCTACACTTCCTGTTTGCAAACCAAAATGGATTGGCAATGAAATTGTCAGAATGCGGTCCAGAGCTGCTGCTCTTGATTTACAGCTAATGAAGCCCTGCTAAGTTCAGTCAAAGTTGTCTTCCTGTCCCAGGAAATTCGAGGAGGAACTGGTACTGGAGTTAGTGGGCCTCAATTGGGCTTACCTCCTTTAATCTGGGGCCAAAGAGTTAACAAGTTATTATCATAAAAGAAGTAGTGAAATAGTCCTACTGAGTAGAAGGTGCATGTCAATTCGTGAAGAGTGATTGATGCTGTGAAAGTTAAATAATTTTTTACTGAAACAAGTATCTCCCTATTTTTAGCTGTTTGAAAGATAATTTATGAAGTCTTCATCTTTACCTCCCTCTCTTTTCATTAGAAAGCATGAGTTTCTGGCCTATGGCATTTAGCTAATGCTTTCATTTGTCATTCAAGAGTAGAAATTTTGTTGAGTACTTTTTTTGAAATTCTAGGTTCAATTTTCCTAAACACTTGGCATTATAATCTGCACATGTCTTTTCAAGTTGATATAAGGTGTGTGTTAATAATGAATGTTAAAAAGGAAAAGCTCTACCTCCTTAGAGAAGACTTTTTCTAACTGAGGGAAAGAATGTCTGTGCTTCAGCATGAGAGTGCCCTGTGCCCTGTGGCCAGATCTTACATTACAAGCTCTTAATGGTTTTCAGAAGAGTTATGATTTTTCATGATTATTAAGGAAATAGATGAAAATAATAGAAATATAGAAATGGAAAAAATAGAGAAAGCCTACATTTTAAAAAATGCTATACAAACCCATACCTCAGAGAAAAATAATCTCAATATTTTATTATACTTCCTGCCTATCATTTCGATATTACATTTTGAGATTAAACTATGCAATGTACACAGTTCTCTCCTGATTGTTTCACACAAGATTATATTGAAAGTCTTTGGGTCATTCATTTGAACCTAATTGGAAACATACTTTAGAAACAAGTACACTATTTAGGTATTAAATAACCACCCATTAAACTTATCTTTGGTGTTTTTCATATTTATGTTGAAGGTAAGTTCTAAATACTTTCGATCATGATTTCATATTTCAGAATGCATTTCTAAAAATAGAACTACTGAATCAAAGCCATGAACATTTTTAAGGTCCTTGGTACATATTTTTAAAATAATAATCAGAAGAATTGTACTAATTTATATTTCAAATAGCATAGTCCAAGAACCCATCTCATCCTATTACTTCACCTGAAACAATTTTAATCCTCAAAAATTTATAAAAAGAAAAATTCACCATAAACTACCTTACCGTTATAACTTATTTGATTATCGGTGGGTTGGATTTCTTGTGTTTTATTAGCCATGTATATTCTCGCTTTAGTCAAGTCTGTTAATGTCTTTGCCCATTTTTATTGTCATTGGGTGTGTGTGCACACTCATGCCTGGGCGTGTGTTTGTAGGTGTGTGCCTGTTTCATATTATCTGCCTTGATTGCTATGTTTTTAGTGACCACAAGTATTTACATTTTATGCCCTCAAATATAAAATATTTTATTTTGTAATCTTTGCTTTTAGCTTCTAAGCCTAGCTAAATCCATAACTTGTAGTCAAAAAAATTGGCCCCTAACTACTTCACCTTCTTCATCCTTTCTCTCTATTATTTTCCTACTTCCTCATTCTTCTCCTTTCATTTATCTCCTCGTGAAATTTGTGCGAAATCCACCTGGAATTTGGGGAGTGGACTGTGAGGGCACTTATGATAAATTTCACATTTTGTAAGTTGCATTAAGTTAGAAACATTCATTCTTATTAGTTAAGGATTTTTAGTAAATTATAAGGCAATTTTAAAGTAAATTTCCGAATTTTACATTTTATCCATAGGAAATATCTGGATTTTTCATTTAATTTTATAATTCTAAAGTTCATAACTGTGATCATATGTAATATAAAACATGCACTTTTAAAATTTTTCCTAAAAATTTAGAAGGCAAAAAATAATTGAAATATGTTTTTGAGTTGCGTTCTTGCACCAATGCTTTCCCTTGATCTGTAATGCAATGTTATCATATATTAAATTCTTACAGATATTTTTGGGGGCTCAACTTTGCCACACAATATCTTATGTTCTTTTACCAGATCAACACTAATAAAAGTATTAGTTATTAGAGGTTAATTGTGTCTTAATATTTAGTGGTAAAATTTCTCTCATTAATCTCTCTTTCCTTTTCAAATATTTCTTACTTCCCATAACGTTTCATTTTCAAGTATCCTTTACTATCCATAATGTTTCATGCATCTATCCATGTTTTTATATATCTTGTGTTGCATAATTTTAGGTAGAATATCTTTATTGTCAACATTCTTCTCATAAGTTTACTGAAATAAATCTATGTATTTGAAAGGGTGCAAATGTGATAAGAAAATCAAGTTTTTACCATGTGGGTTTTTTTCAGATTTATTAAAAACTGTGTAACTATTTTCACTAAGAGGTTTGTTTTTGAATACTGGCTCATAAATAGATATTTTATTAATCCTATTATTTCTGTCTACTTAATAGTTGTTTTAAAGAATGTAAACACAATTTCCAGAATACACATTTTTGACACATAAAAAGATTCTTTTTTTGTATTACAGATTCTATATTTTTTCTTATTATCTTGTCCCCAAGTCCATATATTGTTAGATAATGAATTAATTAACATAATATTTAAATATTCTTATTAAACAAAAATCACATGCTAGATCATGTTAAATACTATAAACACTATTAAACAAGAAAACTTTTCTTTAAACAGAGGCAGCTCTAATTGAGGCTGTCTTTGTGTAAAGAGGTTTTCAATCAGTTTCTCTTTTTGAAGTAATTTGAGAAAATTGACCAGTAAGAATATAGTTGTTTTTTAGAATTTCATGTGATAAAATTCAGAGTCCTAAATCAAAATTAACAATACCAGTAGATCTAGAGAATTTTTAAAGAGGTCAAACTTCAAAATGATATTTTATCCAAATAGGTAACAACAGTGAACATTCAGACTCAGAGAGAGAGGAATAAAAATATCCCCATTGCTCGAGAGCTGTCTATAAATCACACAATAGTAATTATATTTAGCCTCCACAAAGAGCTCCTTTTAAAGAAAAATGACTCTCTCATAGTTGGCTTTGCCCTAGAATGATATCTAGCAGATATCTATTTTAAAGTTCAAAGTCTAACTATTCAGTAATATGCCATTATTTCTTTCCACATCCTTGTGTGTCTTTTCACTGTTTGCTTTGACTACATAATTCCATTATGACTCATTCTAACATTAGATCACACTGTAGGTCTTTATACCTATTTCATTGCAGAGGTGATTCACAAATTTAAACAGGCTATGTGCACATAGCTCAACATTTTCAAATATGTAAATGTCTGTCCTTAATAGATGATAAATCCTCAAATACACTGTGCTAACACAAGACCTTGCTTCAATTTAACATTTTCAAACATGACATCCCCATACAGCCATGGAAATACTTCAGCTATGGATTGGGAAAGTAAAAAGTTAAGACATTTGTTTTTCAACTGCCTTATACTTCCCAAGTTCAAAAGTACATTGCCAGATTGACCAAACTTGACTTTTGAGATATGTTCAATTTAGCTATCCTGAGATTAGTTGATTGTGAGGGCACTTATGATAAAATATTTCACATTTTATAAGTTGCATTAAGTTAGAAACATTCATTTTTATTTATTATTGGTTTTTAGTAAATTATATGAGAATTTAAAAATAAATTTCCAAAATTTTACATTTTCATGTATAGAAAACATTATCTGGATTTTTAATTTAATTTTGTAATTCTAAGTTAATAATTGTGATACTATATAACATAAAATATGTACTTTTAAAATTATTTCTAGTGTATTTTAAATGAAACTCCTCAATAATTGAAGAAAGATTTGAAGATAATAAACTAGAGGGTAATAATTTATAAGAATCCTAAATATTTGGCAACATTACTTTAGCTGAATTTAACCATATATCTTAACCCAGTCCAAAAGTTGTTGAGTTCAAACACAGGATATGAATCTTAAAAATAATAAATAGTAAAGAAATTCATAAAGAATCATTTTTATTAAACTTTTTTGATGTCCTTTACTGTTTAAAATTAACATATTTTGTTGATTTTTAAAGATGTTATCTTTTATTTAAGAATAACTATAATGTTGGCAGTTAAAAATCAGAAGTTTCAGCTCAAAATATTACTTTTATATTTGGGGTAGCTATTCAAATATCTGGGTTTTATTCTGAGCTGTTTAACAAATATATAAGCATACAAATAGTATGTTACAGTCAACCACAGTATTAAGAAATAGTTTGTGTAAAGCAGACAGTAGGGAATATGTAAGTAAGTTGTGTTTAACCATTAGAATTGGAAACATAATTTTAAATCATAGAAACATGGAATAAAGCATTATGTAAGAATCTTCACACAATTTCAAAAAGGACCAGTATTCTACTCATTTGAAAGCCCATTTACAGGGAAAATTTTGATGAATACTTATTTTCCATTGTTAAATAAAACCCAGCTTCTAAACAGGGTGGAAAATACCACACAGAATTGCCATATGAGAAACAGCTTAATTGCAAATCAGCACCTTCCTTTCCAAGTATGTTTTTGTTACCCTGACACCAGGGTGGTGCTGTAGGTCCATTGCTTGCCACACAGAAAGCCAATCACTGAGACAATGAGTATTGCCAGGGAAGAAGGCTATAATCAGGTGTGGCAGCCAAGGAGAACAGATCACACTCAAATCTGTCTCCTCAACCAATTAAAATTTGAGATTTATATAGCAAAGAAGAAATGTCACTACCTGCACAAAAGCAGCAATTAGGGAGGGGTAAGGACAAGTAGTTGGTCAGCAGGCAACAGGTGATTCGTTTGGCAATCATAATGAGTGAAGAGGCTGGGATCTCATTCTCTAGATGCAATGATCTGGTGAATTTCAGTTTCTTTATATCATCAGTGGGCCTGATGGTTGGTTTCCTGAGAAAGAAACTCAAATAAGACAAATGTAAGCTTCTCAAGTTTTAAGACTGGGAGTGTCAATTTCTATGTTTACTTTAAAAAACGTAAACATCAGTTCTATGGGACAATTGGATAAGTTTCACATTGACTATCAAAGTGGAGCTAATATATGAAAAACTGTGCGGGGTCAAGGTGAAGCTGTCTATCCCAGAGACAGAGTTGGTCTCCTTCAGGCTCTGTGAATATAGGTATGGCTCAGGGTTTAAGACAATAAATTCAGACCAATCCTAAGCCAACGCTAGAATTAGAACTGGTGCATTCCTAACTGAGAATACTGATGTGACAATTCCTCTCATGAGTTTGCCACAACACACAGCTGAAATGGCCAGACTTGGACTCCAGTCTGCAAGTGCCCCCCTGCCAACCCTTGATCACCATTCAGCAAAGGTTAGCTGGTAAGGAGGGTGAGGATTCAAGGTCCTGGGAGGTGTCCGTGTTTCTCTATTCACACTTTAAATGTCCCAGGCCTAAGGATGGGGAAAATTTCCCTTGAGTCTGGCTTCTGGCCCTGCTGTATCTCTGTTTGCTGCCTCATAATACATGGGCAGTAACATCTGTCTTCAGCGTTTTCTGCAATGCTACCTCAGCAGGCCTGGTGTGCGTGCCATTTGTCCATGCGTTCGTGTGTCCTGTGAGTGTTGGCTTTGTCGTCGTTCTTGATGTCTTGGTGAGACAGCATAGGGATGAGACTCCGTCCTGGCAGACAGGAGACACGGTGCTCAGGATCCTAATATATCTAACATGTCCTGGTATAATGCCTACTCTCTTAGCAAGCTGACCCCCTCCTAACTTGGCTGAGCAAGCTAAATTCCTAACCATGAAGGGGAGACCCTAACCCTTTACCTCCTTGAGTGATGTCTCCCAAGGTTGCTAAAGTGGACTCCAGCATTCCTCCCAAGAATCTGTCCATCTTCCAAGGTCGCTGAGGTGAGACTGGCATTCCTGGTAAGAACCGGGCCAGATGCAGCCAGCTGAAGACAAGGTGGACTCAGCACTGGCCTTCCACTGAATTTTTCCTCATTATAATCTCATTGAAATACTAAAACACACCCAGGGGTGAAGACTTAATGTGCTAAGGAGACATATGATGTGTGAAGAAGTGTGTTATCAGACCACGCAGCTGATGAAAATTTCCAGCCTCCTTCTGCCTCCACAGGGCTCCTGTTCCCATCCCAGCTTCCTTAAAATGAGGAGGCCGAGCCCTTCAGGGAGCTAGCACTGGGTCCCTTTCCTATTTGCTGCTCCCTTGCTTTGGTTGAGCCTTAAGCCTATTCAACCTTGCCTGAGAACATTTCTGTTTGGCCTGGAGCTCATTTCTATTACTTATGCAAGAGCCCAAGAACTAGGGATTCAGGCAGCAGTAACATTAGTAATGATGGAAATCTTCTCCTGACAAGCAGGCACTCCAGTTCCCAAGGGCCTCGTTAGCTATCCTGAGGAAGGGGAGGGTTGCCCACCTCTTTAAGCCCCTACACTCTATTCAGGACTCCCCGTAGCAAATTCTGAATACAGCATACGGTTCAACCCTCCCCACCACACCATCCAACTCAGCAACAATCATTCCTCCACATTAGCTTTTCTGGACTATGACCCCATCTCCTTAACCTCCCTTCCTTTGTCCCTTCCAGAGTGTTTGACCTATGGCCTGTATTCTAGGGCAAATCATCCAAACCTAATATACAAATCCAGTAAACATCTGTCAACTTTTCAATGATTTTGTAACAGACTAGCACTTACCAGCTTTATTCATGTATTTTACATCTTTTCTTTTGTCTAAGGGCTGGGTTTAAAAATATACAAGTAAGTTAATTCCACAGTGCTTAGGATCTAAAATCAGAAAACTTGAGTTAGGATTTTACTTTTGTTATAAACCAGTCTATGTGAACTTGGGAACATTTTTCTGTTTTTATATATAACATCCACTCACACACATACACATATATGCTTATATATATGTTATATTTGTATATCAACATCATTTATATAATAACAAACTCCATCATGATTAACTAAGCCTTCTCTCTTGAAACTGAAGGAGACCTTTATAATGCAAAGGATGACAGAGACTCTCAAAAATGCTTGAGGGTAAAATGATAGCTACATAAATTTTACAAAGGAAAAATCAGAGCGGAGTAGAATGAGGCCTATTATTTAATTAAAGGACTTATAAAATATCAGTTTCATAGCAAATATTTTATAACCGAATATTGAGCCATATATTTATTGTATTATTTAAGCAGTATATGTTGTACATGTTGTAAGTATGTTACCTGGAGACATAATACACGATGCCAGCTCTGTCTAGTATCATTGTCACACAAATGATTTTATTAGTCTCCGGGGTTACTTTTCAGAACTATGCTCAGATCAGAGGAGGCTTTATTATGGGGCAAGATCCAAGAAGAGCACAGGCCCAGTGTTGTTAGGGCAAGTTGTATGAGATGGAGCACGTCTTAAGCTCTGAATTCACCATGGGTTTGCACAGAGGTCCAGGTTGAGATTGTGATTTAAAAAGAGAAACAAGATCATCAAAAATGTAGGAAGGAAATGAGCAAAACCATGGATCACTTTACAACTGCTCGGACTGCAAAAGGCTCTTATGGGGGCCCAAAAGCAACCAGGAAAGACAATCAAATGGAGATTGCTGGAAAGTCTCTGAAAGTCTTTTCCCCATCATGCAGCCAAGTTCAAGTTTGTTTACCTTCTCCTCGGGTAAAGCCTGATTTACTATCCCAAGAGGGAAGGCAGCAAAACTGTCACACATTCTGCCCATGTATGGCTGATTCTGTATCTTTCACAATCACCCTGTCATCAATAAAAATATTACTGGAATTTAGGTCTCAGTGATTCAGTGTTTTCCTGCGCTGATTTAGATAATTAATGCCTTCCGTCCTACCACAACAAAATGGCCCCGAGCTTAAGGTAGAGCTGGGGCGAGATGTCAGACAGGAAAACCCTAACTACAAGTCTGAAATTTATTATTAGTTCAGAGACAAAATGATGTTTCAAGTCTCAGAAATGCTTATTTTGGTTAACTTTTTTTATTTCTTATTTTTATTAATTTTTTTTTTTTTTTGAAGTGGAGTCTCCCTCTGTCACCCGAGCTGGAGTGCAGTGGTGCTACCTAGGCTCACTGCAACCTCTGCCTCCCAGGTTCAAGCTATTCTCGTGCCTCAGCCTCCCGAGTGACTGGGATTACAGGCACCTGCCACCACACCCAGCCAATTTCTGTAATTTTAGTAGAGACACGGTTTTACCATTTTGGGAAGACAAGTCTTGAACTCCTGACCTCAAGTGATCTGCCTGCCTCGGCCTCCCAAAGTGCTGAGATTACAGCTGTGAGCCACAGTGTTGGGCCAACATTTTGCATAATAGACTTTTTTGGAAAAAGGGTACCATTTTTTAAAAATTTCATATACATTCTGCAGAGTATATAAGCAATTTACCTTGTCAATGTGTTTCTATATAGTCTTAAGTTGTTAAAATGCTTTCCATTTTCTTGATATTTTCAAGCAAGCTTCTTTCAAGGGTAGATGACTAATATTCATCAAAAACATGATCATTCTGAATGGCAAAATAAAGTAAATTAAAATAGATGTTGGGAAACTAATTTCTTCCAGTATACAGTTATAATATGTCATTGCCAACAAATTTGGAAATTAGTCATAGTAAATTGATAAAGAACTTAGTTGGCAAATAAAATAAAGTTTTAGTAACTTAATGCCAGATGTGTTATTGACATGCTTACAATTCCTTTATAAGAGTGTGCGAATTTTTAAAAAATCTACACATTTCGCTAACCAGTTGTCTACACCACTACTGCCAATAGAAATATAGTAAGACACATACAAATAGTTTTAAATGTCTAGTAATGACATTAAAAAACTAAAACCAACTAAAGTAACTCTATTATTTAAACAATATGCTCAAAAATTATCATTTCAATGTGCAATTAATATGAAAGTTATGAATGAAATATGTTTTATTCTTCTATTCACACTACATCTTTGAAATCTGCTGTGTATTTTAAATGTACAGTACATCTCAATTAATCTTTAGCATTTTCAAAGTTAAATTTGAGACCTATGTAAATAATTATTCATTGATTCATTTTAAAGAGATAATAATAAACCCATAGCCTGTTAATACATTTATTAATAAAAGTTCTTATATTTTCTAATTATTTAAAAGTGGAAAAGAGACTTTTTTTTTTTTTTTTTTTTTTTTTTTTTTTTTTTTTTTTTTTGAGACGGAGTCTCGCTCTGTCGCCCAGGCTGGAGTGCAGTGGCCAGATCTCAGCTCACTGCAAGCTCCGCCTCCCGGGTTCACGCCATTCTCCTGCCTCAGCCTCCCAAGTAGCTGGGACTACAGGCGCCCGCCACCTCGCCCGGCTAGTTTTTTGTACTTTTTAGTAGAGACGGGGTTTCACCGTATTAACCAGGATGGTCTCGATCTCCTGACCTCGTGATCCGCCCGTCTCGGCCTCCCAAAGTGCTGGGATTACAGGCTTGAGCCACCGTGCCCGGCCTAAGAGACATTTTAAATGTCTTTAACGTCATCCACATCTTAAGAGCTTGTAGTCGCCTGAGGCTCATGGCTACTTTATTGGAAGCTCATATCTAAATCATAATCACCATTCATTTCAGGTTCAGTAGGACTCATTATCTTTCCTAAAAGCATTACAGATTCACGTCTCTACATTTTGTATTTTTACATCACTTATTGTTTATAAGTGCTGATCCCACTAATATATGTGTATGAATGAGAAGAATAACCAAGTCATTTAGCCAATGATGCCAGGAACTTTCTGCAAATGTACTAGCTAATGAAATTGCTTCTAATGGCATTGCAAGCTGACATTGTTTCTCAGTTTTGTGCTTAGCAATTTAGAAACATTACTGAATTTTTCTTGAGTACTAATTTGAAGTTTCTGTTGTATATATTATTATAAAGAAAATAGACCTCGAGTGATGTTTTTAGAAAAACAAATTTATTGTTTATTTACTTAGGTAATTTCAAAAAACTATTATGATGTCTACCATCATGGAACTAATAAACCAGTAGATTGCAATATTAACTTTCTTAGATGGGTTGACCTTGAGTATATTGTTATAGATCATACATATCACTATGAAAAACAGAGGTGATGAAAAGTCTACATCACAATGTTATTGTGAAGACAATGTAATTACTGGGCACAAAAATTTTGAATGAGTGCTTCCTCGTATCTATTAATAAGAACTAATACTAAATGCTGAAACAATTCATGAACTATTCTGTATTTGCAGTGGCAGAAAAGCACTTAATACTCATGATGGACTCAAGAATATCAGATCACAGACACATTCAGGGTCAGATTTTCATTAAAAAAACAACAGTATTACTTATAGACATGTTCGTGTGGTTGCCACTTTATGCTGGTGCCTTGCAAAGTTAGTGGCACTTAGATGACATTTGTTAAATATTTGCTTAAACAAATGAAAAAAATGGCTGTTCAAGAATTTATTTTCTCAACCCTGTAAGTCACAGCACATTTCTTAGTTATGTAAAGTTACATGCTGAGGTGCCCTGGAATGTTACAAAGAAGAAAAAAGTTTTGTTTTCTCACTATTTGGGAAATAACAGTCTATATTTAATGGAGTTTTAAAATAGATAACCATATTATAAACTACATGTTACTAGTAGGTCAATACTCTTCTGAAGACCTTTGATAAATTTTTAGGGATGAAGATTTCCAATTTTGAGTACAGTTGGTATATGTGTGTAGTTGGCATATAACAATATGAGAAAATACCATTTAAAAGTTTAGGTCAAGAGGCCAAGGTTTTTTTAAAAATCTTAATTAGAAACGATTTCTCCAGGGAAAAACTCAATTAGCATTGAAGCATCTTACTCAAACTTTTAAAGTTCACACAGAAACAGATTTTTGCCATTTGGAAAGAATAAGGTGAAAAAAATCAAGGGAAAACCAGCCATTTATTAATATATAATGTGCCTTCCAGGGAATCATAAAACGCAGTGGAAGACTAAAACAAAATCAATACTACACACTTTAAACTCATTTGAAGTTTTTAAAATTATTTTTAAGAGAGGATCTTCAACAATTGCCTTCCTTTGTTATATGTAATTATACACCATTTAAGTCTTTACTCCGCCTAAGATATTGATGGGGTAACACGACTGTCAACTTCTAGAACCAGTCAGCTTATGGCTGAGCTGAGGTGTTTTTTGGACTTATACAAATATTTACTTACAGACGACATAAATGAACATGTGTATTAAGTGTCAGGTATGAAATCCCTTTTATTTTAAAATAAAACCATGCTTACAAAATAAAATGAAAGGATTTTGACATTCATCCCAATCATTTTGGCCAACCAATCGGTATCACGCACATATTTGGGAATTCACTCATGGGAATTGAAGGAACTAAGTCAACAAGATATTCTACACCAAAATGACAACATTGGGTTCAAACGTTGTATTTAAAAAACAAACAAACAAACAAACAAACAAAACAAAAAATACTCATAAAGCTCATGTGTTGAATTCACCTCTCTGATCTGTAATAATCGTTCTGGAAATTTTCGTCTCAGGACCCCTATACACTTTTAAGAATTTTAGAGAACCTTAAGGAGCTTTTGGTTAAATAGGTTATATCTATAAATCTTTAGCATATTCAGAGTTAAATTTGAAACAATTTAAATGATTATTTATTGGTTCATTTAAAAGTAATAATAATAAACCAATACCCTGTGAACATATTTATTAATAAGAGTAACCATCTCTTCTATAATTTTTAAAAGTGGAAAATAGACATTGCCATACCTTTTGAAAAATGTCTTTAATGTCTGATTTATAGAGCATAGCTGGGTTCTTTGAATACTTCTATGTGCTTCTGCATACACACTATTGAAATATGTTGTATTGGATGAAGTATATAAAAAATTTCAGCATCACACTGAGATGTATGTGGAAAAGAAGGGTATTATAATAGCCTTTTCAGATAATTGTGGTTATCCTCATGTGATACCATACCAAAATTTGACAAGTGGTAGTTTCTTAAAAGCATCAATGTGTGAAAATTGTAATGTAGAATCTGAAAACTTATCAGTGAATGTTCTGTACCCTGGTACATTACTATCCATGAGTTTATGTCGCACTTTCAATGGATCATTTACCTCTGTATGATGCCGTGACATCATGCATGATGTCATTTGGAAATTACTAGATTTTTTAGTTTTTCAATTCCTCCAAATGTTGACATATTTAAATATATCATATCAAAACTTCACACTTATACCATCACCATTGATATCATAAGAGAAGTATGTAGCTACTAGGAAGCTTCAATATCACAATAGTGATTCAATGTTTTCCAAAATTCTATCACTTGAAAGCCCAAATTTATTGGCAACAAATAGTATCCGTTGTTTTCCTTGAAGTGACAGGATCAGTTTATTCTGTTTAAGAAAATGTCTACTAAATACCCATGTCTGAATAACCTAAGATTTCTTGTTATTCTTTCAATTAAAAATTATTTTCCATGAAAAAGTAACTAAATCAACCCACAGCTGTATCCCACAAGTGCTGTTCCTTACTAATCATACTTTGACTTCCAGAAGCTAAGTATGCATATTTCCCATCTATCACAAGTATTTAACCAAGGAATGTTTAAAAATAGGTGTACTGAAGGGTCAATATTGTAAATTAATTTGTTTTACTGCTGTTTCTTAAATGAAGTCAGCACTTGATTCCTTTTAATGTTCTGATGGATAAAAATAAAACTCACTGCTGACGTAGTTTCAGGCCGCTGCTCATATCTGTGCTCAGCCATCCCTAGTTTTCTCCACCATTGCTTTTACCCCATCAGTGCGACACAAAAGGCAAACGATGTCTGCGTGTCACTATGAAAATCATTTTGTCTTGCAGAACTCCTGCAGGATCTCAGGGAGAGAACATATTGAGACCCACAGCCCCGTGTATTTCCACTAAGCAGGGATCCAGCTTCAGCTTGAACGACTTAAGCCAAGATATCCTTGCTTGGCACAGCAATGATAGTCTCCCTTAATGAAGTTGAAATCCTTCTCCCTGTAACTTCTGCTAATAAATCCTACCTACTCCAACCTCTTGGGGAGGCACAGAAAAAAACTAACCCCTCTTCCGTATGGCAGCCTCTCCACTATTTGAAGATAGTTTTCATGAATTCCCAGATCTGGGCTTTCCCAGGCTCAATATTCTTTTATTCATCATCCTTTCCACATAGGAATTAAATTTTAACTTGTGTGCCCATCCTTACTACTAATATAGTTCAGTTTATTATGAACCATCTCACTGTTTATTTTTAACTTTATTTTCAAAGATGTCAGATCTTCATTGCAATCTGGTGGTGTTCCTTGCCCAATACGAATGTCTCGCTTTTATATTTTATGGCATTACCTCTTAAAAAGCCAAATATTAAAAAATTAACACAACTGATAACATCCTAGTAAGAAATAACACGGAAAACACAGATTAAAAATATCAAGAATCTGCTGGGTATGATGGCTCAATGCCTGTAATCCCAGCACTTTGGGAGGCCGAGGCGGATGGATCACCTAAGGTCAGGAGTTTGAGACCAGCCTGGCCAACATGGTGAAACCCCATCTGTACTAAAAATACAAAAAAAAAAAAAAAAAAAGCCAGGTGTGGTGGTGGGTGCCTGTAGTCCCAGTAACTCTGGAGGCTGAGGCACGAAAATCACGAACCCGGGAAGCAGAGGTTGCAGTAAGCCAAGATCGCGCCACTGCACTCCAGCCTGGGCAACAAAGCAAGACTCTGTCTCAAGTTTTTAAAAAATCAAGAATCATAAAAGGCTGATTACAAATCCCATCTACATAAAAACATCACTTTATGACAAATATTGAAAAAAAGTTACAACTTTGATTAAAAAATACAAATTTACCAAAACTGAGACTAGAAAGAGAACCTTAAAATTATTCTTTATCTATTAAACAAATTAATCCTGTAACTGATTAAAAGTAACTGAAACTAAGCCAAAAGAGAAAATCTGGGCATAAGTGACCTTGCTGAGAAACTCTTCTAAGCATTTAAGAAATAATTGAAAACAATGTTTCATAAACTCATCCAGAAAATAATTAAAAAGGAACACCTTCAAACGTGTTTTGAGGCCAGCGTGCCTCTGGTAGATTACACTAAAGTTAGTCATTTTCCACCTCTCCCTGTCTCCACTCCCATTCCTAGTTTCCTCCCACATAGATTCTGCATTGGCCATGAGACTTGCTTTTGCCTGTAGGACAGCAGAAAACATGCTGCAAGAAGAGACTTGACAACATGCACACTCTTTCTGAGAACCCAGGCACCACCAGGAGAACACGCTGGACCAGCCCCTGGAGGATGAGATGGGTGGAGGAAACCTGAGTTGTCTCAGCTGGGAATATTCTAGGCCAGCCAGCTCCCAGCCTGCTCATGAGCTGGCCACAGATGAATAAGTGCCCAGCTAAGATTGGCCAGTTCTAGTTCGGATCAGCAGAATTTCCCAGACAACCCACAGATGCCTGAGACAAACATAAATTCAGTGGTTGACCACGTACTCCACCACATTGCAGCACAACATGGAGAACGACCTATTGAAGACTCAGCTAAGTCAATAGCTGGGAGAGGACACCTTCATTGTTAAGGCACTGCCCTGCAAGGTCACAGTAAAGCATGAAACTGGAAGGCAATGTTTTGTGCCACCTCTTTCGTACCTGAGGTCAACAGGTCTAGGAACCAAGGAAACAATGACACATTTTGAAAAAAAAAAATATTGCTTCCCTTCCCATGATCTTGGGTTCAGCAGGTTCGGGAGTCTGACTGGCAGAGGGCAAGGGCTTGTCCAGTGACACACTTCTACACTGCACCCCTTTTCTGGGCTCTGGAAAGCGCCTCTTTTTGCCCCATGAGGCAGGGCAGTGGTAATAACTCACTGATGGTCCCAGCTTCTGTTCCTTCTGTATCTCCTGTTTGTTTCCCTCAGCTCCACCCCGAACTTTGCAAAGTTTCCATTGCAAAGCTTCCAGGGTGGAAAATGCGATGTTCTATGTGGAGCCCTGACCCATACGGTCTGTGAGAATAGCTCCAGGATTTTAAATCCAGGAAAAGCAAGGCAAGAAGCCTACAAGAGTTTTTGATGTCTTTCAATGACATCGGATTACTAGATAATGGAAAGAATCTTTTTCTAGATAGAATTGCATCCTATCCGTGAACTTAAAATAGCTGCTATATTTCTGTATTTCTGCTTTTTGTTTTAAAATTAGAACTGTGAATATTATGAAGTTTTACCTAGTGTATGCTAGTTCACATTATTTGTGCCAAAGGTAAGATTTCTTTCTACTTTGTTTCTTAATTCATTAATCATGGTTGGGCGTAGTGGCTCACGCCTGTAATCCCAGCACTTTGGGAGGCCAAGGCAGGCGGATCACAAGGTCAAGAGATTGAGACTATCCTGGCCAACATGGTGAAATCCCATCTCTACTAAAAATACAAAAAAATTAGCTGGGCATGGTGGCGTGTGCCTGTAGTCCCCGCTACTCAGGAGCCTGAGGCAGGAGAATCGCTTGAACCAGGGAGGCAGAGGTTGCAGTGAGCTGAGATTCTGCCACTGCACTACAGCTTGGGCAATAGAACGAGACTCCATCTCAAAAATAAATAAATAAATAAATAAATAAATAAATAAATAAATAAATAAAACACCCATGATAAAGAGACCATTTTACTAACACCTGTGTCCCCCAGAACCTAACTCTGTGCCTAAAATTATTTACACAAATGATTGAATAAGTGGAATACTTGCTTCCCATAGTTCAAGTTCATGTTGTTAAATTTTAATATAACCTGTGTGTCTCCAAGTTCTTTAATCTGGGCTTTCCTTATTCTTTAGTATCTCTCTCTCTCTCTCTCTCTCTTTCTCTCTCTCTCTCTCACACACACACACACACACACACACACACACACACACACCCCCACCTGCATAAGCCCCTACCTATTATGGAAAATTTAATATAGACTATAGAGATTCTCATGGTCATCTTTGATTTATATTTTTTTCCTTCCTTCCTTCCCTCCCTGCCTCCTTTCTTCTTCCTTCCTTCCTTCTTTCTCCTTCCTTCCTTCCTTCCTTCCTTCCTTCCTTCCTTCCTTCCTTCCTTCCTTCCCTCCTCCCCTCTTTGCCTCTTTCCCTCCTTCCCTCCTTCCCTCCCTCTCGCTTTCATTCCTTCCTCCCCTCACTCCTTCCTTCCTTCCCTCATTCCCTCCCTCCCTCCTTTCTTCCTCTTTCAGTTTGAAGTTGAATTATCTCACTGCTTATTGTAGCTCATCTTACAAATAAACCCAAATGTAAGATGTAACCACTTTTAACAATTTTCCACAAAGCCAAAGGCTTGAGGACATTGCATGCCACACATCTTTACTAAACTCTGCTGTAATGAAACAGTTCATGTCACAGTTCAACCGTTCCTTATGTGGCCTGCACCTAAAACCCCAGTCGCTTCACAGAGTGCCCTGCCGATAGACGTTCTCCCCAAAGGGCAAAGCCTTTCATCCATTTCTGGGCCCTTTGCTACCCACTGCTGTTCAAATATCATATTTTCTTCTTTTAGGACAATTCCATACGTTCTTCCGAACTGACTCCAGTCAGTGAAAACTTCTCTTGCTCTATTGCTTCAAGTCACTTAGGAAGGAGGTAGCTACATAAAATTCCAAACTCAAAACTAGAAACGTTTTCCTCTAAAAGCCACCTGCCTAATAGGAATCACAATGTCATACTGAAAGTCAAAATCAGCTGATATAAGTTTTTGCATTCAGTAACATTTTTTTTTCTACTGTGCAATCAGTTTTGAACATGCTTGTGTTTGGCATAATATCTTTCTTTTTTTTTTGAGGCGGAGTCTGGCTCTGTCGCCCAGGCTGGAGTGCAGTGACACTATCTCAGCTCACTGCAACCTCTGCCTCCTGGGTTCAAGCGATTCTCCTGCCTCAGACTCCCGAGCAGCTAGGACTACAGGCGCCCGCCACCGCACCCAGCTAATTTTTTTTTTTAATTTTTTTTAGTTGAGACGGGGTTTCACCGTGTTAGCCAGGATGGTCTCAATCTCCTGACCTCGTGATCCCCCCGCCTCGGCCTCCCAAAGTGCTGGGATTACAGGCGTGAGCCACCGCGCCCGCCCATGTTTGGCAAAATACCTTAAATGTTCTTTCCTCCATTTCTGCCAAACAGTGTAGTGGGACAGGACAAAGATGTGTCAGAAAAAGATCGGTGCGTCAGGGACTACGGAACACACGAGTGTACATTCTAGTCAGGGTCATCTGCTGGTATGTCCAAGGAGGGGTGTGTGTGTGTGTGTGTGTGTGTGTGTGTGTGTGTGCTGTAAAATACGATGGCTTCAAGCAGATAGTGGGATATCTTCAAACAGATCTGTCTCAGCGACATTAACGAGCAAGAAACAAGTTGGATAACACTCTTTAAGATAAAGGTGCTTTTTCCGCCTGTTCTCACTCATAAGTGGGAGTTGAACAATGAGAACACATGGACACAGGGAGGGGAACATCCCACACCAGGGCCTGTTGGGGGGTGGGGGGCGAGGGAAGGGAGAGCATTAGGACAAATACCTAATGCATGTGGGGCTTCAAACCTGGATGACGAGTTGGTGGGTGAGGCAAACCACCATGGCACATGTATACCTGTGTAACAAACATGCATGTTCTGCACATGTATCCCAGAACTTAAATTAAAATTAAAAAAAAAAAAAATAAAGGAAAGCAAACAACATAAAGATGCTCTTTATAAAGAAGATTACTGGGGTTCTTCAAATAAAGTATCTGAAAGAAGTTTCTAGCTCTACCTTAGTATAGCAACAGACTGTCCTTTGTCTTGTATTTAAAGTCCTTGCATGTCAGAGATTTCTGTTCCAAGTTCCCATTTCAGCCGTCTCAGCCATCTCCTCTTCCTGTGGCATTTAATTACTACTAAATGTTCTTGCCAGAGCAAATGTATCTGCGTTCTCCCTCTATACACAGCATCTAAACGAGATTTACATTTTTTTTTATTTGGTTTACCTCAAACAAGGAAAATATTTGTAAGCAAATACAGGATTGTGTCGGAGAGTTCTATTGTCTCCCGTATCTCACTGTTGTCTTTTTCCTTTTGTTCTAACAGCCAGTCTATCCCCAAAATGAGATGCCACTAAACATTTACTTTCTTCTCCTTTTTTTCTGATTTACCTGTGACTCTTCCATTCAGAAAATATTCATCCCTATTATCACCCTATGATCTTAATTTTAACCAAATGCATAACCCACAAAGTATTTCTTGGCTAAGCAAACAGTGGAAACATGCCCTTGGTTGTAATGCATTCAGGACAAATTCCAACCCGTAATATGAAATTGAGACATCTCAGAAAATGAAATAAGCACATATACATGCAGCTATTTATATATTTGCCAATTTTATTTGCATTTTTTTTTACTTTGTTATGTTCCTATTTAACCTGTAAATAAAAATTGCTAGGTAGTACAAGTCACACATATATAATAGAGATTTGGAATTGAACCATGAAATTTGTTTTCTATTGGAAATTGAGAATAGCCACAGTGCTTGAAGTTTTGATTCAGTTCATGAAAAGGCTTACTTTTTTTAGAGAATAGGTATAGAATCCTAAATGCATGAATGGAGGAGAATATCTATCTAGATATAAGCATTTGTATAAATATATGTATATCATTAGTTCATATTCTTATGTAAAATAAATAAGACTGTAATAGTAATGTAATTGAAGTGTATGAATATATTAGTCATTCTGATATATGAATACCAGCATCAATAATAAATGATCAGAATAGAGAGTCAGTGCTAGCATTTTTTCATTTGCTTCCTATACATTTTATTGCCCAGGTTGTGTCTTATGTTTGAGTTTTTAAGAAAGCCCGTACATCTCACTAGATTGACACTTTAATGGTCTCTTGCTTGGGATCTTGATGAGCTCCCCAGGCCTGCGTCTGTAACCAAGTCAGATGAAAGACCTCCTCTTTTAATTTTCAAAAGGTCTCATGACTCTCATCCTAATAAACAATGTTTAAGTAGAAACGATTAAATATGACAAATGGAATAAATATTACTACCTCTAGTTTATAATTCAAAATAATCACGTGGGATGGCATGCAAATATAAACAACATGCAATATATACTCCTTGCATTTTCTATAAAAATTTTCCAATGGAACAAATTAAGAACTGCATATACAGTTTATTTTGCAGTGTTTATAAAGTGAGACAGCTTTCTAGATCAATATACAGAACATATAACTACGTCTTATTTAGCAGGATTTTAAGGGAAAGTAAATTGAGAAACAGACATACAACATATATACATTGATTTGTATTTGTGCTTATTGTTCTTTCTTTTGCCATGAGTGTCCTGAGACTGCTTGATTATTAAATTTATTTCTAAATAGTCTTTTTAATCTGTTTTCTTTTTCAGATAAAAAATATACGTGTGATTTTTCTGAGCTATGGGCAGCATCTCAGTTTGTACTCTATTTTAAAATAAGAGCAATTGTTCTGCAAGGGACGTTTCCATTGTTTACTTGTTCTTACTTCCCCTCTCTCAATAAAACTGAGCCTCATGCGTAGATTCAAGTTACGCAAAGCTTAGATTCAACTCTTCAGTCAGAAATATTTTTGTTTCAAACTCAATTTACTCAGCAGAAAGAAAATACTTTTTCTTCCTCCCTTCCTCCTTCTCCTTTTTCCTACTACTCCCTTCTTCTTCCTCCCCCTCCTTCTCTGCTTTCTCTTCCGCCTCTTCATTCTTCATGAAACTTCAACCATACTGACCTTTGTTCCTTTAACATTGATCATGAACAACTTTCCTTACATTTGATATGTTCTATGATGGCATTTTGAATGGGTGTGTCATATTCTGCCACATGAATGTATCTAATTTGTTTAACGCTTTCCTGATATTAAATCTGCTCTTGAAATATATATATATATATATTTGAGACAATAGATATATTTGAGACAAAAATATATATATATATACGTATATGTATTTGAGACAAGGTCTTGCTCTGTTGCCTAGGCTGTACTGCAGTGGTATGATCACAGCTCACTGCAGCCTCTAACTTCCAGGTTCAGATCATCCTCCTACTTCAGCCTTCCGAGCAGCTGAGACTACAGGTATGGGCCACCATGCCTGGCTAATGTTTTTTATATTTATTTATTTATTTAAAAGATAGAGTTTTATCATGTAGTCCAGGATGGTCTCGAACTCCTGGGCTCAAGTGATCTGCAAACCTCAGCTTCCCAAAGTGCTAGGATTACAGATGTGAGCCACCGTGCCCAGCTTGAACTTTCAAATGATGACATTGAATTTATTTAGATGAATAAATAGAATTAAAGAAACAAAAATGTTTTCAATAGTTGCTACATTTATATTATCCTTAGAGCTTCCCCAGGCTTGTTTCAATGCCTCCACTCTGTGTCATCATGATCTTCAGAAAAGCTTTGCATTAGAAGCGGTACCATTTTTTATTGATGTGTTATGAGTTTATGTCTCTACTGTTGTCTCATCTGCATCTCACAGTTGTGTTACATGACTGCATAGACCTACTCAGGTAACCAAAAGCAGTGTTGTTGAGAGTTTAAACCTGAATCGCACCCACACTCATGCACAAGGAGACTATACTCATGGAGCCCTCACCGTGTGATCAAACCTGTGCAAGCCAGAGTTCAAATGATATGGTCTGAGGGTCACCAGCATTGAGGATAAAAATAACTATAACAATAAAACAATGATGATGATAGCTAACACTATGTAACACTACTACATCTCCGAGAGAGCTCTACATACTTGAATGTAATCATTATTTACTTCGGACAACAACCCATATGACTATTGTTTATCATTGTCTCCATTCTGCACCAAGAAAATGAAGGCCAAAAAAGTCTGTGTAATTTTCCTGAGATGATACACACTTGTAATTAAAGGAGCAGGGCTGGGATCCCAGGCAGTAGGGCCCTGGGTCTGCACACATGTTTATAAGAGGACTGGGAACCAGGCAGCATAGTCAAAGAAAATTGAAGAACAGAATCATTTATTATCAAGTGCTAAATTGCTAGACAAAAATAATCAGTACATTAGCTACTGTATAATGAGGTGTTAATTGTGTGGTAAGGAAAAAGGAACTTGGATAAATTGCGGTCTTCTCAAACAAAGGAGATTAAGGAATACTCCATGGAGAAAGTGTCAATATATATAAAAAAAGACCAGGATCTTCTGCAGATAGAGGGCAGGAGGAGTAGAACCAATATTGTCTTCATATCACCAATATCGGTTTTTTATTTTTATTTCGCCAATGAGTAGTCTGGTTGTTGATGTTATTAATATGGCATGAAAAACATTTTAAAACAATTGTGGTATTTTGTTTATTTTTATAGGTGTAGATTTTAGAACAACTTTAAATTCTTGTGATAGCTGCCAGAGGAGGATTACTGTGGACATTTTGAAAGACTAATTTATAACACAATTCAGAATTCTAGGGCAATATAATTTCAGAAAACAGATTAGTGTGTGTATACTAATTGAGCATGGCACTTTGAAATAAAACCTAAGCCTGCGGTATGTAACTTGATTCCCTTTCCCGCAAGGGGAATGGCCCATCGACTCTCAGGGAACAATACAGTCACACTGTCAGTGAACTTGACTCTACATGAACCTCTTGAGGCTGCCAATAGTTCTCAGGCTCTGGGCGGCGTCCGATTTGTTAGATGGGGGTCCTCATGCTTCCCTGGATCTTGTATCCATACAGTACATGTCTTTTCTTCCATACTATAACTTTAAGTCTCTTTGTAGGAATAAGTTTTTACCAAAATTTACTTTGGTTAAGACCTACTGGTAATGGAGAAATATTGAATAACAGTCAGTATTTCCAGGGAGCTTGCTTTTCATTGTGCAATGTGCTGTTTTGAAAACTTTGACAGACCGAGTATTCTATTTAAGAAAATAATTCTAGTTTATTATTTGGTACCTTAGTCATTTATCACTAATTAGAATCACTTGAAATGAAAAAACAAATACATGAACAACAACAAAATCTTGTGTCTGGTGTGTCCAACCATATGACCATGAGTTATTACAACCCTGATTCTTGTAGGCACATCTGCTAGTATCATTAATTTTGGGAAAACGTTACAACTGCAATTTATTTTTATGGGGAAAAACATCCAAATCTTATATATAACATGAACCTTCACTTAACTAAATTTTAAGTAACTGTGAGAAAACTCTCACCTATGATCTTAAAGCTCTTGCAAAATGACATCAGCTTTAATTTTATAGCAAGTTCAGATTTGCACTTTCAGACAGAGGAGAAGAGGTTTGTGTTTTGTGTCCTGCTTAGATAATACAACACAATCAAACCTGGCAAAGCTAACATGAGTTCTGATTACACTTAAATTCTCCTATTTACTCCATTCTATTTTTATTTATTTGTTTGTTTGTTTATTTATTTATTTATTTATTTATTTATTTTGAGACGGAGTCTCGCTCTGTTGCCCAGGCTGGAGTGCAGTGGTCGGATCTCAGCTCACTGCAAGCTCTGCCCAGACCGGGTTCCCGCCATTCTCCTGCCTCAGCCTCCCGAGTAGCTGGGACTACAGGCGCCCGCCACCTCGCCTGGCTAGCTTTTATATTTTTAGTAGAGACGGGGTTTCGCCGTGTTAGCCAGGATGGTCTTGATCTCCTGACCTCGTGATCCGCCTGTCTCAGCCTCCCAAAGTGCTGGGATTACAGGCTTGAGCCACCCCGCCCAGCTATTTTTATTTTTTAAATGTTTCTTTATTTATTTAGAAACAGGGTCTTGCTCTGTCACCTAGGCTGGAGTGCAGTAGTGTGATCATAGTTCATTGTAGCCTCAACCTCCTGTGCTCAAGTGATCCTCCTTCCTCGTCTCCTGAGTAGCTCGGACTACAGGTACACACCACCATGCCCCTCTGACTTCAAGTCTTCATCCAGTTATTCTGTGGTTCAACTGGAGGAACTGCTTTGTTTCCCCGCAAGAAGCATACATATATATATTTTTTTTAGAGATGGGGTCTCACTATATTACCCAGGATGGTCTCAAAGTCCTGGGGCTCAAACAATCCTTCTTCCTCAGCCACCCAAAGTTCTGGGATTACAGGTATGAGCCACCATACCCAGTTCCTCTCCATTCTAAAGAGAGAGGTTCCTTCGTTATACTTTAATCAGTTTATAGTGATATCTTTATTCAAACTTATATAAAGTGTTAGTTTTCTGAATTTTTCAAAACATCTAAGATTAAATTCTTTTTATTTTGATAAGATAGTTAAGAAGTAAATTTACTTAATAATCGTATCATTATTAATGTACTTTAAGTTTCCAATATCATCAGTCTATATCATTAATGTATTCATATAGGCCATATTTATCTCTCTTAGTGCCATGGGTTTGTTGTAAATGCTAATGTAGTTTATTTCCAGACCAGCTTGAGCAGGCTGACGCCTTCTGTCTTTTCACATAAAAGGGAAGATCTCTCATTTTCAGAGATTGATGATAATCCTACTATGTTGCATACCCCACTTACCTTTTCACCTTTGTATGTATATATATATTGACTCAATTTTAATTTAAGAACTCCATTATGATAATTAAGTACGAACCACACTTTGACAATTGTTGTGGATGTAATTCTTATTATGCTTCGCTCATGACAAGATAAAGCCGTTGATTTAAGTTTTGGCAGATGAGCAAAACTCCTGCAATGATTCCAGCTGGAAGAGTAGAGGGAAGAAAAACATAATGTCTGTTTGGCTCAAATATTTGTTCGAATGAAATTATAAAGCTGGCATGTCCAGAAATATTGTAGTTTGAAAATGTAGAAAATCCACAAAGTTTGTAAATATGCTGGTGATAATGTTTTGAGTGTTTAGTGCCACAAGGAAGAGTTGATCAATAGAATCTGACAATCCTGCCGGCTGATCCATATAATGTCATTGCCTCTCTTGCTGGTAGTGGATCCATTTTCTGAAATGCGCAATAGAATAAGTCCTCTTTATTCTATTGTGGCAGCTATGAAGTTT
The DNA here is from genome assembly GCF_049350105.2 of Macaca mulatta. Lineage (NCBI taxonomy): Eukaryota > Metazoa > Chordata > Mammalia > Primates > Cercopithecidae > Macaca > Macaca mulatta. The sequence continues at coordinate 6,346,628 of NC_133414.1, forward strand.
TGTTATAAGTTGAAATAGTTGTAAAGAATGTAATTTTCATATCAACAAATATGGGAGCTTTAGAAATTAAAAAGGGTTGACTAAAAATTAGACACATTATCTTAAATTTACCTACTGAAATCTAAATACCAGAATGATTTTATCTCTCAGATTATTCATTGAAAGTATACATGGAAAATCTCAAATGATGCTTCTTGCCTGGAAATAAAGCAGTTCTTCCAGTTGAACCATGGAATAACTGGATAAAGATTTGAAGTCAGACCTCCAACTGTCCTGCAGAGGAATGGAATTATTGTTTGCCTTCTTTATGCCTCCATATAATTCCACCACCTTCTGCTTATAGTGACTCTCCATTTTGAGGGAAGAAATGTATTCTTTTTCTCAGTCTTTACAAATATATCAAGGGAATATAATTTCCTTCCAGATACAATATATTTCTTTTATAAAGATATAGAGTAAAATGTCAGAGGTGATAAACATATTTCATTTTAAAGCAATCTAAAAATTGGATTGCACAAAAAAATCGTAGATGTTTCTTATCCTGATAATACTCACACGACAATTAAGGACAACACACAAGTGCCACAAATGTAAAAGGTCACATAGTAATAAGATCAGCGTGATTCCTGAAGCACACTGCAGTGTTTTGCCCATAGCGGTTAAGCATATTTTTCTGATCAGGGTCAGTTATGAGGACACAGAAAGCCAGATTGTCTGCTTTAATTGAGCATCACATGCTTTTAGTACCTGAAGGGCTAGACTATGCAGTCTCTTATGGACTCATCCTTTGAACAGAGGACTTCCATCTGCTGGAAAGCACTTTTCCATCGTTTAAGTCAAGGTCATCTTATGGGCTGGGAAGGATGTGTAGAGTTGGAACCTTCCATCTATCTTGGAGGCAAAGTTTCATAAAACACTTCCCTTTCCCTGTCCTTCAGTGACGCCAACACCAAGGAGATGCCAGTACAAGGCTAGTGATGGGGACATGCGCCGCTGGTCCTCATGAAGACATGGACTAGGTGGAGAGGAAGGACAATAGCCAGCACCACAGAATGGCTGGTGCACAGAGAATGGCACTTGTCACCCGATATCCTGGAATCCTATTTCAGCTTTGACTTTGGCAGGTGTCAGTCTACCTAAACTGCCTCATCTATGAGATACAACAAGTTCCTTTCTCAAACGGTTACTTTCTTCTTTTTATTTTTGTTGAGTGGCAAGGACATTTGATAACATGGCTTATATAAAATGCAAGTGTGTCGAATAGTGTCCACCTGGATTTCACATCCACTCAGAATCTCAGAATGTGACTTATTGGAAATAGGGTCTTTGTGGGTGTTATTAAAGATCAGGATGAGGGTGACTGGAGTCAGGTGAGCCTTAAATCCGGGAAAAGTGCCCATGTAGGAGACAGGAGGGTCCACAAAAAGACTCAGAGGTAACGATATGACACCGAACCTAGAGATGGGTGCGATGCTGCCAGACGCCAAGACGCAGGAGGCAGCAAAACCTGGGTGAGGCAGGAAGGATGCTCCCTAGAGCCCTGAGAGGAAGTGTAGCTCTGCCAACAGCTTGATTTTGGACTCTCCAGCCCCCAGAACTGTGAGAAAATAAATGTCTATTGTTTTAAGCCGTAAAGTTTGTGGTAATTTGTATGGCAGCTCTGGGAAGGCTAAGTTTAATTAAGCAATGCTTTGATTAATATGAATCTCATTGGACTTTTTTATTATGTCCTGTCAAGACTTATGAAGGTGAGCAGCAGGCTGATGTAGACCTTCCTTGGATTTGAAAAGCTTAGATCGTCAACTGGGAGAGAGAATTCCTAAATTACTAACTGACTGAATCAAATATACTTTTCCCCAAAATCTTAACATCTTTTGCTACGTCCTGTTTGTGGTTTGCCTCATGATATTACTTCTTCCATTGCTAATAATTTTCTTTTTCACCATGAATGGGTGACCACCACAAAAGACTGGATTGCACTGACTCTCTTGCTAGAATAAATAAGAGCACATCACTGAATTTTTAGCCAAAAGACAATTCGGGATCACCTCATTTGATGGAAATTTTTGCCTATTTTTAACACCAAAAATAAATTTAAAAACTACATATTCCCTCCCACAATGTTGCAAGTGTAAGTGGCAGCTACAAACTTTTGATATACGTTGAAATAGTTGTAAATAATGTAATTTTCATATCAGCAAATATGGGAGTTTTAGAAATAAAAAAGGGTTGGTTAAAAATTAGACACGTGATCTTAAATTTACCCAGTGAAATCTAAATACCAGAATGATTTTATCTCTCAGATCATCCATTGAAAATATACATGAAAAACCTCAAATAACAGTTGGCATTTCTACATCATTTTCTTCTCCTTGAATATAATTATCATTCCATTTCTTCCATATAATTTTATGTTAATGTAAATGTTTCTGTGCTTCAAAGTGCTTTGCTCATCACCATATTATTTTGCTGCAATAAAAATATGGATGTAAATGACTGTGACCACAAGACTCTAAGGGTTAAGAGCTTCTTTTAGACTGACTTTTCATTAAATTTTTTAATTTTTTTATTTGCATAGGTTATTGAGGAACAGATGGTGTTTGGTTACACGAGCAAGTTCTTCAGTGGTGGTTTGTGAGACTTTGGTGCACCTATCACCCGAGCAGTATACACTGCACACAATTTGTAGTATTTTATCCCTCACTCCCTTCCCACTCTTTTCCCCTGAGTCCCCAAAGTCCACTGTGTCATTCATATGCTTTTGCATCCTCATAGCTTAGCTCCCACTTATGAGTGAGAACATATGATGTTTGGTTTTCTTTTCATGAGTTACTTCATTTATAATCATCTCCAATCTCATCCAGGTTGCTGGAAATGCCATTAATTCATTCCTTTTTTTAATTGATACAGAATTAAACAAACAGCATACATACTATAGTCAAAACACATAAACACATAGATACAGCAATAATCTAACAACATAAATATAAATGCAACATAAGTAACTGAATTAATCACACAATATAAATACTAATGTAGGGGAACTTCTGGAACTGCGCTGGCCCATGACCCTTCAAAGATGTCTCCAGTGGGAGTGAGGCTGCTTGCTCGGGCCAGGGGTTATTCCTGGAGACAGACCTCGCTGTGATCAGTCAGCGTCCACTGTTCTGACAGTCCTGCAAGTGGGTCATTCAGTCCTTGAGGATGATCCTGGCAATGTGACCCGGCATGACTGCACACAGCACCCTCATGCATCGATGCATGAAAGCATTTAGAACAGCACTCAACATGCCACATTTCATAAATTAAGAAACTATTAACATCAATAATGTGCTCTGCTTTGATACTCCATACTCTAAAATTGTTCTGCCATTTCTCCTTAACCAGGTCTGTTTATAGACAGAAAGAAAATTACTCTATATAAAGACCCAGTGTAGAGACTGCTTTATCAAAAAGAAGCAAGTCCTAGAAAAAAAGACTTGAAATCCTGAAAACCTCCCTATCTCTTGTTATCAGTCATTATTCAATCTCCGGAAATATGACAAGAAACCAATGTGCAATGTAAACATATTGTAAACATATTCTTCACATCACTAGGCTGAATAAAATATAATAAAAAATTATCAAGTAGGACAAGAAGACGTCTAGCATTAGTGAGGTCTAAAGATGAAAGTATTGGGCACATAAAGAAAAAGAGGACCTAAATGACAGCCTAATGCATTTGAATAGCCAAACTAATATTTTTATGCTCTTAAAAAATGCAAATCCACTTCTTAGGTTTTATAACTTGTTAACATATCTTGTAAATCACACATTTTCCATTGTAGAATTTTATTTGTTGAAGTTGAGCATCAAATGAAGACCACATCTCTTACCTAGAGAAAGCAGTTTTTAATCTCTTATTGAATATCCCCTCCTCCTTCTATTCTGGTTCACTTCTCTTCTGCTAAAACTCATACGCTATAAGCCCAAAGTACATGAGTATTTGGTGAAACTTAAAGTTTTCCAGATTCTATGTAAGCATCTATGATATTTCTGTAAAAATACATGATAATGTCTAATAAACTCTTAAATATATGTTTAGTGTCAAATATATGTATCTATGTTAAGAATAATATTTCTTACTAAAATTATTTTTCCTGAATTACGTAGAATATTTCTTCAAAAGTGGGTTAAAGATGTTGAAATACACTATTGTTTATTAAATGTGTTTGCATAAATCTGCTCTTACTGACAGAAAGTTACTCTGAGAAGATAAATATAGAACTTAAATCATTGAACTATTGCTTGTATTCAATAAATAACATACTTTATTTTAAACATAACCATATTCTTTGACTAATTGTTTATACTATAAAAACTACTAAGAAAAAAAAATATCTAAACTAAGAGGTACCAAGTAAAAAAATAAACATCTAAGAGGTATTTTTCAGCTAGAGCTTAAAAATAAGTCTGTATTATAGTAAAACATTTAAAATCTATATAAAAATAATAATTACATGAAATGTCCTTTTTAAGAGAGGTAAGATATAAATACTAATGAGGATAGTTAAAATTTTAGAAATATTTGAGCATGAATAAAGCAGTCAAATAATTCACTTCTAAATTCTACAGGTAAGTTTAGAACTTGTATTTGTGTGAGAATTGGAAAACTCAATGAGACTTGATTTCTGATTTAAAATATTCAGAATGTAAGGAAATGGATAGCATGAGCTTTTATATTCTAAATGTTTCAAAAGTCAATATATAGTTGTATTTTAAGAAACAAGAGCTAATATACTTCTCACATTTTATTACATGCAAATATATTGAGTTCATTTTTATATTCTAACTTTAAAATAATGAGCTGAATTACAGTGTCTAAAATACAATTATATGTCTTTTCAAAGAAATTAAAATTATAATTATTTCATGTTCCCCTTTACCAAAATTATTCTAAATCCTGAAAAGGAATTTAGAAAGTAAAGATAATCTTATTGACCTGTTCACATATGTTCATATTTTAGCTTATTGGATTGGATTTCCCTGAATAATTAATGAAATTGACATTAACTGATATTTTCCCAAAGCCACTTTTGGTAGGTTTTCCAGATATCACTCTTTCCAGATTTCAAGTTTTTGATCAGACAGCTGAACTGAAGGAAGATAGTTCTGGATTCTTGAGCTCGTTTTACTAAGAGGCTCAGTATCAATAGACGGTCCTGCCCATGGTGGTAGGTTGGTCATTGCATTATCACACATCAATCACATTTTATGATCTGCTCATCTGCGTGAGCTTGCAGTGCAGCAGAGTGGTATGAATGCCTGTCCTTGCCCAGAGATGTTAGATTTGACCATGCAACTTGCTTCAGCAATGTAATGAAGTGTATGCAAAATATTTAAACTTGTATGCAGGTCTGTTGAGCCATCTTGCACTCATATGAACTGTATGCAGAGAAGATACAGCGAGTAGTCAATGACCCTCAAAGGATGAGGAGACACGTGGACCAGACTTGCACTGCACCAGCATCCTGAAGCCTCTGGTCCAAATTCAGGAGTTCAGCTTAGCCAGGTGAGTTGCAAATGACCTGTAATCCCATGAGAAAGCAATACAGGCTCCTGGTTTTCTGTCTTTGTGACTTTTTCCACAGCAATATTGCAGCAAGAGATGATGCAAATACCCATACCAGAGTATTTTCCGCTTCAGAAAAAGTAACATAAGCATTCAGATTTTTACAAAATGGTAATGAACCCTTACTTTTATTTATATAAGCATTTCTAGTTAATTCTCAAGAAAAGTTGTACTCCATTTATCTTTATGTATTTGCTTGCTTTCTGCAGGGAATCAATAATTGGCAATCACAGCTTCAAGAAAGACGTTATTTAGAGGTTTCTTCCAAAATGTTTAGAGACAGGTAGTTTTTCTTGGGCATTTCTATAAAGGGTCTTTATCAGCTCAAACATTCTGCTTCCTCCTGTATGATTTGGTTGGTAAAGGCGGCATATGCAAGTGTTTTGGGTAGAGATATATATCATGTGTATGACTTTTGAAATCATTCAAAATTGGCTTTAAATTGCTGCTCTGCCCTTCTTAGCACATAACACAGAATAAATTACTCATCCTGCCTCAGCCTTAGTCTCCACATTGTTAAAATGGGGATAGTAAGTCAGGAGCCAAATTCCCCTGACTGATGTAAGAGTGAAGGCAATGCCAACAGCTCAAGTAATGCACATCTGCTTCCCTAGAAACACTCATTATGTGTCAGGTATTCTGTTTAGCAGAGGCATTGTTCTAAAAATTACCGTTAGTTTAATAGAATTTTAAACACGTCACAGACTATGATAGAGTAATTTTTATGGACTGGTCTCACAAACACGCACCATACTAGACCATATCTATGAAGTGACTGTTTTCAGGCATTGGACAATGTGCAGCATAAGAATATGACCACGGGGACAAGGGAAACTCATGATTCTCCTGGCTCTCTGTGGGGGAGCAATTCCCTGAACAGCAGTGCAGTAAGTTGGCCCCCATGCGGAGAATGGCAACTCCACGGAGGTGAGAAGGCAGGGGTCAGAGTGTGAGTGGTTTGGGAGTCTGTGGGGCAGAAGAAGGGGGCGTCATGGCGATTGCGAGCATCCCTTTGGGGACGCATCATAAGTCTAGGCTGCATATGCTTATGCAGCGATGACTGCTCCCGTCTTCACATAAACCTGCTTAAGGGTTTATGTTCAGGGGAGATTCAGCAGAGGACAGAGATAAGAGAGTCCTGCTGAAGGACATCGGGAGTCCAGCCTGCTGCGGTGGAGAGATGTTAAAGACACCTCATCAACAGCAGTCAGGCACAGAGCTGAGATGCTAGATGTTACCACCCCCTAGGGTAACTCCTGCTGTGGCCCCACCTTCACAAAGCCTAAACCACATCGTCACAAAAAATCCTTAGAGAAGGGAGATTTCGGAAGTTCAACTGGGAAATGAATTGGTCTTTCCATAGATCAGACCTGACAAAGCATAAAACCAAGTCTAGGTTTAGCTTGGTGGCTCACGCCTATAATCCCAGCACTTTGGGAGGCTGGGATGGAAAGATCTCTTAAACCCAGGGGTTCTAGATTAACCTGAGCCACATAATAAGACTCCATCCCTATTGAAAACAAAACGTGATATGGGTATTATGGTGTGTGCCTGTGACCCTAGCTACTCAGGAGGCTGAGACAGAAGGATCACTTGAACCTGGTAGCTTAAGGCTGCAGTGAACTATGAGGACACCAGTGCACTCCAGCCTGGGGAACACAGCAAGACTTCATCTCTAAATACATAAATAATTTTAAGAAAATACAATTTTTAAAAAAGCAATTCTATAGAAATTCAAAGTCATCGGCAGTAACTATATTGCCTGCTAATAAAAAATCGACAGTTTTCAGACAATGAGAACAGAATTCAGAGGCTGTGCAATGTGTCATCTACAATGTCCCAGGACACAGTAACAAAATAACAATGAGATATACAAAAGAATAAGTAAATATGACCCATAGGGGAAAACAGGCCATCAGAAATATATCCCTTTTATGGCGCAGATGCGCTCTTGTAATTATATTGAAAGAATTAAAGGAAGATATGATCTTAATGAATGGAGACACAGCCTCAGTGAAGACACGGAAAGCATGGCAGAAACCAAATGAAAAGTTCCGGCATTGAAAAGGCTATTCCTGAACCAAAAATTCTACTGTGTAAGCTTCGCAGAATAAAAGAGTCAGTAAATCAAAGGTGTTGATGGATATCATTGCATCTGAAGTACAAAGGATCAAAATAAACCCTTGAGGATAAATGAGTGGAGTCTCCTGGTCCCACGAGAAAATACCATGTGTAGTATATGTATGCTACAACCTAATACGTGTATGCTAATATTTTGAGTTCCAAAAGGACCGTGAGGATAGGAGAGGAAAAGTATCTGAAGAAAGAATAATTGCAAAATCCCCAGGTTTTTATAAAACTTCAACTCACACACCAAAGCAGAATAAATAAAAAGAAAAGCAGATGTAACACTATCCAAGATAAAGATGAAATCTTGAAAGCAACCAGAGCAAAATGATATATTACAAAAAAAGAGAAATGTTGTATACCTTTCTATTAATTCTTATCAAATAATACTAGAAGATAATAAAATGACCACTTTAAAGTACTGAAAGATAAAATAAACAGCTCAGAACCGTACATCCAGTAAACATATCCTTCAAAAACAAGGGTTAAATTAGATTTTTCCAAAGAATTTGTCACCAGTAGATTTAAACTCTAAGAAATGCCAAGTAATATTCTCAAGATGAAAGAAAATGATATTAATTGGAAACTTGAATTTCACAAAAGAATAAAGAATACTAAAAGTAGCTCTATGTTGGAAAATAAAAAAAGACTTTTCCATTTTCCTAATTTCTTTAAAAAACTGTTTAAAAATAATATTGTAAATTAAATTTTATAGCATTTATAGATACAAGATGTGTGACAAGAAGAGCTTGGATGATGGTGGGCAGGTGAGTGAGACTGCAATCTCATAATTCTGTTACATCTGGAAAGTGAAGTGTTCTGAGTGGGAGGAGGCAGCAAGCGTGAATTATAACATGTGAATTGTGAACTGTAGGGTGTGGAGTATAAAGTATGAAATGGCAAAATGCTGACTCTATATAATATTTGACAAATTGAGGATTCATATTGTCAGCCCTAGGGCGACCACTAAAAATAAGTTTAAAATATGTCTAGTACAGAATTGCAGTGGAGAGAATAAGGTGGAATTCCAAAAATAAGTTACATAAAATAAAAGCAGTTAAAGGGCAACAGAGGAGCAAATAGAAGTGACAAATGAAAGAAAATCACAAAATGGCACGATTAAATCCAACTATGTCAATAATGACAGTAAACGTAAATAGACTAAAGATCTCATCAGAAGGCAGAATTTTTCAGACTAGATAAAAAGCAATATGTACTTCCTAAAAGAAATGTTATTTTAAAAAAAGAAAAATTACTTGAATTACAAGGAAAGAAAATGTACAACATGCAAACCAATAAAAGTATGCTAACATAGCTATATCAACATATTAAAAGTAGACTTCATAATAAAGAGTATTAAAGAGAAAAAGAGAATTATAAGGAAGATATACTATCTTAAATAAATATATATCTAATGGCAAAGCTTGAAACTTCAAGCTTTATTAAGAAATGAACTAAAACAAATAACAGTAAACACTATCCTTGAACTAAAATAAGTGAACTAAAACAAGTTCACAATCAGTACTTGATAAAACAATTAGACAAACTGTCAGTATATAAAAAACTGTGTATATAATTATATATTATATACAATAATAAGTATATATAAAACTGTCAGCATGAGGGGCTGAGAATGATGGCTTCCAGCTTCAACCATGTCCCTGCAAAGGACATGAACTCATTTTATTTATGGCTGCATAGTATTCCACGGTGTATATATGCCACATTTTCTTTATCCAGTCTCTCATTGATGGGCATTTGGGTTGGTTTCAAGTCTTTGCTATTGGAAATAGTGCTGCAATAAACATACATGTGCATGTGTCTGTGTAGTAGAATGATTTATAATCCTTTAGGTATTCTCAGCAAACTAACACAGGCACATAAATCCAAATGCCGCATGTTCTCACTCATAAGTGGGAGCTGAACAATGAGAACACATGGACACAGGGAGGGGAACATCACACACCGGGACCTGTCGGGGGGGGTGGGGGGCTAAGGGAGGGAGAGCATTAGGATAAATACCTAATGCATGCAGGGATTAACACCTAGATGATGGGTTGATAGTTGCAATAAACCATCATGCAATACATCATCATCATGTAACCAACATGTTACATCATGTATATCTATGTAACAAACCTGCATGTTCTGCACATGTATCCCAGAACTTAGAGTAAAAACAGAAAAATGATATAGGATATAAAGATTCTCTTACACACACAGACACACACCATATACACACATATACACTCACATACACATGTATTGGATCCATAATAATTTTTATATATCACAAGTTAATAATAAAAATCCAAACAATCCAAGTAATTTTTTTTAAAAAAAGCATGGCAAACTATTTGAACAGACAAAGATATTCAGGTATTAAGATTTTTCTTAATCTTAGAATATGAAAAGATGTTCCACTTTACTCATCATGGAAGTGCTAACTAAAATTAAAATGAGATAACACTTCACACACTCGAATGACTAAAATTAAAAAGGCTGACAATACCAAAAATTAATGAGGATGTGGAGCACGTGAAACTCACATACCTCGCTGATGGGAATGTAAAACTCCACACCCACTGTAGAAAATAGTTCTGCAGCTTTTTATAAAATTAAACCTATGAACCAGCAAGTTCAGTCCAATGGATTTATCTATCAGAATTTTAAAAACAAGCTAACCACAATGCCGCCAAAGCCTTATACACCAGTGTTTGGAGCAGTTTTATTCATAATAGTCACACTGGAAACAACCCAAATGCCTGTCCACCGTTGGAATGAAACACCATTCAGCAGTAAAAAGGGACACACTTTTTGTGCGGATCTGACACATCGTAATATTGATGAATCTTAAAAGCATAAAGCCAATTCAAAGAAGTCAGATAAAAAAGAGTATGTTCTATATGATTCAATTTATGTGAAGTTCTAAAACATGCAAAAGTTATAGTGGTGAAAACTAGCTTAGGCGGCTTGGGGTGGGGTAGAGGGTAGACAGAGGGATGTGAAGGGACAGGTGGCAGCGTTCTAAAGTCATGGGAATGTTGTGTGTCTGGGTCAAGGTGGGGATCACGTGTCAAAACTGGTCAGTCTATACACTAAAAACACGTGCATTTAATTTAAGGTAGACTGTTGCCAATAAAGTTTATTTTAAGTCAATTAATTTTTTAAAAGGAAGACATAGACCTCCAGATCTATTTTGGATAAGTTCCAAAATGTAGTTAGCAGACCATTAGGAAGACTGAAAAAGTGTATTAAAAGATGGCACAGTTTCCCAAAGATTGCCATTTTCCTCCAGAATCCTATAGATGCTAATTTTCATTGGTGACAACCAGGCATAGTCAGGCATCCACTAGTCCTGTGCCAGGACCCAGGCAAGGCAGCAGAATTCCCAAATCATATCTCTTTTCTTTTCTCTTCTCTCTTTTCTCTTCTCTCTTCTCTTCTCTTCTCTTTTGAGATGGAGTTTCACTCTTGTCATCCAGGCTGGAGTGCAATGGCACAATCTTGGTCCACTGCAACCTCTGCCTCCCGGGTTCAAGTGATTCTCCTGCCTCAGCCTCCCAAGTAGCTGAGATTAGAGGTGCATGCCACCATGCCTAATTTTTTTTTTTTTTTGTATTTTTAGTAGAGACGAGGTTTCATCATGTTGACCAGGCTAGTCTCAAATTCCTGACCTCAGATGATCCACCCGCCTTGGCCTCCCAAAGTGCTGGGATTACAAGCATGAGCCACAGCACCTGGCCAATCATATATTTTCTTACATCTCCTTCCCCACATTGCACTTGTAGACTCTTCCTCCCCAGGACTGCGTGGCCATAGTTTTTTGTAACATGCTGCTAGCCCTATACCACCGCACCAGCCAAGGCTTTACAGCATCTGGACTTTACCTCTGAAGATTAGACAAAGAGAATGCTGACTAGGGAAACCCAGTCTGGTTTTATTCTTAGCTTATGATAGCTATGGGAAGCTGGAAGCTGATGGATATGATGAAGATAGTGAAAACGACACTCAAAAAACCATCTCAAAATTCATCATTAGGCATATTCCCTGAACTCATCTAATCATTTGAGTTCCAGACTATTCCCTTCCTACGTGCGTATTCTGACTGGGATTCTGGTGTATTTATGGAAGACGTGATCACAAAGTTAGTTAGGATTGTAAAAGAGTGTAAGATTTAAAGAACTATGCTATAGGAAAGAAAGAGTCTCTGCCAGCTTTCGCAAAACAAAACAAAACAAAACAAAACATCAGTTCCCTAAGACAAGTCACAGTTTCTCTTTCCCACACTCATGTGCAATATAGAATCCCTTCCTGGGTTCATTAAGGCCACAGTAGACAAAGGGGTCTCATGACATACAAGACAGGGAGATGAGAACTCAAGCTCATCAGGAGAGGAGAAGAAGGGGCCCCCTGTGGTCAGACGTGAATTTCAAAATGGCTACCTGAACTATGTGCTGAGCAACATAACATTTGTTCTATCAAATGGTAAGGATCGGTCAGAGAAGTGGCTCATACCTCTAATCCCAGAACATCGGGATGCCTAGGCGCGCATATCACCTGAGGTCAAGAGTTCGAGACCAGCCTGGCCAACATGGTGAAACTCTGTCTCTACTAAAAATACAAAAACTAGCCAGACGTGGTGGCGGGTGCCTGTAATCCCAGCTACTCAGGAGGCTAAGGCATGAAAATTCCTTGAACCTGGGAGGTAGAGGTTGCAGTGAGCCAAGACTGTGCCGCTGCACCCCAGCCTGGGCAACAAGAGCAAAACTCCATCTCAAAAAAAAAAAGTTAAGGATCAATTGTTTGGTTGGAATTTAATTTTTCTTGTTTAACTATTTATAATAACCTGCAGTATTGTCTTATGATGCTGAGGCTGATCTGAAAAACTACAGATTTACCAAAAATTTCTTATAAAATTCTGGATTTATTAACTCTTTTTCCTAAATTGGGCAACTTCCAGGAGTTACTAATGAAGTCAAACGTGTGTCTCTGTCCTCCTGTAGCTTATTAGTAAGGGAATATTGGAAGCGCAGGGCAGAGACTTTGTCAGCTGAAATACTAAGACTCTGCCATCAACACTGGGAGAGATGCACGAGGACAAGTTGACCTTCATCTACATCCCGCGGGTGTTGTGTTAACATTTTTAGTGCCCTAATCAAGAACCCTCCTGAAGTGGTTACTCAGCAATTTTAAGTATCATGCAAATCCATACCACAGGCTTTGTTCAAAAGCACAAAGGATGTCAGAAATATTTTCTTCACTGGTAAAATGAATGATGCTTCACATAATGTTCAGTGAAAAAGATTGTATGAGCCCCGGGCATTCCTGCAGCCTGACCTTCAGTGTCAACAAGAAGCCCCCTGGTCCTACGGGCTTCATCTTTCCAGAGATCTCTGTCACCTGAACCTGCATGTGCAGTGGGCGGGTCCTGCCAGCAAAACCCTCCTGTTTCACACGCCAGCATGGAACACCCGGCAGTGCAGAACAGAGTTACCAAAGCAGGTTAGCTGTTTTTGTAAAAATAGATTTTAATTTATATATATACACTTTAAGTTCTGGAGTACATGTGCAGAACGTGCAAATTTGTTACATAGGTATACATGTGCCATGGTGGTTTGCTGCACCCATCAACCCATCCATCATCTAGGTTTGAAGCCCCACATGCATTAGGTATTTGTCCTAATGCTCTCCCTCCCCCAGACCCCCACCCCCAGACAGGCCCTGGTGTGTGATGTTCCCCTTCCTGTGTCCATGTGTTTTCATTGTTCAACTCCCGCTTATGAGTGAGAACATGCAGTGTCTGGATTTCTGTTCCTGGGTTAATTTGCTGAGAATGATGACTTCAGCAGTTTTATGTTCAGCAAAATTGAGCAAAAGGTACAGATTTCCCATAAACTCTCTGCCCCCATCCACCTATGGCTTCCTTCATTATCAATAAACATCCCCCACCACCAGACTGGTGCATTTGCTGCAAACAACGAAGCTTCACAGGCACATCATTACCAACCAGAGTCCACAGCAGGGCTCCCTCTCGGTGCTGTCCTCCTGGTGTTCTGTGGGTTTGTACAAACATATGATGATATAGATTTACTGTTACAGTATCCTACAGAGTAGTTTCACCTCCTCAAAATGCCGTGCTCCACTTACTTATCCTCCCCTTCCCCTAACCCCTGGCAGCCACTGATCTTTTCACTGTCTCCACAGTTTTACCTTTTCCAGAATGCCATGGAGTCAGAATCTTGCAGGATGTCGCCTTTTCAGATTGGCTTCTTTCACTCAGTAACATGCATTTAAGGTTCCTCCACGTCTTTTCATGGCTTGATAGGTCATTTCTTTTTTTTTTTTTTTTTTTTTTTTGAGACGGAGTCTCGCTCTGTCGCCCAGGCTGGAGTGCAGTGGCCGGATCTCAGCTCACTGCAAGCTCCGCCTCCGGGGTTTACGCCATTCTCCTGCCTCAGCCTCCGGAGTAGCTGGGACTACAGGCGCCCGCCATCTCGCCCGGCTAGTTTTTTGTATTTTTTAGTAGAGACGGGGTTTCACTGTGTTCGCCAGGATGGTCTCGATCTCCTGACCTCGTGATCCGCCCGTCTCGGCCTCCCAAAGTGCTGGGATTACAGGCTTGAGCCACCGCGCCCGGCCTTGATAGGTCATTTCTTTTCAATGCTGAATAATATTCCATTGTCTAGCGTATTTAAGACCATTGATGTTTAACACAATTATTGATATAGCTGGATTCGTATCTACCATGTTTGTTACTTTTTCTATATATTGCTTTGTTCTCTGTTCCCATGTCTTCTTCTACTTTGTTTTTACCTTTTGTGATATTATTCGTATGACAATTTTTGTGTCTGTTATGAAAATATGTATGTCAGAATTATATGTACAATTTTATTGTAACAAAAACAAAGAAAGCAAATATATTTATATACATAGATATATTTTGGTATTTTGACTGTAAACACACACATACACATGCACACACACATCCCATACACACACACACACACACACACACACACACACACACACACACTCTCCTCTCCCTCTAAATGCCATAGCTGACCAAAAGAATCTGTTAGTGAAAGCCAAATTGTTTAGGTCAGTTTGCAGAATGAGGATTAGCCTTTAGTGGCTTATTTAAAAGGTACACCCTGACACTCTCAATTCCTTTTGCCCCATTCACAAAATAATAGATATGTTATAGTCTCTCAGACAGAGTAAATGCAAGGTGAGGGGCTTCAAGCACCTTGTGAGGGAGGAAATACTAATTTCGTTTTGCAGGTAAGGAAAGTGAAGTTATGTTACGGAACAGGCAGGAGGCCACCAACTACTCGAGCAGAGGAAACCAGGACTAAAACACCAGCATGGCGACCCCATCATCTCTGTGTCTGCAGAGGTGGAGCCCTTGCTCCCACCTGCCTTGCATCACAAGATCAAGGTGACCAGAAGAAGCTTCTCTCTGGACCCTTGATGCATTTGAAGTGCTGGAATAGAAACCAAAGGGTAAGGATAATATATTTGTTAGCAATTTCATCAGAGGTGGCAGGAGACAGTGAAAGCCTTAACCGTAAACAGGAGGCAGAGAGCAGTGTTGGCCATTTCCAAGGGCAGGACGTGTATGAGACAGGCATGTTTGAATTGGGGGGAAACCTGTGCTTTATCTTGTCCCCTATGTCCTGAGAGGGTCTTATGGACATTTCAACATAAGAGGCAATTATATGGTAAGAGTAATTTCCCTAAGCAGGTGGATGTATTTTCTGCTTATTGAAATCAGGGGTTGTAAAAACAGTTGAATGCAGCTGAGAAGGGATAACCCTCCTGGATATGGGAAGAGCCGTGTATATTTTGCAGAATGGATAAACTGTTGGTGGTTCAACGATTTTTGAAAGCGATTTGCAAAACTACTGTGGGGGACAGATAGGTAAATGCTGATTGATTCATTGAAGGATGCTGGCTCCAGCTGAAGCCAATGACTGGAAAGGTGTACTCTGGAGTTCTATTTCTTGTCCCACACCTAATTTGCTGCTCCTGAGGCAAGCTATTTCAATTCAGCATGCCCCGGCTTCCTCCTCAGATGGATTTCACCTCATTTGTTAGTAAGGCTTACGCTGGCTGAAACACAGCCTACATAAGAACAAGGTGATATTGGCAAGTGGGTGGAAAAAAAAATTGGATAAAGAGGTCAAGTGAACAATGGTAATAAAGGCTGAATGTGTTTAGCCTGAAATGCTATGAGTTGCAGATTTACAGCCATCATTGCTCCCTGAAATCCACAAGAACACTGACAGGAATAAAAGTCTGAGTGTCTCTGTGGGAAGCGTTTCTTCTAGGATCTAGGTCTTATTCACCCTATGATCCATGAATAAACTATTTAATAGCCCAGTGCTCTCCTTTTATTTTATTAAGAGATGACCATAAAGGTCAAACTTTAGTATCCTAGTCAGCAGAATCAAATTTCTTCTCACTAAGACGCTATGTCCTTATCTAAGGTGTGATTCAGATTTTAGTGTATTCAAATTGTATTCAGTTTCTCAAAAGAGCTCCCAAATTGTCCAAGAAAGACATCATTCAAAAAGTGTGAAGTCCCTGGACTGCAGGATCTGATAAACTTAACTTGAAATGAAAATAGTAATGAAAAATTTATATTTAAACATGTATTTCAGGAATAAGAAGAAATGAAATTATGACACATGCCACAGCATGGAATCTTTTTTCTGTTTTTGTGTGTGTGTGTGTGTGTGTTTTTTTTTTTATGAGACAGGGTCTTGCTCTGTCACCCAGGCTGGAGTGCAGTGGTGCCATCTCTGCTCACTGCAACCTCCGCCTCCCAGGTTCAAGATGTTCTCCTGCCTCAGCCTCCCCAGTAGCTAGGATTACAGGCACCTACCACCAGGTCCAGCTAATTTTTGTATTTTTAGTAGAGATGGGGTTTCACCATGTTCGCCAGGCTGGTCTCAATCTCCTGAACTCAAGTGATCCACCCACCTTGGCCTCCCAAAATGCTTGGATTTCAGGCATGAGCCACAGCGCCTGGTTGAACCTTGAGGATCTTATGCTAAGTAAACTAAGCCAGTCACAAAAGGATGAATACTATATGAGTCCACTTTAATGTGGTACCTAGAATAGTCAAATTCACAGAGACAGAAAATAGATGAGGAGTTACCAGGGTCTAGGAGGAGGAGAGAATGGGGGGTTATTGTTCAATGGGTGCAGAGTTTTAGTCTGAAATGATAAAAAGAGTTCTGGAGAAAAATGGTGGTGATAGTTGCACAAGAACGTGAATGTACTTGCCCCTGAACTCTATACCTAAAAATTGTTAAAATGGTAATTACATTATGCATGTTTTACCTTATTAAAGGTGTGTGTGTGTGTATTAGAGTAGACTTCCTAACACTACATGTAAAGCAAAGATTTAACAGCTGTATCAAGAAAAAGCACATAATATGGGTAAGCTTGCAAAAAAAAAAAAAAGGTATACTTTCCAAACTCTTAATTAGTCTTTATCCAGGGAAAATGTGAAACAAACTTTCACAAGGAAGTCCTTGACTAGAACCTATGTAATCTCCGAGATATATCCGTCCCTTCTCAGCATGGGAACAAGGAACAGGAAAGACAGGACAGAAAAGATGGAGAAATTACTACTGCCTCACATATGTTATCACCATGTATGGGTTTTGTTGTTGTTGTTGTTGTTATTGGTTTGATTATTTTATTTCAAATAGCAAGACTTCGTCAAATATAAAAACACAGTCAACTATATATATTGGATACATACTGGCTACGATGAATACTGAAGGGTTAAATTTGTTGAGAGTCTTTTCTGGATGTGTGGACATTGGCTACACTGTATGTTGGCTTTATCATATGATCTGGTGGACATATGTTCTTGTGGACACTGTCAGAGATGGCATGTTCTTGCTCTTTGGAATCAGGGGGGTCCAGAAGCTGAACATGTATGAGTTTCCAAGGACATTAATTCCTTAATGCTTTATAAAGCATGTTAAAATAATACATCTTCCTAATAAAAAATAGCCCCTAGAATAATTAATGAAGAGAAAAGAGGAAGCAAAAGGATGGTTTGGTATATTCAGATGGAGGAGAAATGAAAAACATAAAGGAGATCAGGAAAAAGGAGAAGAAAAAGAGGAAAACAGTTTAAAGTGAGGATAGTTTAAACAAAAACAGTTTAACATTGGATCGCAGGCCAGAAAAGAATCAGAAATAGAGAGGTGGACAGGGCAACATGGTTCTTAAGCCCTCTTGCTGGTTTACCTACTGAAATGCAGAATGGTTTAGCTAGACAGTGACGTGGTCGAGAACCTTAGAACAGGCTGTTAGAGTTGTGGACCCCAAAGCACACAGACCAGGACATGACTTTACCATATTGGATCAATGAACTGTCACCAGCAACCAGTCTAAGAAGAAGATGATGACCCACTGTGTAAGATGTGACTCTTACACAGTCCGTAGAGACATAAAAGTGCAAAACATCTGTCCCCAGTTGTGCATTTTTGTTAGGAGATGGGTAAATATTTAAAGTCATTCTCTACTTATTTAATGAATCCTGGCAGAAGATTAATTGCATTTAAAGCACCTTATCAATTTATGCCTAATGTTCCATTATTGGAACGCTAAGCATGTGGGAGTTATCCTCCTGTTGGTCCCTCTCTAACCGCGGCTCTTACTGATGGGAAGGCAGCACTTGGAAATGGGAAGGACAAGCGTGCAACATTTCAATTCCTGCTGTATCAGATGCAGAAGCAACAACAACAGGACCCCAAAATGCCCCAACTGCCCTCCCACCCTTCCCCACTGAGCACTCCCTTAACTTCTTCAGCTGAATTTGGGCTTCCATAGGACCTGATGGGGTGGAGATGAGAGAGTCTGTATCCAATAGAACCAGGCAAGCTTGAGTCTCTCCTTCCTGTTCTCCAGTATATTCAGATGGGTGAGTATGCGCTTCAGTCCCCCTTGGGGACCCAGAGACTTGGGCTCCATCCTTAATCATTTATGCCTGAGGTTGCAGTTTTTTGAATTTGAAAAATCAGACCTGAACAATGACCTGGGCCATCTTGTCAAAACTGCATGCTGCAGTCTACCTCCCCAAAACACAGCGACTTCCATCTTAGGAGTTATCGCAGGAGACCTTGAAGCAGTGCAAGAAACTCCATGTGGCCCTTGGATGATGGTGGAGCTCTCTCAGACTTGAGGATCCCTTGGTAACTCAGGGAAGCTTTCCAGAGAGACTTGGTATTTACACGCATCCTGAGAACCCTCATCCTGACCATGGAAGTCAGCCAATCAGAACAGGTGCTAAGAAATGTCCTGTCTTTGGCCGAAGTGATCAGTGACACAGCCTCAACTCACTGGCCAGTGTTGTTACAGATGACAGGACTACCCTGGATGTCCTCTTGGTGGGCCAAGGTAGAATCTGCACAGTCACTAATACATCCTACTCTTCTTGGATGAATGCCTCAGACCATGTGGAAACGTCCACTCAGAAACCTAATGAGAGAGCCACAGGGCAATCTGCGGTGGCACCTGATGGTTTGTGACAGGGTTAGCAAATGTTCACCGAGAAGAGTCAGCCAGTAATTATTTTGGGCTTTGCAGGCTGCAAGGGCCATGATGCAACCTCTGCCTTTACAGTGCAAGAACAGTAAGAAAACACATACGCGAAGGAGAGACGTGAGCAATGGTCAGCTGCCTCCCAGTTCGTGCAGTTTGCTCAGTTGGCTGCATCCCAGACTTGGGGTGGGGTGTCATAGCTTAGGTCACCACTGCAGGTTGCCCTCATGCTGTTGTTAGCAGCCTAAACTTCATGGTCAAGGGGGAATAATTGACCGGATTAATCATAGTGGCCAGTGGAGAGGTATGCTCGTGGGAAAATTCATCATTGTTTTGGAAGATAATTTTTCACGGGCCTCTGGATTCGGGTACACCTTGTGAGCAGAGGCACTGGCCACCCTGTGTCTCAGCTCATCTTTCCAAGGGTATCTGAATAGCAAACACTATGAAAGGTCCTTTTATGAAGGAGACTCCCTCCATGACTTTTTCTAGAGCAGATGAATGATACACTTCCCACCCATTATTAAAGCTCTGAGTTCTCTAAGTTCAGCGCCCCTCTCCTGCATCACCACCCCATGCATATGTGCTTCCATGCCTCCATCTGGGAAAACTCACATCCTTACCTGTGGGACTTAGGGAACAACTGGCACTAACTCAAAACACAAGATGCTCCAGCTGGCTGCTACACCACAAGTGGTAAAGTCTTTCGTTTCTTACCCAGGAGTGTCATGTCTTTTGACACCATCCATAAAATTGTGGCTGCATAGCTTGTTGGTTGCAAGTAGGATAAAAATCTTAGACTTTTCACAGCCCTTGACATTTCCAATAGAAAGCTACGCAGTTCCTGTGTCTTCAGAGCAGCTTCATGGCTGAATGTGAATGACCTTAAATCAGCAATGGGCTTTGAAAGCTTCAGATGAACATCTTCATAAAAATGTAAAACGATATTATGAATTTAGGGGCTGTGTATACAGCCTTCATTTTAAACTCAGTATCTTCATGCACTAAAGGAAAAATCACTCTAATCACTCAAAAGGCACTTCGGGGAGTATTCAAAATATGGGAGTAATATTCAAATAATAATTTTGCTTTATTGTGATTTGTGGGCAAATTCAATAGTCATATGGATATTAATATTCCATGGGAGGAAGAGAGAGAGAAAATATATATATTCTGAATGAAGGAAGTTGATAGCAGGGCAGGAGCAGGCCATTAACTCCAGTCACTGAGGAGATTTTCTTTCCTTTCAATAACCTCAAATGCAGTTATTCTGCCGTTTAATATCATTATTTTTATTCTGAGTGGACCATTCATTTTATAAGTCAATTAGTTTGACTAATCATTAATTTTCCTAGTATTTGATTTTGTTCAAGTTACTCAGAAGCTCTTTGGCCCATCTCTCTTTCCAATCTTTCTATTCTTTGCCTCTTCTTTCTATTCATCATTTTCTCAATAACTTCCCTGGGAACTGCAAAGCAAATTATTTGGTAGCATACTCCATTAGGAGGGAGCTTTGCATGAAAAGAGAACATTTTATTTAAGATTTGAAATTCGTGACTGTTCTTAAAGTCTTTTTGCTATATGATCACAATTAGAAAGTTAATGTCAGCTCCTTGATGAGAATGAGATGAATTTTACACAAATACTCTCTGCAGCTGTGGACTGCAGGATGCAGCGGAGCCTCCTGCAGCCTCTTGTGTCTAATGGGTCCTGCTCGGAAGCTGCTTCATGTAAACAAATAACCCAAGAAAAACTATGGAGTTTTCTATGCAAATGCAGGGTCATAACAATTTCCTGAGAGTCTCCATTCGTAAATTAACCCCTGTGAGTCTCTCCTTTTTAGAAACTCTGTAACTACCCACTAGAGCTGCCTTACACTGAGAGGGTTACTAAGCAAAAGGCTGACAACTAGACCATATATGAAAATAGTACTCTGGGCCGGGTGCAGTGGCCCACTCCTATAATCCCACAACTGTGGGAGGTTGAGGCAGGAGGATCACTTGAGTCCAGGAGTTCCAGACTGCAGTGAGCTATGATCATTCACTGCACTCCAGGGTGGGTGATGAGAGAGACCCTGTCTCTAAAAAAGAAAATAGTACTCTCACCCAGAAACTCCACTTTTGAGCAATCTGCCCAAAATGGCCACCCCTTGATTAACAACTGACAGCTTCCCTAAATTTCGCCCTCACTCCCAACTAAGAAACAAACAGAGAAAACCAAGTATGCTCTCCTAGCCAATCCCATAGGATGCCCCGATTCTAGGTAGCCTGCCTACAGCTCCCCAGGTCAACAGCCTCCAGTCAGGGCACACTGAGCCTTCCCTTTTTTCCACTATAAAGCTTCACAGCCTCTTACCTGCCTTTCAGTCTCTGCCAAACACAAATGACAGTAGCTGACTCCTCTGCTCTAGGCGAACTCAGAATACATAGCCTTTGCCTTTATTTGGTTGGTCTTCATTTATTTCACATCATAGGAAGAGTCTATGAGTTACTAGTGGTTCCATAATAAAACCCCTTGACACTGAGGTCTGAATCATTGCATTGCTTAAAATGTGGGTTATTGCAAGTTAATAGAAGTCAGCATTGTTTCCCACTAGTTTGTATGTTTGCATTGCCGTAAAAAACACAAAAGTAAAGATAATGAAAATCATACTGGAACCAACAAAGTAAAAACTGACTGAGAAAGCCATATCTCTACCCTAAAGCCCACGCCCTCTTCTGGATATGAACCTGTCTCTCCATTTGAGAATGGGTTTTCGTGGAGGTGGGAGTCAGGTAGCGACCATGTTGTATCTGAATCCTCATTACTGTGCAGTCATCACAAGGTTTGCTCTCTTTGTGTGTGTAGTCTTTATTTTAATTAGTAAGCTTTATAGCTGTACAGATTCACAATCTTTGTCCACCATTCTGAAATCTTAAATGCAGTAAAAACAAAAAGAAAAACAAAGAGAAAAGATTGTCCATAACGTGTTTAGCCACAGTAACTGACCTGAGCTAATGACAAGCTATTTAGAGTCCCTGATTACCACTACTCTCAATTTCATACCAGCAGCCACAGAATCCATAATGAGTTTAATTACATGGAGCTGCCCCATACCTTGCTGGGGGGATGATATAATATACTGTTTCGTAATGTATTAGCATTCTAAAATCCAAAAGAAATGTAAAAACTCTGAATTTTGAAACACATCACACCCAGAATGTTTTGGATAAGGCTTAAGGGACATACCCCATTGACTGACTGGGCCCTGCAGTCCTTAACACAGTCACTGTCTTGAGGGAACACACTCGGAATGGCAGGACAACCTAGATCTCATTCAGCCCAATTCTTCACATTTCAAATGGAGAAACTGAGGCCTAAGATGTAGATTTGAAAATTTGTCAACTCTTCAGCAAATGTAGGTAGATGCTAAGACGACAAAGCGATAATTAGTAAGTCATCATTAGTAGGCAACATTTTGAAATAATTATTACTAGGTTTAAAAGGTTTTAAATATTTTCCTGGTTCATACTATAAAAGTTATCAATACGTATTTTTTTTTACATGTTCAAGCTTCTAATCATTAAAAAAATAAAAGCTAGTTTAAACATTGGCCAAAAGAAAACATGAGCTATGCAAAATGGGTTAAATTTGGTTAGAAGGATAAATTTGGGGGGCATAAATTCCACCTTTTAAATAATAAAGGATTGTTTTCAAGAGAAGATTTTTGCCGGTGTTTTGTACAAGACATTTTCTAATGAGGTAAACGTCAGGGAAGTCATGTCTTCTAATTGTTAATTTCCAGTTCAAGTAGGCATTCCAAATAAAATTTATTTTACCAAATTTTCTCATAACGTGGTCAAATATGCTTTACAGTTATTTATGCAGAGACCTCAAAATACAATCAGAGAGGTTTTGCTGCTTCCTTTATTTGGAGTAAGATGATAAAATCACCAAATGCTAAATGTCAGGAGGCTCCCAGGGAACATCTGATGTGGTCATTGGCTTTGATGAGTAAACCAAGGCCTGGATGCTTAGCTTTCGTTAAAGGTCCTTCTGCTTAAGAGTAGCATATGCTGAAAATTGGGAGGCCATTGTTTTTGTCTTCTAATGGTAATAACAATAATAATAACCAGTTATTTGAGTCAGGCAATCAGCAAAATGTTTTTTCTGAATTTATGCATTTCATCTTACTTCTAAAGCAATATTGCCACAGATTGCCTTTTGTCAAAATGAAACTCAGTTAAGTGGTTGCATTGATCTTGGCAATTTGATTTCCAGACACTTTCAAAAGAAAACCATATTTTATTTAATAAAATAATATTTTTAATTCCATAAAATAATTTATTTTTTTCAATCAGACATTTGATTGTACTTTTGCTTACCATGTATTCACCGATTATAATACATTAAAAGTTATTTCACTGTTAAACTAACATTATCTTTTCATCAGCTAATAGAAAGAATTACCCATTAATAAAACAAATATGGATAGATCTGGTAGGAAGTTTTGGTTTTCAGAAATTTTCTTTTCTTACCTGTGCAACGAAAGCTTCTAATTTCTTTTGTTTTCAGCATAAATGATCATGCATGGTTCTTCAAACTGTGTTCAAGTCATTTGGCAACATCATCAAGAAGAAATAATGTTAATTACCAAAAATGAAGAAATTTTTGAGCGTTCATGGCTGTCATATTCATTCTCTGTACTTTTCAATAATCAGGTGAGGTGATTCTTTTTGATGCATCAAGCATTTTTTATGAACTGAAACATTCAGCGCTCTTCTTTCACCACCGTGCAATAGTGCAGGCTATCGTCAACACCTATTTTTTGAATAGTAGCATACATTCCCGTTGGCATTCTGGCAACAGAATAGAAGCTTGGGCTCCTTAAATCATTCCCATTAATAAGCTATTGTTGACTGTGTAAGAAATATTTTCCTAGTACAAAGAAAATGTGTAAAAAAAAAAAAAAAATTCTCTCTCTCTCTTTCTCTCTCAGAAATAGCCAGAAGCTAGACAGGAAGCATTTGGCAAAATGACACGTTAGTTTGCAGCTGGAAACAGAGAGGACAGGAGAGCATGTTCTCCCAGAAAATGCCTCTTTTCTAAAACTATGAATGTTCTTACAATAGAATAGTCTCCCCAGATAAACATCTGCTGAAAAATCTTAACTTGGATGATCAAATGCTACCCCCCACCCCACCAAATTTTGATTATTGGGCTAGAAATGGTATTTGCTGAGGGATAATGTTGTTGAATCAATGAGTGATGGGCTCAGTCATATGACCAGGACTCTCATCATGACCCTCCTTAGCTGGTGGTTGAAGTTTAAACTTACGAACTTGAGTTTCCTCAGCTATTAAACAGAAGGCTTGGACCAGAGAGTTCTAAAGTGTCTTTTAGTTCAAAAAGACAGATATTATGTATAATTATTATTTAAAAATTATTATAGATTCTATGGTTATCATTTTAAATGTTATTATCATTAAAGTCATTATTTTTTAGGTGCATTCAGAATTAATTAGCAAAGAAAGAAAATGCCATTCTTGGTTATTTTCTGATAATGCCAAGGATTAAATAGGTTATTGCACCATCTGCTGGTAGTCCTGAGGCTGTCTGATTAGGTGACAGCAATGTCTTCCTGTTTTAATGATATATTTCATTCCCCTCTCCTATTCTCCAAAAAACCTTCCAAAATGTTTTCCCATCTCCATGTAAGGTAAATACAAATGCCAAGATCATTATTATGATCTACAAATAATGTAAAATTGTGAGCTCTAATTCATATATTTTTTGTCATATGTTTCTTCAAAGAGGGACTGAGATACACATTTTTAAAATAAGATGTCCAGATTGAATTGAATGATATAAATAAGTGGAGCATTTGCACGCTAACAATGTAGTATGCAAAATGGAATTCCTTTCCCATCGCCAGATTCCCTCCAGGAAGCTAAGGCTGCAAAGTAAAGTGGCTTCCATGGCTACAATACTCTAACTCTGTTTCTCTCCATAGGCACACTAACAGGGTCTTTCCTAAAATGACACTTGGTGACGCATCATACATATGCATGGCTTTATCGTGCCAAGGAACAGGAAACAACGTGAGCAGTTTTGTGAAAGGGATAATTTGATTCAAAGTTATGATGAATAAAGCACTGTTAATGAACAAAGAACAAAGAAACTGTCTTCTTGTTAAAAAAAATGCACTTTTAGTAGAATTATCAAAGGAATAAATAAAAGAATTCTTCATTATTCAACACTTTTAAAGTTCTCCAAATCATGCCTTTTTCAACAACGTAGAGGTGCATTTGAAGATGTTCTGTGTTTCCAGATTGGGTGAATATTTGTCTTTTTTAGGATAAACAAAAAGGTAATATAGTTTCAGTGACTTTTTATGGTTCTAGTATTGAAAAAGTTAACTGTATTCTTCCATCATGCTGCACATGAAACAGGCTTTCATAGAGTCCTCTAGAAAGTCTATAGTTTAGGTGGCTGTGGAGGCTGCACAATTCCTATCTCGGGCCATGTGAGCTGAGCACCCTGAAAGCAATGAAAGAACTGAGAAGACATCTTTCAGTGCTGAAATCTGAAACCTGTCCTTAAATATGAGAATAATGGATTCCAAATTCTACACACATTATGGAATCAGACTGTAATATTTGGAAGCAACCTCGCAGCTGCCCTCTGGAACTGCTGATAAACATGTTGGTCATAAGTGTACACGACATGCAAAGCAAAAGTGATTGTGAATGGAATCCACATTTAGTTGAGCCCCTGAAGAACTGGCAATATGTTCTTAACCGAGTTTTGCCAAAAGAATCAGAAGATTCTCCTGGAATGCCAGCATCACTGGCTGGAACTCTTCTGGAATCCAGGACAGTCTGTGATTTATTCACAACAAAGGTGAGGTCAGATATGCTCAGGAAATGCAAACTCATTTTTGCCTATGCCTGCAATCCGTAATCAGCATGAACAAGGTTGTATGATATGGATAGCCAACAGCATAATTTGCTTTATGTCTTTCCATATTCCCTCTGACCTCACCCTCTACTTAGATGGGAGCTATGGAACTAAAGGAAAGATCATAGAGAAATAGAGAAATTCATTAAGAGGCCCGTTAATGTTCAAGGGTTTTCCTTCCTAGGGCCACATTCCAGGATTCCAAAAGTTAACAAGAGACAGTATTTCCGTGCCAGAACACTCCAGTGAAACCCACATTTTCATTTCTCTTTCTACAGTGGAGTCACTGGGTTTGGATGTGTTCCTTTCTAGATTGCTTTTTGGCTTTCAAAAATTGTATGGGAAATTATTTAATTGACATTGATGTGGGGGAAAGCAGTAAATATTTAAATCTGATGAGGATGCTTTTAAAGGAAAATCATGCTGGCCCCAGGATAGCTCATCTTGCTTAACATATTAGGGCTGGGCAACAGAGTGAATGGAAATGTCAGGAAGAACATAATCCAATCCAACTAGTGACTGCACAAGCCAGGCCTTATTAAATAAGGCAACAGCCAAGGGAGCACTGGAAGTCCATTGTCCTAACTCAGTTAGTCCTGTGTGCTTTCAAGAGTCCTAAACAAAGGGGAATTTGAAATAACTAATTTGAACATGGTCAACACAGCAAACACATACCTCATAAGAAGGCATATTGATATGAAAATTTTAAAGTGTAAAGGTGCTGTAGATATCTCGGCCAAGCTATCTCCAACTTTTTCAATGATGTTTACAAATCTGTCAATTGGTATGTTTTAAGTATTTTTAAATCCATTCTTATGGTTACTTATTAATAACTTTTATGAGCTTTATGGTATATAAAATGAATTCAAATTTCCTTATCACATTGAATATTAAGTTCTGGTTTCCCAGTTCCATTTTCAAGATAGCTGATTGACAGTACATTACTAAGAAATATAACTATAATTGCTAATGCTTTGCTTTTTTATATAGGAAACAATACAAATGAAGATTGGAATTTTTACTATTTTTTTTAACAAAATTAGCAAATCATACACTTACAGATTCATACACAAGCCTAAGTAAGTAGACAAGCATTTATTGTATCCACTATACAATTCTTTCTCACCATTACGGAAATTAGCCTATTCCTGGATGGTTCAAAAGCTTCCTAAACACATGGAATTTAGATAATTACAAAAGGTTTTTATAATGGAGTCTCTTTTGCAAATCAATATAAAATTGTTAGCTGACCTGGAAGGGGGCACAGACCGGAAAGCCATTTGTTTTAATGGAGTCTTAAGAAAACTGCATAAAAAAGAATATGCTGTTAATGTCTTCCTAATAAATCAAAACAAGAGACTCTTTGTAGTATAGTAAATGTAACTTTGAGCAATGTTAATTATATTGTTTTTTAAAAGAACAATCCTGAATGTTGACTCGGAAACCACAGATTTCAGAACTTGCCTCTATAGTACCAATATTTCTTTTCATTGATGCTCTAACCTCTAAAAACTAATAGTAAATGATATATCAAAATGCTAACCAGCCTACAAAACTGAGTACTCTGATGTTTCTGAGAATTATTAGGGATATAAATTTAAAGCTCATATATGAATAAAATTAACTCAATCTGCAAATTTATGTATAATCCAAATAAAATATATATTTGATTTTTGAAAATTTCATAACTTTAAAGAATTTAAAATGTACATAAGATGAGAGAGGTTTTAATACGCAGCTTAAAAATTTGGAGCCTGAAATTAACTTTGATTCCAGCATTTCTTGCTTCCTGGTTTCAAATAATTATGAAGTTTAAAAATACTCAAAATAGCTCAAAGTAATATTTTATGTTATAATCAGTTTGTTTTACCTTTTTTTTTTTTTTTTTTGAGATGGAGTCTCGCTCTGTCGCCCAGGCTGGAGTGCAGTGGCACGATCTCTGTGCACTGCAAGCTCTGCCTCCCGGGTTCAAGTCATTCTCCCGCCTCGGCCTCCCTAGTAGCTGGGACTACAGGCGCCCACCACCATGCCCAGTTAATTTTTTTTGTATTTTTAGTAGAGACAGGGTTTCACTGTGCTAGCCAGGATGGTCTTGATCTCCTGACCTCGTGCTCCACCCGCCTTGGCCTCCCAAAGTGCTGGGATTACAGGCTTGAGCCACCGCGCCCTGCTGGTTTGTTTTTACTTTGCCTGTGAATTACTGTACTAGTTACAAAAATGGAAGCTAATTGGAAAAAAGTAGAAAAATCTCTTAAAAAACTTTTTAGGGGTCATTTATTTTTTTTAAGAAGTAACATGTGTTTAATGCTGTCTTGGATACACTAAAAAGCACGTAAGACACATGTGGACTCACTTAATACAATTGTTTTCCATATAAATATTGATATTTCAACTCCCTGAAATATTATTTATCTTTTTCTTTTCTTATTAAGGTATAAAATTTCTTTGCCTATTTCTAGAATCAAATAAGTTGCTATGAGCAACTTGGGAGAAACACAATAAGATTCTTTAAAATCTTTTTTTTTTTCTGTTTCTTTTTTTAAGTGTCCTGTTGGCCTGACTCATTGTGTTCTCACATCCCTTTGAAACCATATGGGGAAGTAATAAAGTGTGTCTCTTCTTCCAAAGATATGCACTGTTTATTAACTGACTAAGGAAAATACTATGAGCTCATTACTATTTGTCATACATGGTCATTCAAGCACACTGAGCAACAGACAAGACCAGGAAACACCCGTGTAAAAGGACAATGGATAATGGGCAGTTTAACAGTTTAATTTTTTATGAGAAAAAAAAGAAGTTGAATATGACCTTAGACAAAATACAAAACACAGCAACAGTAACACTGCTGGCCATTTCTATTCAAGGACAAACTCTGTTCTCTGCAGAGACTAGGAGGCAGGTACAGGATTCTGCCTGCAAATAACTTTCCTTCTTTAGCACTGAATTGTGCACATCGTAGCACCACTTATTGTCAAAAGAATTAAAAGCCTTCAGCAGCAGACATTATTACTGTCTTTCAAAGATCTCCTTCCTGGGAATTCCAGCACATGTAAACATATGCTTAAGGATTTAGCTCCATCTACAGGAAGCAGGAAATAAAACAAATTCTTTGTAAATACAAAGTCCTCTCTGCATACATCCATTTAGATAAGATTGTTTTTGCTTCTTCCAAACGATGCTTTTGGCTGAGAAAGTTCCAGCGAAGAAAGGAGAGCAGATACAGTCGGAAATGGGCATGTGATTCATCCATTCCTGGGGCTTTGAATCAGAAGAAAATCTGATTCTTCTTCATTAAATAAATTTCTATAAAAAGCAGCCATTTATAAAACATGACTTAGGAAACATATTGCCACGGAGGAAGCCTCTCCCAAGATTTTGGAGGGATTTATCAAACAAGAGTCCCTGAATGTTAAAGTTTCAGGTAATTCTGTCTCTGGATGTGGGGTTCATTCCCCTTCTTCCCCATAAACTTCCCAGCCTCTGAGAATATGTGCCACCCCCCATAAGTGTGCCTGCTGAGCCAGATCCCAGGACAAAGGGTGTCAAGGAGGGTTGGCGGAGATGGCTTGGGAAAACCTACCAATATCCTTTCTCAAAACAATGGCAGACATCTGGGTCCTGCCTTCTTTCCTGTTCCACATTAATTGACAATAAACATAGCTATTTACTTAAGAAGAAAGCAGAAACTCAAAAAATGGTTTGGTCACCAAAAAACACAAATGAAATAGTCCATTTTCTCCAAAGTCATATTTATCTGCTCTTAAATAACCTTCTAAAGAAGAGCGAATCATTAGTTGGACGTGGTAGTCAAGCCACGTCCTTCCATAGAGTTTTCTTCAGAGTATTGAGTGGAGATCATGCTTCTACAAGTAGCATGGCCTCCACATTCCTGAAAGCCTATGCCTCATGTTTCTTCATTGAATAATTCAAATCTAAAATTAGGGGTAAAATGCTCTATTGTACAAAGATACTGCCTTGTTTATATATCCAATTTCCATTTCTAAATAAATGTACAGTAGCTCCAAATGAAGAAACTGTATTTGGGTTAATCCTTTGTACCAAGAATAATGACTAGGCTCCAACCTGAATCCTGCATGAGTTTATACTGAAACTTCACCATATGTGTGAATCTATACTCACCAGATCATTTTATTCCAGAGTAAGGAGAAGATCTGCCACAAAGAGAAACACCCAACTCTACCCCAGGGATGCTACAATTCTCAAATTCCATAAATTAGATGTTTTTCAGCCTCAAGCCTTGCAATTCTCCTTCAGGTTTCTATTACTTTTGCATGAACGATAAACTCATAAAATGCAAGGTTCTGCTCTATTAAATAATGCATTATGGATGTCATATTATTTTGTAAAAGCTTCATAACATTTCTAAGCAAATAAATTATAGGAACTCTGGGTAAATGTAGTAGATTAGACACATGCTCGCCTATGTCTGCTCCTTCCGCAAATCCTGCTGAAATGATAGAGAAGAAGTATAAATTCACAGACAGGTGACTGAAAGGAGAGGCTGCAGTGGACGAGAGACATTAACAAATATTTGGACGGGGACGGCGGAAACTGACTTAGCAGAACAAAGGAAGCTGAATCTCAAGAGGATTTTTCACTAAAGAATGGGGAAAGATAAAAAACGAGAGGTTCTGAGTTTTGCAAGTGCAGTGAACTGACGGGGTTCAAAACCAGGAGGGCCAATTGACAGCTGGAATAAATAGTGATCAGGCATCTGAGTTTTTAAATGTTTTCTAACTGATGTATAATAGATGTACACACTTTCAGGACACACGTGATAATTTAATGCATTCATGTAATCAATAAAGATAAAACCAGTGCAACTAGGATGTCTATCACCTTGAATATTTGTCTTTTCTTTATGCTAGAAATATTGAAATTATTCTTTTTTAGATATTTTGAAATATACGATAATTATTGTAGACTATAGTCACCCTACTAATCTATCAGTCTTATTTATTTTATCAAACTGTATATTTGCAACCATTAATCTGAGACTAGTAACCATACCTCCCCAATACAGAAAGAAATTGATTCAGAGAGACTTCACACTGGGACATGTGAGGCACAGTAGTGGGTGATGCTTAGGCATTAAAACAAGGAGAATTTGGTTAAACTTTATAAACTTCACTGCAGAAAATGGAAGCAGAAGGAATACTTCCCAGTACATTTGATGAGGCCAGAATTACCTTAACACCAAAGCCAGATTAAAAACATTACAAAATAATAAACTAGACTCCAACATGTCTTATAATTATAGCTCAACAGAATATTAGTAAGTCAAAGCCAACAATGTATTTTTTAAAATACTCTACAACCAAGTGGGATCACTTCATACCTGAAGTAAAGGATACAAAAGAATGACTCAGCATTCAAAAATCAATCAATGTCATCCATCATGACAACAAACTAAGAAGAAAAATCATATGCTCATATCAATAGATGCAGAAAAAGCATCTGACGAACCTCAAAACCATTCAAAATAAAAATTCTCAGCAAACTAGGAATAGAGGGGAACCTTTCAACTTGATAAAAAGACATCTACCAAAAACCTACAGCTAATATCATACCTAATGGTGAGACACTTAATGATTTTCCCTTAAGATTAGAAACGACAAGGATGTACTCCCATACAATTCCACTTGACATTGTGCCCGAAATGCTAACTAGCACAAAAAGACAAAAGAGGGTAATTGAAAATATACAAATGGGAAAGGAAGACATAAAACTGTCACACGAATGACTGTGTAGATTTCAAAAAATATATATATATATAAAAGTAACAAATGAGTATATCACAGTCACAGGGAACAATATTAACATATATAATTATTGTATACTAGGAGTAAACAATTGGAATGTAAAATATAAAAAAGAATACAATTTACTATAGCACCAAAAGAAGGAACTCTTTTGTTAGAACAAATCTAACAAAATATGTAAGTATCTGCATGTGGAAAACTACAACATTGATGAAAGAAATCAAATGAGATTTAAATAAATGAAGAAATATTTCATGTTCAAAACCCAGCAAGCTATTTTTTAGATATCACCAGCCTGATTCAAAAGTATGAAGAAATGCAAAAGATCTAGAATTGTCCTCTAATGAAGAAGAATGAAGTTAGAAGATTCACATCATCCAATTTCAAGACTTGCTATAAAGTTTATAGTAATCAAGAAAGCATGGTTTCAAAACTGGAATAAACACATTGATCAATGAACAGAATATGAAGCCAAGTAATAGATCCGAACATATTCATTTATTTTTTTATATTGGTCTAAAGGTAATTCAATGGAGAAGGAACAGGTTTTTTAAACAAATTGTATCAGAAGTGTTGCACACCTATTTCCAAAAAAATAAACCTAGACACAGACTGTACACTTTTCACAAAAATTAACTCAAAATGGGATACAAGGGCATAAGAATGACACAATGGACTTTGAGGACTCGGGGAAAAGGATGGGAAGGAAGTGAGGGATAAAAGACTACAAATTGGGTGAAGTGTATACTGCTTGGATGATGGGTGCACCAAAGTTTCACAAATCACCGCTAAAAAACTTATGTAATCAAATACCACCTGTTCTCCAATAACCTATGGAAATGAAAAATTTTTTAAAAATTAACTCAAAATGATGCATAAACATAAATGTAAAATACAAAGGTACAAAACTTCTAAAAGAAAATGCAGAAAATCTACCTGACCTTCAGTTTAATATAATACATTTCTAACTTACTAGAAATGCACTCTAAGTTTCTAAATACATCTCCAAAAGCATGATCCATTCACATGCAAAAAAAGATTCTTAGGTTAGGCATTATTAAAATTAAAAATGTCTGCTCTGTAAAAGGAATTTAACAGAATAAAAATGGAAGCCCAAGAAAGTATTTGCAAAACACGTATGTGATAAAATGACTTGACTCTAATAAATACAGAACTTTTAAAACTCAACAATGAGAAAACAAATGCCTCAATTAAGAAATGGGACCGGGCGTGGTGGCTCATGCCTGTAATCCCAGCATTCTGTGAGGCCGAGGTGGGCAGATTGCCTGAGGTCAAAAGTTCGAGACCCGTCCGGTCAATATGGTGAAGCCCCATTTCCACTAAAAATACAAAAAAAAAAAAAAGAAAAAAAGAAATTAGCCAGGAGTGGTGGCATCCTCCTGTAATCTCGACTACTCAGGAGGCTGAGGCAGGGGAATTGCTTGAACCATGGAGGTGGAGGGTGGAGTGAGCCAAGATCACGCCACAGAACTCCAGCCTGGGCGACAGAGCAAGACTCTGTCAAAAAAAAAAAAAAAGAAAAGAAAAAGAAAGAAAGAAAGAAAGAAAGAAAGAAAGAAAGAAAAGAAAAAGAAATGGACAAATTTGAACGAATACCTCAGCAAGGGTAAAAGTATCACACGAAAAGACGAAGATGCTCAATATTACATGTCATTGAGGAAATAAAAATTAAACTAGTGGCAAAACTCACCACATATTTATGGTTATTCTTAAACCCGCCAAAATAGCAATACCTGGCAGGAAAGCAGAGCCAGCAGAACTCTTGCTCATTGTTGGTGAATACAAAATGTCGCAGACACTGGAAGACATTTGAGCAGTTTCTTACAAAACTAACCATAGTCTTCCATATGACCCGGTAGTCATGCCCCTAAGTATTTACACAACTGATTTGAAAAGTATGTTTAGACCAAACCCTGCAAGCAAGTATGTATGGCAGCTTTATTCATAATTTCCCAAAACGGAAATTAACTAATACATCCTTCAGTACTTGAATGGATACACGGACTGTGGTTCACTGTGGAATACTTCTCAAAAATAAAAAGGAATGAGTCACGGAGCCTTACACAGACTTGGGTGAATCTTCAGTGCCTCTTGCCAAGTGAGAGATGCCAGTCTGAAAAGACTGCATACTGTACCATTCCATTTCTATGACATACTGGAAAAGGCAAAACTATAGAGATTGTAAAAAGATAAAACGTGGTCAGAAAGAGGGCAGAGGTAGAGAAGAAAAGAGTAGACAAAGTGCATGGGGATTTTCAGGGCAGTGAAACTTTCCGGAACTGTAATGATAAGTACATGACACCATGTCTTTGTCAAAATCCACAGAAAATTACAGCTCAAAGAGTAAACCTTACTGTATGCAAGTTTAAAATAAATCAGGAGGTCCGGAGAGCCCAGCATGGAATATATGTCACTAAAAAGTCTAACTTAACTATATTAAAAATGCATAAAACCACCTCCCTGAAGGGGATGGAGGAAAGAGGTGCTGATCTGAGTAATTCTTGAAATGACAGTTGTCTGTAAGGGACTGCCCCTAAGTCCTGCAGTCTGGCTGATCAAGTTGATTCCCGCTGGGGAAACCGCTATGCATGTAAACTTAAATTGAGCAGTTAAGTATATCAATGGTAGCTGCTACCACCCAGGTGTTCATTTCGGGAGTTGAAAGTTATAGATAGTGAAGAGGAAGCAGCTACAACGATCCTTATGAGTTGAGGTGGAGGCCTCAGTATGAACTCGCACACAACTTAATGTTATTAATACAGTTTTGGTAAACACATGTTTATATATTAAATATTACATTTACAGACATACATACATACATGGGATAGTGTACACACATGTATTTCTGTGCTGTGTCAACTGAGAGGGCCTAGAAGCAACGACTCACCAATAGCAGCATGCATACCTAGGACCTAGATCTTGGTTTCTAATACTGTCTTCCAGTAGAAGGAACCAGGACTTACTGAAGAAATGTCTGAGTCCAGGACTGGTCCAGGTAATTTACAAGATAAGCCCTAGCATCATTGTAGTGCCAGAAGGTCAGAAAGTTTAAAATCAAACAAAAGAACAACAAACCCACAATGAGATGAGTATGTCAGAAGAACACAGGAGGGAACTGAAAGGGCTCCCAATGGCCAGAAATGGAATAACTTTAATGAGCAATGTAAATAAAGCACATACTATTGGATCATAACCCAAAATATAAAATAAACATTTATGAGTCCATACTGTATAAACAGCTGAATGAATTAACAAATAAATATTAACAATTAACAAGCATAATAGACATCTCTCTCATGCAAAATAATTCCTAATAATTATTGTAGATATTCTGCCATCAGAAAGTTGGAACAGGACTCCCTACTTCTTAAGTGTGGCAATGGCTACGTAGTGACTTCCCTACTTCCCTTTCTTTTTTTTTTTTTTTTTGAGACGGAGTCTTGCTCTGTCACCCAAGCTGTAGCTGGGACTATAGGCACCCGCCAGCATGCCCGGCTAATTTTTTGTATTTTTAGTAGAGATGGGGTTTCACCGTGTTGGCCAGGATGGTCTCGATCTCCTGACCTCATGATCCGCCCACCTCGGCCTCCCAAAGTGCTGGGGTTACAGGCGTGAGCCACTGCACCTGGCCGTGACTTCCCTTTCTAAGAATACAGAGTGGAAAAGTGGACAAAGAGGGACACTTTGTCATGGAAACCCCTGAAAAATCCTATCTTACCAGGTGTTCAAGGCTAACATCAACAGTGATATGTTAGCACCAACAGCAAACAGCCGGTACTGATGTGATGGAAATGGCATTTTACCTCTATAATCCTACTCCCAACAACCACAACCTCAGTCTAATAATGAGAAAAAAGAAAACAGCAGACAAATTCAAGTTTAGGCACATTTTGCAAAACGTCTAACCAGTACTCCTTAAAACCATCAAGGTCATTAGAAACAAAGTCTGAGAAGCTGTCACAGCCAGAAGCCTAAAAAGACACGATAACTGTAACTAACATGGTGTCCTGGATGGGTTGGGATCCTGGAACAGAAAAAATAAACACATAAATAGGTAAAAAACAAGGAAATCTAAATAAATTAGGGGCTTTAGGGAATAATATGTTGATATTGTTTTATTAATTGTGACACATGCACCATGCTAAGATCGGATGCTAATGATAGAAAGAGGAACCAGTGGGGGATATATGGAAACCCTCTAATTGTTATAATTTTTCTATAAACCTAAAGCCACTCTAAAATAAAAAGTTTATTTTAAAATATCTAATGCCTATAATTTTTAAATGTGTAAAAATTTATTTTGTTTTAGGTGTTAGTCATTTGACACTTGATATATGAAAATATTTTGCAATAAAAACAAATTGCAAATGTGTGTAACATTAAAAGTAACTAATTCATCGTTTTTGAATGATAGAGTAGCATATGAATGTTGTTAGGAATCTTTTGTTTGAGTCCTATCACTTAGTATTGTCACATTAGGCAAAAATATCATAATCCAAGTATATGGTTCTAAAATTAAATTCCAATAACTCAGATGAATTTAAATTTAACAATGGGTAAATCTTCCTTGGGTCCTTCCCATATGGTTTTATATGACTCATCTGTAAAAGAAGCCCCTAACTGATTCCTGTTCCTTATATTCGGTTTTTCTTGAACCGGCAGCAGTCTTGGATGTCTCAGTGTACCTAGGCTCTGCATTCTACAAAAAAGGATAATAGAATGGATGTGCAACAAACATTTTATTCTAATAAATCTATTAAGGAGATTTGCTATGAAGCATTCAAACAGTAAGTATGCAGTTTGACTGTAAGAGTTTTGCTTTTTAAACAATCATTTGAGTTTAGAATCTGGGAGAAAGGTCAGTGCATCAATAACATTATTCTCTCTTTGGAAAAAGAGAAAAAAAAAAGTCCTGAGATAACATCTAAGAATTTAGTTTTCTAAATGTCTTGGCATTTGGATTGGAGTTTTAACCTGGCATAAACATTATTACAATTGAATACATACTTGTTCCAGTGAGCATCAGATTTGGTGCTTAAAGTAAGAATTATTGATGATTAGTAAATTGTTAGAATTAGATGTAATATTCTAAATCTTGTTTTAAATCCTCTTTCAGAAATATAAAATGCCATACCCTTTTCCAGCCAACAAATCAAATACAAAAGTAATAATAATTTTAAAATTATGCTTGTCTTCTTAATTTATATTTTGCCATTTTTCCATTTTTCTTTATAAAAAACATCTAAACTAATACTCGCATTAGGAATCCCTTCTGAATCAAATCTCATATGAGATTAAGCCAATGTTGAGAATTCCAAGAAAGCGAATTCACAGGTAGGCAGAAAAAGGTATTTGAAGTTAGCCGGCGAATTCACCGTATTTAGAAAAACTATAACTATCTGCCTAGATACATCTTTTTCTAAAATTGGATTTATATCTTCAAACAAAGCAAACTATTCTATTTACATGTACGTTATGCTGTGCCTTGCTTGTCAAAGTGTTTCCCGCGGATCAGCCACATCAGCATCACAGGTAGCTGGTTAGAAATGCACTCTTGTCTCCACTCGAGATCTCCTGAGTAAGAATCTATACTTAGCAAGATTTCCAGGCAGTGTGCATGCATATGAAAGTCTGAGAAGCACTGTTCCACACAGCCACTGTTATTTGAAACAATATTTTTACCAGTATATGCTATATAAAATTCAAGCTAAAGTTTAATTTGCTGTTACTGCTTTTGTTATTTGTTTCATCTCCTTTTCCAAAATGTTCTCCTCCCTAGCACTGCAGCCATCTGCCTCTGTAACTGGTCTCCGACATCTCTGTTACATCACGGCCCCAAAGAAGCCACCGTTATTGGGGAAGCACGGGAGGTAGAAAATTATACCATTCATTTTTGCATTATTTAAGTAAGCAGTTAATAAATGACATATATATAATTTTTAGAAACAAACCACTATCCAGTAACTCTAGCAAGATTTCCAAAACAATTATTTCGAAGGTTAAGTTAAAGGCATTTGTATACAGAGAATTTGAAGCCGCCAGATAAAAAGATCCAGAAGATGTTCTCTAAAGTTTACAATATCTGAAATGCAAAGCAAAAGAATTTGTATTTTGACATTGAGCTCTAATGAAAGAGATTGTGCATGTATATATGCACGTGTATTTTAAAAACCCTTATTAAGATTTTAATTTGCCATCAAGGGCAACTTGTCATACGAAGATGAAACTATTTTATGATTCATTAGCCAAGTGTGACTGAGACAGCTGAGATTAATTTAATCTTGGTTTTTATGCATTAGTATTCAAAAGGAATCTGAAGCAGAGAGCAGCACTTGGTTTTATTTTTATAATGAAGGAAATATTTTGCAGCTTCTGTTTTGATGATCACAATGAGCTGGAGGATTAAATGGTTCTATAGTTTAACACAACTATGGATTAGGAATGAAAGCTATTTCCATGATGTCTTGCTGTCCTTTAGACACGCGCTTGAATGACACTGTTATGAGAAGCAGAAGCTGTAACATTTACCCTGGAAAACAAATGTTTACCTCAAGCAGCAACTGACATTTCTAGCTTCTTGCATGAATATCAGGCACTGCTTCAAATCACTTATCAGCCTCAGTCCTTGTATCTTGGTCTTGGGCCTCAGGCCAGTATTAGATGAGTGGACCTGACCTGACTGAAACCAGGATGGCTTAAGCACCCCAACAAGAGGCCCTCCCAAATCCGCATCTTCAACACCTGAGCCCTGATTAAGCACATTGTCACGATGATACACTGCTGTTGCCATTACTGTTGATGACGTGTCTATAGAGACCTCTGGCTAAGGAAGACCCTAGGTCTTCCTGTCAGCAGTACTTCTTTCCTTTTCTGCTGCATGCATATAATCCATCATGATAGTAAGCAGAGCTCTTCAATTCTCCACCCCCTTTACATTATAACAATGAAATATTCCTCCTAATATCTCCATTGCTCCAACAACTGTAGGAGTCATCATTCTGATGTTTCCCCCCATTCACATCTCCTTCTCCTCTCGATGCAAGTCTATGGAGCCAAATTACACACATTCACACACACATATATATATTTTTTACCATTAACAATGATTATTATTATTGACAGTGTATCATATGCCGTGCATCCCATCAGCTCCAAGATTTTTTTATTCTAGACATCCCAAGCAATTTGCAATTAACTCTCAACTAAAATACTACAGCATTATTAGTCTATGTCACAAATTTAGCATTTATATTACATTGTAGTATGATTATATACACGTAGGTTCTGACCCCTCAACTGAACTGTAAGTTTCTTAATGATTGTATTTTACTGTACATAATAGGCTCACAATAAATATTGGAGAATTATTTGAAAAGCCATAATGAAATATTTTCAGAAGTTGAAAAAGAACAAAAAAATATAAAGACACATACAGAAGTATGTGATACTTCACCCACACATGAACAGAGTCAGTCAAATGCAATATTTAATGGGAAACAAAATTCAGAGCTCTAACTCAGATCTGCAAAAATGTGACCTTATTTCTCCTTAATCTCAAGTTTCTTACATGCATCTGTATCTTTTGATAGCAGTAAAGAACCTTGCTAACAAAAAGATAGCTTGATAATTTCTTACTTAACTGTTAGTTGTTCTTATGTAAATGATGAATTCAGGATTTCAGCCTTAGTAGTTGAAAGTTCAGCCTCCATTCAGGGCCCCTGCCCCCCATCCTTTGTTCTTTCCCTATTCCCTTTCTTATCCATGAGGAACGTGTTCACATAATGTTGTCGGAGCATCACTATCTTTCGGTATCCATGAAATATGTTCTAATATTCTTCCACAGCAGGATTTACTAGGGATCACCTATCCAACAACATGCCCTCGGGGCAGTGGAGAGAGCAGAAGTCCTCCCTAAACACATGTTTAGTTCATGTGCAGGTATTTCTATAACAAAACACACTATAGAAAAACCATGAGGAAGCAAGCCCCTGAGACTGAAGATATACTCAAGGTAATGTTTGTGTGCTCACTCTGCGAATGACAGTATTTTCCCTATCCAGCTCTACCACATGGTTCACTGCCCCTGGTATTTAGAATCTCATCACACCTGGGATTTTCCCAAGTACCACTTGATAGCTTAGCTTCTGAAACTAGAGTTCCACACAGGCATTCTGGCACACCGTGAAATCAAGCTTCAGAAGAAAGCCGCCCACGTCACTTGACGTGAAACCGAGCTGCTAGTGTGTCTTACTGCCCTAGTCAGAAGTAGCTGGAGAGTATGGTTCCCAGACCCTTCTTTTGGGGGATTGTCTGGCCTTAAAAGTGGTTAAGTGGGTCATATGATCTAATTCTGTGCAGGTGAGGATATTCAAGATCAGCTTCCTAGAGAAGTGACAAAGGTATTATGAGAATGAACATCATCTTCCTCTTTGAGTTGGTGGTTGCTGAGACTGCCAGGTAGCGAAATGAAGAGTGAACAACAGAAATTATTTAGAAAATCCAGTGATCGCTGGATGTATCTGGCTGATCAGCAGGTTTCTCAGTCCAAAATTCTGAGCATCTCATGTGGCATCATTCAGACATTCATACAAAGCCAATAGGTAATGGAAATGGGTCTGGAAGGTAACCAATAAGTAATATCTTACCAAAAACTTCCAGCTCTGATGTTGATGAACAGTTATACACCTTTGTTCTCTCTTCTCTGGTGAGAGGTTCATTCCTAGACTGCTTCTCCACTCCACATATTAACAGCCCCTGGAAAGCCACTGCATTCATCTCTCCTGTGTGAAAATTCAACATTCAAACACTGATCATTCTTTTCAGACCAAGCTGAAGTCCCATTAAACAGGTAGACAACTCCATTAGCAGTCATTTGTCTACACTCTATACTTCACAATAAGTTAATGACACAGCTCAATAAATGCCTTTTCTGACTTTATTTTTTAATATATGGACCGTATTCACAAGTCAAACTTCAGTTTCTATTTCCAAGTGCATATGTGCCACATTTTGGAACAGTGAAGACATTTTAAAATGTGACTGAGAGGTTAAGTATGGCTAAAAAAATTAATCTTCAACTTTTTTCCTTGTTTCTTATTGAAATGGATTCCGTAAATATTATTTGGAGAGGTAATTGCTTACTACAGTTAGAAAGAAAAGAAGTAGTTTAGGGAAAGTAAATATATTTATATAGCCTTTGCTTAGATTTCAAAAAGTATATGTCTTATGACTTTAAATACAATTGCCTGCATCCTGTTTAGCTTAATGTCCAGATAACACCAGCAAAATGTGTTCTCCTTCATCAGTTTATTGGTAGCTCTCTCTTTTTCTTTAATGTATTCTTAAATACAACATTGGAATTTCATAAGGACAATATTCTAGGAATGGCCTGAAGAAATGCATGCGATCTGACCTAACATCACTCCTTTCATGAATGATTTGGAAAAGGCAATGTTGTGACTGGTTCGTTGTAATTCAGCACATTTAACCTACAGTTACAACAATCATTATTCCCAAAATGTGTAAGACAGCCAGGGTATCAGAAATTCTGTCCAGCCTTCTCCCTTAGCTACTCATACCTGTCAGACCTCATATCCTGATTTGAAATTGAAAAGCATTACAATAACAACTACAGGCTGGCGTGTTGTTAGTTTTGTCCAGGCAAATATATTTATTTCCAGCCTCTAGGATCCATGCAGGTACCATAGTCTTGGAACCCCACCCCTCTGTTTACCATTAACTGTGTAGGACAGTGACTAAGACCACAGGTTATGGAGTTAGAGAATTCCTTCTGATACTTCCTGGTGGAATGACAGTGGACGATATCTGTAATATCTGTAAAGCCTCAGTTTTATCTTATTTCAAATGTTAATAGTATTATTTACCTCATAAGTTGGTTGTGAGGATTAAATGAGATTATATATATATATATATATATATATAAGGCATAACTTACAGTGCCTTGTGGGTATAATTACTCATGAAATGTTAGCTATCATTGCTGTCATTATTTTAGTATATAACCAAAATTAACATTATGTGAGGTCCCACTGGCAGGTCAAAAATTCCCTTCAAATGTTATTTGGCTATTTCTGAGTTATTGATTCTTATCTTCATAAGAATCAGTACCTCAGGTTTTAACAAATAGAGATCTTTTATGTGTATTATTTATACACATATAAGTGTATTATTAGTAGATTCATTATTTTATTATTTTACAATAATAAAATATTGTATTATAAAATAATAAAATATTGTAATATTTTACAATATTTTAAAATATCACAATATATTTATTGTAAAATACAATAATAAAATATTGTATTATAAAACAATGAAATATTGTACAATAAAAAATATTGTACTATTTTACAATAAAAAAATGTGTATTATTTATACACATATAAAATCATCTCAAATAAATTTACTACTTGTTGTCTGAATAAATCCTGGTTTTCAAAATGACTGCTGAAAACTTTGCAATTTATAACAATATCAATATAATAGTAACTTTCCCTAACCTCCAAAATGTTGATATTAAAAATATAATTTTTTTGGCATTTGAGTTTTAAAAAGCAAATCTATTTGGGTAAATGGTGGTCTAAACCTGTTTGGACCAAATAAAATCATAAAAATATTTAAATCATCTACTTCTTCAACAAAGCACACTTGTGAATAAAGCATTGGCAAATGTTAAATTAGATCTTTTTATATAATTAATGACGAGAGAAAACTAGCAAA
This sequence comes from Macaca mulatta, assembly GCF_049350105.2. NCBI lineage: Eukaryota > Metazoa > Chordata > Mammalia > Primates > Cercopithecidae > Macaca > Macaca mulatta. The sequence continues at coordinate 6,389,423 of NC_133414.1, forward strand.
ATGTTAAGAGAAACACTATTTTTTATATAAATATAGAAAACCTGAGATATACATATTTGGATAGAGTTAGAGAGACATTTCACTTTATGACATAAATACCATGTTTTAATGTTTCAAAATTTCAATTTGAAAGGGGGAAATATGTAATGTTTCTGCCAACAGCACTTACATAAATTTGATGTATGCTTAATATATTCCTTCTAAAATGCATTTTAAAAGGCAGATTTAAAAAATACTAAAACAGCATGCTTATTATCCACAGTACCTTATTTATATGCTCGCTCCACAAGCCACTGTGAGACCACAGTCTGGAAATGATTTTTCATGTACTTTTTCTTTATCTACCACAAGGAGGAAAATGTCATCAGCCATATATGTAACATGGCAAGAGGAACAAAAAATAAAAGCAGTGGCTTATGATCGAAGGCATCCTATAAAATACGTGTTAGCTGAAATGCCATTGGCTAACTCCAAATATATATGGAACTAAGTGTAAAGTTATGGCTGGCAAGTTGCTTTGTGTCATTTTCTTGTCAACGCTCAACATGCCAAGTAGCACCAGCACTGTGCAAATAGAACAGCAATGACACAGTAAAATAAGGAAGGGCAGTCTGGATTAGCAACAAGGATACCAATACACTAACATACTAATGCACTAGACATTCTAATACTCAGGGGCATGAGGGCATGGTTAAAATTTCATAGACTTTTGAATCTACTATAAAAACACACAACTTAGATTACTTAAATGGAAAATTATTTTGAATAGTGTTTCAATTATAGAATACTGTAAGGATTTACACGTTTATAATTTCAAGTACAAATAATCATACTGTGGTATTTGTCATTGAGTTATGATAATGTGATCAAACTTCTACAAAAGGTGGAATAAATTTCATCTTCAGCAGGTAATGCTGACCTTCTGATCGAAGTAAAATAGCTCTTTTAACATAGGCATCTGTTTTGGGGGCATAAGCCTAGAAATTATCCTTTCCTGAGTCACCAGTAATTAAAAATAGTAGAGAATATTTGGCCATAAATAAATAAGAGGAGAATGAAAAATAATGTCTATGTACAAATATGGTACAGACCAAAATTGTTTTGGAGAAAAACGTAAGTTATACTTATCTAATATAAGTCTTAACACACTTCCAGTGTTTACTAATATGCCAAAATTATCTTTATCATTAAGAGATGTAACAAAGAAGAAATGACGTTCAGAACTTAATACATTAACAAGAATGGTGTTTTGAAAAACATGAAAAATGTATAAAGTAAAATAGCAAGAATACACTATACCACTTTCAAGATACATAGCAGCGATTGAACAACGTTTAAATTGAATTTTCAGCAAATTTGTCACAATTCTCAGTTTAATGGATTTATAATTTTTCATCTTAAGTATGTGTCATATTTTTTCTAATCAGTTCTGTTATTTACTGTCTTATATAGCTTAATGCTTTATACATCAGCTTCTGTGCTTTGTATTTTATTGAATATGAATATGTACATGGAAAATTAATCCATGATCTTCTAATTGCCAAGTAAAAAAAGTCATGTGTCACTCTTCATACAATTGATTTCTCTGACTCATTTGAGAATGTTGAGTATTTAATGACACTCTCTTCTCTTTACATAATAACTCTTACTTATTGTATGTCTTGGAAAAATGTTCAAATTTTTATTTACTATCTTCTTCTCTGCCCATTTCATTAATGTTAATAATGTCCATATCCTATTCACAGTTCTTCTACTCTTATTAAATAAATAAATTCAATTTATACTTTGAGTCACTATCATAATCCAGAAAAGCAAAAATTAGTAAAATGCACAGGAAAATAATGCAGTACATGCCATAATAGATGTGTCTAGGATGATAAAAATGCTGAGAAGAGTCGGTAGGGTGGCATCTATTGAGGGCAGTGAAGGCAGGTAGGAGGCAGCATGGCCCATCTTAAGAGCTTATTCCTGGGACAGTGAATGCGTCTGTGCCCTGGAGACTAGCACAGTCATCTCAACAGTGAGGAAGCTCAGCCCACGGTCAACTGTGCTCTATTTACTGTGCCTCCCACAGTTCAGTCTCCAAACTGAGCACTGTTGCTGTGAAGATGTCAGAGTGAACAAGGAGCCCTGTGGTCTCCTGTGGTTCAAGAAAGACTTCAGAAGGTATTGAGCAGCCATTTCAGAAATGGTGGATTATATTTTATTTTATTATATTTTATTTATATTTTGTTAGCCAAACCTTTTTTGTACTACCTTACACCCAGTGTTTTTGCAATAGAGGATGCCATAGCCAAAACTTGGACCTTTGAAAATAGACCCAAGGTATCCTAGATCTCTGGTGTTAACAGCAGGTCTTGGGCGGGGCAGGGTGGCTCACGCCCGAAATCCCAGCACTTTGGGAGGCCAAGGTGGGAAGATCACTTGAGGTTCGAGACCAGCCTGGCCAATAGGGCGAAACCCTGTCTCTACTAAAAATACAAAAATTAGCTGGGTGTAGTGGCAGGTGCCTTTAATCCCAGCTACTCGGGAGGCTGAGGCACGAGAATTGCTTGAACTTGGAGGGTGGAGGTTGCAGTGAGTTGAGACTGATCACGCCACTGCACTCCAGCTTGGCGACAGAGCGAGAATCTGTCTCAAAAAAAAAAACAAAAACAACCAGCAGCTCTTATACATATAATAGAATTCTTTAAGAGTAAAATATCTTCTATATTTCAATATATGTATTTTGCTCTAGAGGCTATGAAATGCCATAATGAGATGATCCTGTTTAGTTTGATCAACAAGATTTTTCTATAGAAACTAGTAATATTTCTAGGAAACCCCTATATATTTGGCCATGTAACAACACATTTCCAAACATTCTATGAAAAAAGGAAAAATATATTGGAAAGTTGTAGAAGTCTTACTAGAAAAGATAGCCTCGGTGTGTGATGTTCCCCTTCCTACACCGGGGCCTATCATGGGGAGGGGGGCGGGGGGAGGGATTGCATTGGGAGTTATACCTGATGTAAATGACGAGTTGATGGGTGCAGCACACCAACATGGCACAAGTATACATATGTAACAAACCTGCACGTTATGCACATGTACCCTACAACTTAAAGTATAATAATAATAAATAAATTAAAAAAATAAAACAACAAATGTAATCTAGTGATATTTTGGGGTGCATTAATAAATGAGTTTTGTATTGTAAAAAAAAAAAAAAAAAAAAAAAAAAAGATAGCCTCCAGTAACTGGGATTGGCATGTTCTTTTCAATTTAAATCAAACACAATAAGAACTCTAGAGGAATTCCATTTACTTAGAAATAAAATAGCACATTTCAAAATCATCCATGCTTCAAATAGAAAATCACAAGAGAAATTAGGATGTATTTCGAACTGAATAAAGGTGAAAACACAGTAGAGTAGTACTTGTGATACTCACCTGAAGTATTTCTCACAAGGAAATCCATTATTTTAAATAGCAACATGTAGAAAAAGAAAGGTTTTCTGAAACTTAATGAAATAAAACATAAACAATGACAAATTAACAAAGCAGAAATAGTTTCTTTGAGATTAAATTGTCAGAACTCTAGTAAGATTATTCAGAGAAAGAGAGAAAATAGCTGTATAAGAATAGCTATATTTATAAACATAGCTAAAGTCAGCTATTCTCTCTGTATTTATACTGTATAATATAAATATAGTATAAAAACAGCTATTCTTATGCAACTATTCTTACTATAAAATAGAATTGACAATAAAGTCTTTGACAAGGGAAACACCAGGATAAGCTAGGTTCATTATTAAATTCATAACATATTTTATGTAGAAATAATAACAATTCCAGAAGCTTTTTTAAAAAAAACATAAAAGAGGACAAAATGTTCCCTAACTCATTTCATAGGAGCAAATAACCTTGATACCAAAACCTGACACAAGATATCAAAAGAATATACTTGAAGATTGAAATAATATAAAAACATCATCAAAATATTAAGATATTAAATAAAACAATATTTTAAAGTAAAATACACCACAAGCAAGTAGGTTTTATCCTGGTAATGCAAAGCTGGTTCAATAGTCAAAAATCAATCAATGTAATTCACCACAGAACAGAATAAGAAGAAAATATATAATCACCATATAGATGCAAAAAGTGCATTTGACTAAATAATGCATCTATCCATGAAAAACTCTCAAAAACACAATGAAACTGTCTTAACCTGATTAAGGACATGTTAAAAAAAAAAAAACAAAAAAAACTATAGCTGACAAAATACTTAATGTGAATGACTGAATGCCTTTCTTCTAAGATCAAAAAAAGAAAAAAGGAAAGTAAGTCTGCTCTACATACTTGTAGCCAATACTTTACTGGAGATCCTAGCCAGTGCAAGAAAGCAAGACAAATAAGAAAGATTTAAAATGAAGAACTAAAATAGCCTCTTTTTATAGATTGTATAGTTGTTCCTATATAAAATCCTAAGTAATCAAAAATTGATGTGCTAAAATTAATTAATAAGTTTAGCAAGGATTTAGGTGGCTTTGAAAAATAAATTAGAATTCTAAATATATTCAAACAATTAGAAAATATAATTTTAAATGGCATAAATGCCATAAAATACCAATAAATATAATTAACAAAATTATGGAGAACATCTATGATGAAAAATATAATGTTGAGAGAAACAAAGGACAATCCAAATACAAATATACAGTATGGCAATGGTATCAATAAGATGTCAATTCTTACCAAATTTATTTATAGAGTAAATGCATTTTAATCCATATCCTGACAGATATTTCTGCCACAGAAACTAATAAGCTCATTCTAAAATGTAAGTGGATATCAAAGAATCTAGAAAAGCAAAAATAATTTTGAAAAATGAAGTTGAAAGAGTTACACCATATTATTTCCAAACTTACTATAAAGCAACAATAGCCAAGATATGTCAGAGTTGGTGTAAATTTAAACATATAGATCTGTGGAACAGACAAAAAAAAAAGAGTCGGAAATAGACCCATACAAATATGGTCAATGAATTTTTTACAATGACACAAATACATTTCAATGGAAAAAGATAAATTATTCAACAAAGGGTGTCTTAATACTTGTATGAAAAAGAAAAGCAACCTCTATCTCACACTATGAAATTTATTTGAAGTGGATTAGAGAGACCTTATTGTGACAGCTAAAATTGTAATACTTCTTAAAACATAGATGGAACACAAAAAGCATAAAACATACATTTTTTTAGAAAGGATAAACTAAACATCATAAAAAGTAAAACCATCTGCCCTTCTAAAGACAGCATTAAGGAAATAAAATTAGAAACCACAGACATGGAGGAAAAATATATATTTATCTAGCATATACAAATGATTTTTACAATAAGAATTAATAAGACAAACGAGTCGAAAGGACTTAAGTAGGTACTACTTCACAAGAGAATGGTCAACAAATATATTAGAAGACGTTCAACATCATTGGTGATCAGAAAACTGCAAATTAAAACCATAATGAATGAGATACCAGTTTATAACAAATATAATATCTAAAATTAAAAGGCTAACAATGCTTTTAGTAAAAATGCATAGCCACTGCATACCTCATATGCTGCTGTTGGTGAATTTAAAATTATGGCCAAGCAATTCCATACATGGATACTTACTGGAAAAAATAAAACATATTTCTAGAAAAAGCCTTGTACGTGGCAAGACTTGTACATAACCCCAAATTAAAAACAACTTAATGGTTCAGGTACAAGCAAATGAATTTAAAAATTGCGGCATATTCATATAACTGAGAGCTACTTAGCCATGAGAAAGGACTAACACGCAACATGGATGACTCTCAAAAACATACTGAGCAAAGGAAGCCAGAAATAAAAAAAATGCCACAGTGTGCATCCATTTATGTGAAGTTGTGGAGCAGCTGAACTCAGCAACTGTGATAGAAAGATGAGTGAGTAGGGTTGGAGGAACCCTGGGATGACTTTTATGGACAATGACGATGCTCTTGCCAGCACACACTTAAAATTTTTCCTTTTTGTTGTATCTAAATCACACCTCAATAAAGATGACAAAAAATAAATAAAATAGAGCATTCCATTTTAAGTGAGAGCACCATGTTCACTCAGTTTTTGAGCTGTTTTATGAACAATGAGCTCATTTTACTCTACACTAAGTTTCAGTTGTGTGACTATAAGGAACAATTAAAGGCATCACAGAACTGTAACACCCTGTGTGTGTTTTAAAAATTGAATGCAAAGTATAGATGTGGTTAAATGCAAGCTTCCTGTTGCCTTGCTACTTTGAGAATCTGGGAACTCCTGAAACTGGCTAGAAGAACAAATAAAAGTCCACAGAAATTACAATGTTCTGACCAAATCTCCCCCCGCCCCCGGCCAAAAAAAAAAAGAGATTTAAGAGAGCACGGCAGGTTTTGGAATAGATTTGTTACTGGATTTGTCAGATCCAAGGAAGATTCTTGGATCTCATGAAGGAAGGAATTCAGGGTGATTCACAAAGTGCAGTGAAAAAAGCGGGTTTATTAAAAGTTATTTTATTATAGAGTAGGGCACCCTTGGAAAGCAAGAGGAAAAACCAACAGGCTTTGTTTTAAGTTTTCGTTATATAGAGGTCTTGTCTATGCAAAGACTAAGCTAAGCTGTATCTACGTGCAGGTGAGCAGGCATCATGACAAATTTATTGCTGTAGTGATTTAAAGAAAACTAGCCTTGACCATCTAGTGTGTGAGTACATCCAAGCATAGCTATTATTATCTTCAAAACATATATCGTTATGGGTATTGGGACATCTGGACTCTGCTGTTGTAGGAGTGTGCCCTTGTAGGTACCTTTAGGCTGTTTCCTGTAATACAAACATCCCATGAATATGGGTCATGACCGGCAAGGCATGTGCTTTGCTAGTCTCAGAATGGAACTGAACCAAAAAGGCATTACACTGTCCCTCCTTGGCTCCTGCTTTCCTGACAAACTGACCATCATTAGGATGTCTGGAGTGTGGGAAGTGATGGGTTAACCACCAATACTATAAACCGTATTCTAAGGAGTCCAGAGTCCATATATGAGGCACACATAGTTTAACGTAGAAAAGATGCATCCAACAAATATTTCTTAATTAGAAAAAAATTACAATTGAGTGGGGGATTATGTATGTTAAAAGAATTTACAGAAAGCTGGGAAACATTGACATCTGCTCTTTCTGCTCAAAGTACTTCAAGAGTACCCAGGATGTAATTAGACAAACCTATGTATACAGTAAGAAAAAAATACGTTATTAAAACAAATGAGACTAGGCTGTATCAGAAACAAAATATCGCTCAAAAATAAAAAGATCACTCAAGTGATCTAGGTATCTCTTTGCAGAAAGATAAATCATGTTGCGGTAACATTTTAAAGAGAGGAATTTTTAGTTTCTGCAAAGACACAGAAAAATAAATGTTTATTTACAGGACTTTTGTTCAATTATGCATTCCAGTTTTCTAAACCTGAAAATGCCTTAGAATGTGTGAAAGGAAAGCCACCTGTCACACTTCTATAAGCAAAAATCCAAAACATATGATTTCTAATGCTGTAGGCATATGGCCTTTAAAAGTTATAAAATTCACTTGCTTTGAAAATGACTTTTTACATTGCTAAGTCTCTATCCAGATAACAGCTGGATACTCAATCCTTTTCTGCAACTAAGGCCTCATTTTTATTATTTCATGGGGAGGTGTTTACGTTCTGTGGAGATTCCTGTGAGCTTCTACCTCTGCTGGTGTCTTGGGGTTCTCTCTTGGGGGCTCGGAATTCCCTGCACTCCATCTCTCAGCCACGTGAATGACACAGATTTTCCCTGTTTCTCCCAATCACAAACCTTTGCTTATGCTCTACTCTTGGTCTGAAACGCTGTCCTCCTACTCCCACCTGCTAAATCCTCCTTGCTCTGAAGTCTGAGGAAGCCTTCTCTGACCCCAGTTCCTCCCTAGGAATTCCCCCTCCAGCTGTGTTACAACTATCTCTGCTGAACTCTCTTTCCTGCTGGATTCCATAAGGGCAGAGCCTGGGTTCCGTTCATCATTTATCACCAAGAACTAGCAAAGGGCCTGGAATAAAGTAACACGCAGCACTTGTCAGATAAATCAATCAATGAAGGTGGGACAGCAGCAGCTACTTTGCTTCTTTTTCTTCCTGTGCTTTCATTTGGTGTTGGTAGCTCTTGCTCTGTGAGGCGGGTGGAAGTCCTTCCAAGGCCTGAAATGGATTCTGCAATCTTTCATGGAATGTTCTCAATTTCCACTCCAGGTGTGAGAGAGGACTTCTCACATTCACAAACCTCTCTTAGCTGGCTTAGCTTGGTTACTTGCAATAAGAATTTCACAGTTCATGGAACATAATGAAACATGTCCTGTGCTGGCAGAAGTGATTTTGTGTCAAAATGAACTAATTTTTTTAGCTTAACTACGTCATTACCTACATCTATTAAGCTGAACAATTTCAATTGTTTTTGATGGCCTCAGTTTCTCACTTACGAAATGACGGATTGAAGGATATGATCTTAGTGGTTCTGAATAATACGCAGTTCTCAGATAAAATTACCAAGGCTCTCACAGCATATACACTCAGAAATATGTGATACAAATGCATGGTTTAAAATATATTGTGCTTTCTGTAAATTAAATCTTATAAATCAATTGTATTAGCAAATGTGACAGTGTAACAAAAATGTAACCTGTAAGTCGCAACTGGAATTGGCTCAAGCTAAAAAGTAAGGTTATTGACACATAACTGAAAAGTCAGAGTATTTTAGGTTTCTGTTTTCTTTTTAAAATATACTTTAAGTTCTCAGATATATGTGCAGAATATGCAGGTTTGCTACATAGGTGTACACGTACCATGGTGGTTTGCCACACCCATTAGCCCGTCATCTACATTAGATATTTCTCCTAATGCTATACCTCCTGTAGTCCCCCAACCCCCGACAGGCACCCGTGTGTGATGTTCCACTCCTTGTGTCCATGTGGTCTCATTGTTCAACTTCCATCCACTTATGAGTGAGAACAGGTAGTGTTTGGTTTTCTGTTCCTGTGTTAGTTTGCTGAGAATGATGGTTTACAGGTTCATCCATATCCATGCAAAGGACATGAACTCATACTTTTTAATGGCTGCATAGTATTCCATGGTGTATATGTGCCACATTTTCTTTATCCAGTCTATCACTGATAGGCATTTGGGTTGGTTCCAAATCTTTGCTATTGTGGATAGTGCTGCAACAAACATAAATGTGCATGTGTCTTTATAGCAGAATGATTTATAATCCTTTGGGTATATGCCCAGTAATGGGATTGCTGGGTCAAATGGTATTTCTGGTTCGAGATCCTTGAGGAATTGCCAAACTATCTTCCACAATGGTTGAAGTAATTTACACTCCCACCAACAGTGTAAAAGACCTCTTCTTTCTCCATATCCTCTCTAGCATCTGTTGTTTCCTGACTTTTTAATGATCACCATTCTAACTGGTGTAAGATGGAATCTCATTGGGTTTTGATTTGCATTTCTCTAATGATCAGTAATGATAAGCTTTTTTTCATGTTTGTTGGCTGCATAAATGTCTTCTTTTGAGAAGTGTCTGTTCATATCCTTCACCCACTTTTCGATGGGGTTATTTTTTTCTTATGAATTTATTTAAGTTCCTTGTAGATTCTGGATATTAGCCCTTTGTCAGATGGATAGATTGCAAAAATTGTCTCCCATTCTGTTCACCCTGATGATACTTTCTTTTGCTGTGCAGAAGCTCTTTAGTTTGATTAGATCTCATTTGTCAATTTTGGCTTTTATTGCCATTGCTTTTGGTGTTTTAGTCATGAAGTCGTTGCCCATGCCTATGTCCTGAATTGTATTGCCTACATTTTCTTCTAGGGTTTTATGGTTTTAGGACTTATGTTTCAGTCTTTAATCCATCTTGAGTTAATTTTTGTATAAGGTGCAAGGAGGGGGTCCAGTTTCAGTTTTCTGCATATGGCTAGCCAGTTTTCCCAATAACAAATATTAAGTAGGGAATCCTTTCCCCATTGCTTGTTTTTGCCAGGTTTATCAAAGATCAGATGCTTGTATGTGTGATTTCTGAGGCCTCTGTTCTCTTTCATTGGTCTATATATCTATTTTGGTACTAGTACCATGCTGCTTTGGTTACTGTAGTCTTGTAGTATAGTTTGAAGTCAGGTAGCATGATGTCTCCAGCTTTGTCCTTTTTGCTTAGGATTGTCTTGGCTATACGGGCTCTTTTTTTGGTCCCATATGAACTTTAAAGTAATATTTTCTAATTCTATGAAGAAAGTCAATGGTAGCTTGATGGGGATAGCACTGAATTTATAAATTACTTGGGGCAGTATGGCTATTTTCACAATATTAATTCTTCCTATCCATGAGCATAGAATGTTTTTCCATTTGTTTATGTCCTCTCTTATTTTCTTGAGCAGTGGTTTGTAGTTCTCCTCGAAGAGGTCCTTCACATCCCTTGTAAGTTGTATTCCTAGGTATTTTATTCTCTTTGAAGCAATTGTGAATGGGAGTTAACTCATGATTTGGCTCTCCGATTGTCTATTATTGGTGTATAGGAATGCTTGTGATTTTGGACATAGATTTTGTATCCTGAGATTTTGCTGAAGTTGCTTATAAGCCTAAGGAGATTTTGGGCTGAGGCGATGGGATTTTCTAAATACACAATCATGTCATCTGCAAACAGAGACAACTTGACTTCTTTTTCTATTTGAATGCCTTTCTTTCTCTTGCCTGATTGCCCTGGCCAGAACTTCCAATACTATGTTGAATAGGAGTGGTGAGAGAGGGCATCCTTGCCTTGTGCCGGTTTTCAAATGGAATGCTTCCAGCTTTTCCCATTCAGTATGATATTGGCTGTGGGTTTGTCATAAATAGCTCTTATTATTTTGAGATATGTTCCATCAATACCCAGTTTATTGAGAGTTTTTAGCATGAAGGGGTGTTTAATTTTATCAAAGGCCTTTTCTGCATCTATTGAGATAATCACGTGGTTCTTGTCATTGGTTCTGTTTATGTGATGGATAATATTTATTGATTTGCATATTTTGAACCAACCTTGCATCCTAGAGATGAAGCCGAATTGGTCAGGGTAGACAAGCTTTTTGATATGCTGCTGGATTTGGTTTGCCAGTATTTTATTGAAGATTTTCGCATCAATGTTCATTAGGTATATTGGCCTGAAATTTTCTTTTTTTGTTGTGTCTCTGTCAGGTTTTGGTTATCAGGACGATGCTAGCTTCATAAAATGAGTTAGGGAGGAGTCCCTCTTTTTCTATTGTTTGGAATAGTTTCAGAAGGAATGGTACAAGTTCCTCTTTGTTCCTCTGGTAGAATTCAGCTGTGAATCTGTCTGGTCCTGGGCTTTTTTTGGTTGGTAGGCTATTAATTACTTCTTCAATTTCAGAACCTGTTATTGGTCTATTCAGGGATTCGACTTCCTGTATTTCAAGTTTCAAAAGAAATTTCATGCATGCTGCAGTTCTGCTCCTCTGTTTTTCCTGGTTCTGCCTGTCTTCTGTGTCTGGGCTGCACACTCAGGTTGCCTTCCCTTCTGGGAGCAAATGGCTGGCTGCAGTTCCAAGCCTGTGGTCCAGTCTCTTCCCCAATCATGAAATGAAGTCCTGGACATCACTCTGATTGGAATAAATAGAAGAAACTTTCTGTCTCTAAAACAACCTATTTGAGCAGGGCTGGAGTCAGGACAGGGGTTGCATTTGGGAGCTGTGTATATGTGTCTCAAACTTGAATCTTCTTTCTCTTATAAGAACATCAGTTATTGGATTTAGGGCCAATCCCAACCCAAAATAGTTTCATCTTGAAATTCTTCCTTTAATTGTATCTTCAAAACTCTTTAATCCAAAAAAAGGTTACATTCTGAAGTTCCCAGTCGACATATCTTTTGGAGAGGCATGAATTCAGCCCTCTACCATCTGCCTACTGTCTACTTCCAATCCATGTCTGCTCCATGAGAAGATGACATCTACCTCATCTCAACATCCCTGACAATCTTAACCCATTGGACTAAAATCTATTCTTAGTCTAAAATCTCATTAAAAAGTATTATCAGGTCAAAGATACCAAATCTAATCATCTAAATCAGATATAGGTCAAACTTTGAGAAGGATCCATCCTAGGGTGAAATTTCTCTCCTTCTCTGGACTTGTGAATCTAGCAAACAAGTTATCTGCTCCCAAGATACATTGGTGTGTTTACATCTTCTCCATTTAAAACTAAGAAGACATTTGTTATTGCTTTTTCTTTTATTCCAAAAAGGAGAAAAATGGGAGGGATAAAGGGGCCACTGGAATTAAGCAAAACCTAGCACGGCAGACCCTATTAGGTTTTACGGCTTGAGAACAATCTTTTGCAGCATGATCCTACACACCCTGGGCCCACAGCAGCTCTGTGGGTGGCCCCTGCCCCTGGGCCTTTAGCAGTGGTGTGACTGGCTTCTGGGTGCAGGTGGCAGTAGCTCAGTCAGTCTCTAAAACCACAGTTCTGTCCTTGGAGTCATTCTTCCTTTTTCTGAAAGGGTAGAGCATGTTGGCTGTCAAGTAGCTCTATTGGCCTGTTTCCTGCTTGTAAAGTTTATAAGTCCCATGACTTTCTCTCATTTTGTCTTGTCTCTGTCCCTTTTGGTCAAAGTTGGCAGTGTTTCTACTGATTTAACATTCTCAAAATCCTCATGGGTTCCTGTGTATAACAAGGGAATCTATGTCATTAGACAGAAGAGTTCTCCAGAATTCTTCCTGGGTAACCCTATCTCTTTCTCTGGGTTCTGCTCAGATTGGATCCATGATACATGTCTAATCTTTTCAGTGAAAGGTTTTCTGGGCACTCCCTTGGTGTTCATTACAGGACATCTTTTCTCTGTCCACAGTGAAGTTCCTCATCACGGTATCCTTTGCTATCCAAAAAGGCTCAGAACTTCCTAAGTCATCAGGTCCTGGTCCCTTTTTTGCTCCAATATTCTTTCCTCAAATTATCTCTCTCCTCTCATATTTTACCAAAATGATTAAGAAGAAACCAAGCCTTACTTTCTTCATGTTCCTTGAAATACCCTCAGCTAAATAGCCAACTTCATTGCTTACAAATTATCCTTTGCACTCAACCTCAGAATACAACTCAGGCAAGTTTCTGCCACTTTATAACAAGGATTTCCTTTCCTAGCATTTCCAATAACACTTTCCTCATTTCCATCCCAGATCCCTGCTGAGGTCTCCACGTCAGCAGAATCACTGAAAGCATTCATATTTCCCCCAACAGGCTTGTCCAGGCAACCTAGACGTTTTCTGTCATTTGCCTCAAAGTTCTTCCAGCCTTCAACCCCCAATTCCAAAACCACTTCCACGTTTTTAGGTATTTGTTACAGAAGCACCCTGCTTCTTAGTAGCAAAATCCGTATGGGTTTGCTAGAGCTGCAATTACTAATGACCATAAACTTGTGGCTTAAAACACCAGAAACGTATTCTTCCAGAGTTCCGAAGATTAGAAATCCCAAAGGAAAGTGTCAGCCGGGCCGGTTCTTTTTGGAGACACTGAGGGAGGATCAGTTCCATGACTGCTAAACAGAGAGACACATAGAGGTTGTGCTAAAGGATATGGAATTTCATTCATCTTTCATGTAGCCGTTCCACAGTGAGTGGTCCAGGCTAGTGGAGCAGTTTGCTGTATGGAGCCATTTACTTAGGCTCTTCTCATGGTATTATTAAACCACAATCTAGGCAAGAGATCTTACCCTTATCATATGTAGTGCTCTCTTTTGGCAGCATGTTAAAGCCTATAGACTCCTCAAAAAGAAATAATAATATAGATAGCCAGGCATGGTGGCTCTCACCTATATGCCTATAATCCCAGCACTTTGAAGGCCAAGTTGAGAAGATGGCTTGAGCCCAGGAGTTCAAGACCAGCCTGGGTAACATAGGGAGATCCCATCTCTACAAGAAATTTAAAAAGTATCCAGGTGTGGTGGCATACACTTGTGGTCCCAGCTACTTGGAGGCTGAAGTGGGAGGATTGGTTGAGCCCAGGAGTTGGAGGTTGCTGTGAGCTATGATGGCACTACTGCACTCCAACCTGAGTAACATGGCAAGAGCAAAAACAAGCAAACAAACAAACAAAAAACATACGGCTACAAAGGAAACAAAGTGAATATAGTTTTCAAAATATAAAAACAAAATATTTGAAAATTGTGATATGGTAACATAAGCTGCTTTAATACGACATTAAATAACCTAATCTAAGGGAGGAACTTTGTGCCCAGCATCACTTTGAAGTGGTGATGAGCATAAACGGTACACTTATTTTGAAGTCTCGTTCATTCCTGTGATATGATATGAAATCATCTAACGTTTCAGTTGGTGAATCAGAGGTACTGCTAATGCTATTGTTTCTTTTTTCCTCATTCCTAGTTAAAGGCAATGATAATTTTTTTAGAAGTTCTTACAAATAAGGTAACAATTATTATTTTCATAACTAGTTCATGGAAACCTAGGCTAAGATTCTCTGCTCTGGGGGCTTTTTCTACTTTGCAGATTTGAAGCCAGGCCACTGCTATCTCCATGTTGTATAGCAGATGGGAAAGGAAAGTCCAGAGCAGAGAGTTCTGTGGCTGAGGTGCACATGCGCACGCATGCACACACACACACGCACGCATGCACACACACACACGCACACACGCACACACGCACACATGCATGCACACACGCACACATGCACACACGCACACACACAGACGCACACATGCACACATTCCCTTCACTCCATTCAACTTGCCTGAACTCTGTTGTGAAGATGGAAGGGAATGGAGGAATATGGTTGGTGTGTGTGGCCACATTCCTAGCTAAAACTTAGAAGGAAGGTTCAGTTACTTTGAAAATCAACAGCGACTGGATACTGGGATCATCGACATTTTCTATCACAACATCCCACCAACCTCATATCCAGGTCTGTAGGGTCCTTGGATCACTGTCTGCCAGTGATTCTTGGTCAGAGCCACAAGCTCAGCGCCTCCACGTTCTTCTTTACCTACCTTGGAAAGAAGAGATGAGTCTTAGTCATCTCCTTGTAAGTTCCCCTGACTTTTTTTTTTCTTTTTTTTTTTTCTTTGAGACGGAGTCTCTCTCTGTAGCCCAGGCTGGAGTGCAGTGGCCAGATCTCGGCTCACTGCAAGCTCCGCCTCCCGGGTTTACGCCATTCTCCTGCCTCAGCCTCCCGAGTAGCTGGGACTATAGGTGCCCGCCACCATGCCTGGCTAGTTTTGGGTTTTTTGTATTTTTAGTAGAGACGGGGTTTCACCGTGTTAGCCAGGATGGTGTCGATCTCCTGACCTCGTGATCCGCCCGTCTCGGCCTCCCAAAGTGCTGGGATTACAGGCTTGAGCCACCGCGCCTGGCCAGTTCCCCTGACTTCTTATTCACCTTGCCCAGCCTCTTCATTAGCCGAATACCCTAGGGAAATACAGCTTTTCCCAAGACAGTCACACACACACTCACCTAGAACCAGAAGATTGTAACATTGTCTTTGCTTGGGGCCTAGGTATCTGCTAGTCTAACATTTCAATAACCAAGAGAATCATTGGAGTGACTTAGAGGATCAAGGATAACTGTGCTCTCATGTGAACATATATCTCCGCCCACCCAGAAAGGCAACCAACAGCTTCTTGATTATAGGTGTCTTATTCCACTTATTACTCCATTAAACTAAGATACGGTCCCTGGGTCAGGAGAAAGGTGGGTGGGTGGGGAGATGTTAAGGTTGGTTTTATAGGTGTTGCATTTCAGGTCCCCATGCGACTGCTGAAGGGAGATTTTTAGGAGGCAGCTGAACATTCTCTATGGATCTCTAATGAGAGGTCTGCACTGAAGATATAAATGCTGGAAACATCAGCCTAGAGCTAATCACAGAAGGGCTGAGAGAGAAAAGGATGCTCCTAGGAGCACGCGGGATAAAAAGCGGAAACTGTAGGACTGAGATCTGAGGAGCATCAACACTAAAGAGATGCTATCAGAAGAGATGTCTGCATGGGAAACTGCATGAATGTAGCCAGAGAAATATAGGTCAAGTAAGATAAGTGCTGAACATTACCAATGTGTTTAAGGTGTACATTGGCAACTTTGAAGAGACAAACTTCAGTGGGAGAAAGTGCAGGGTTTGGGAACTGAAAGGAGGGGAAGCAATGGGATTTAATGCTTGTGAAGTTCTCTTTCAGAAAGTGTATTTCTAAAAACCACGGCCCTTCATGGGCACAGTAATCTGGAATGTGTGGGGATATGTGCAAGTGTCACAAATGGGCGAGGGTGTCACTGTTATTTAGTAGAGCATGTCAGGGGATCTGACTGTCCCACAGTGAGTGGGACTTTAGCTGCCGCCATGCAGAGCCATCCTCCTCCTGCACAGCCTGCCAGGGCCCTACTGCTTACTCACAGACACCCAGATACTAATCTAGTTCTCTGAGCCTCCACAAGCTTAAATAAAGCACACATTTTTGCATAATTTTAATATTCACTAAATTTTATACAAATTCAATTAATGTTTAAATTGAGAGAAGATGGTCGTTTCAGTTCAGAAATTTACCCTAAACTCTCCATAGTTCAGGAAAATCATCACAAAGAGCATTGTTCTTGTGGCATCTAAGCATCCAATACAACTCACCTATATCAAATCCCTACGTATTTGAATGTAACTGTCATCTTCACAGTGATTTGACACACAGTGGATGTGCATCTGGGTGTGTCAAAGTATTTAAATACTAAAATCATATCATTTTATCTTAAATGATCTTCCTTTTGTTTCTCCTTTACATTACAGTTAGGACAGTATGTTGACTTTCAAACATTGTTTGTGTGGTTATATAACCTTATCAGCAGATTTTCTACCAAGATCATGAAGCGGGGGTGTTGGGCACCCTTGCATTGAAATCTCTGTTCTGATTTCACAACTCCTGGATCCACTCTCCAAGTCCAAACCCTTTCCTGAGAAACATTCTAGGTATAACTGATGAACCTGAGATGTCAGGAGAGCAGGACAGGGCCAACAGCGTGCTCTCTTCCTGGAATGTGGATTGGGATTTCAAACTCTAACCAGTGTCTGTAAGCCGTTTAACTGGTGTCCTGCAGGCAGGGCTGAGAAGAGTTTGGGTAGTTTTGACTCATGCACACCCAAAATTAGAACATGTTGGTTTGCAAGGAGAGAAAAGAACAAAGCAGAAGAGAGACACAGAGATGAGATGTTTGTCACCTTGGGTCACAGTAAGCCTGTGGTATGGTTCCCTCGGAGGCCCTGCTGCCCCTCTGCCTTCCCTTAGATGCCTCAGATAAGTACAACAGCCCTTGGTGCTGCGTTCTGCCAGCTCAGAGGGGTTTTGTTAATTGCAACCAGAAAGACTTGCTTAAGTATTTTAATTTCCACTTCCTAGTGGGTTTTAATTAATAGTTATGAGATTAATGTAAAAACAAACGAATAATGACTTTATCTGAATTTTAAAATTTTTATTAAAAACATGACTATGATTTCTTAAACTAATTATCTACATCTGTGTTTTTTATGATTTCATTCCATTTCCACCTTTTCCCCCACCAAAAAAGAGACAGTTTGTCTTTCAGACACTCTTATCTCGTCCAAAATATTTGTTTTAAATGAAAACACTTGATTTGTGGTGGGGGGTGTGTGTGTGTGTGTATGTGTAAGAGAAAGAGAAGTGAAGAGAAAGTCCTTTTCTATGTAACTCTCTGAGCAAAAAAAAAAATGCAGTCCTTTAAAAAATTGTTATCCTCTAATGTTAAAATAGCTAATTCTTATTTAAAGATTTAGTTGTAAGTCTTAAAGAAAATGTTACAATCTTTTAAAGATACAAGAAGTGCTAAGGGCTTCTCCACTGTTATGGGACTGTTGGATTGGGTATTAAAATTGAGAAATATGCCTTATAAAGTTGTTTGTAATTGTAAACAAGTCCATGCATTGTTAAATTCAATTCATGAAATATTCTTGAAATATTTCAGTTTATTGAAATATCTTGAAATATTCAATTCTTGAAATAAATAGTACATAGCCAGTTAGGTATAGTTTCATGTTTTAAATTTTGTGTACATTTATGTCACATGTCTCTAATATTTAGATGTTTACATATCTTAGCCTATGTTATCCTTGTACAAGTTTGATGGGCAAGCAATCAACACATTGATCTTTTATTCTTATTCAATTTTTCTTTCATAGCTAGATTTCTGCACCAGTTTTATTTTACCTGAATTTGATCAGATGTTTTAAATCATCCAAATTCCTAGCGCTAGAAAAAATCCAGGCTTTTGTAGTTTATGTTGCTGTTGAACAAGAACAGACAAATGGACATACGTTCACTAATCATAGGGGTGATTTCCTTTCCAGTGTTCAGCAAGGGATGGGGTATAAGGCAATGCCACACTTCAACCTGCCCATCAGGTGAAAGAGTGAAGAATGTCTAACATAGAGTTGTTCTTGAAACTAGGCCAGATGATGTCACATTCTGGCTGAATTTCTTCTATTGGATGCTCAATTATTTGAGGATTCTGCAGGAAAAGTCCAGGTTCAGTTGGCTTGTTCAATACTAAAAGTTTTTTATCCTGCTAAAGCACACACACTCGCTCACAGCAGTGTATATGGAACTTATGGATGTTTATTTTTACCTCTTTTTTTCTTTTCTCTTTCTTTCTTACTCTCACTACCTAAGTTCAAGGTCTGTGGACTGTGTACTTGTGGAGGAGGAGCCCAGGAAGGGGAAAGGAGGAATTCCTGCTGGCAGGAACCATGGAGAGCACATCCCTACCTAACCCTGCAGGAAAGTAGCCACAGCGCAGGGAGGTCTCCCATGTAGATCTACAGAGTGCAAAATAGCGTCTTTCGTCACAGAGTGACTGAGTTTTAACAAAGCAATAAAGCTAAGCCTCTTTGGTCCATCTGCCAGAAGGAGGACATTGCGTTGTTAAGAAATCACTCACTTAAAATAATATTTGTTGTTGAAATCATACTTTACCTGTAATCAAGAGCGACATTTGACACCTTAGTGCAGCTTCTCAAATATTACTTATTATGACTTGGAAGGGTAACACTAAACAAAAAACAACACAACAAATAAATACAACAAGAAGCAAATCACACGTCCCTTTGGTTTCAGAATCTACAATGACTGCTTGAGCATTTGCCTAGTTTAAGAATACATCTTTGTCTCAGGATTTTAGGGGTGCAGAAAAGAATAAGAGTGTATGGAGCCCACCTTTTCTGAACTAGCTTTCCCAGTAGCCTGGAAACAGAACGATTTTCTTGCTTGGTGGAGAGTATTGAACCCTGCCCTTCTGTGTGTCCAGGCCAATGTCTGTTGAGAGCTTGACTCTCTGTGCTGGAACTAACCTTGTCCATCTTCCCATAGTTCAGTATTGTCTTCCTCGAAATAAAGGAAATTATCTCCAACTTCTTGAAACATGCATAATTTTGAATTGATTTTCTTTATAAAAATGATAATATCCGTGTATTTTCAAAACTGCTTGTTAGAGGTATAGAGCTGTGCAGCTTAGATTCTGCTGTTGTATCAGACCTCTATGCTCCAGTCCTTCCGTGGAGTGAACCTGTGACATCAGAACACACAGAGGTGGGGACTGGAATATCTCAGAGTTTCCCCAGGGGCTCCAAAGGGCTGGAAGTGTGGGTCCCGCCTCCTTGCATGAGGGGCAGAAGAAATGCGTTGAAAACCAGTGATGGACAGATGATGCATCAGGCTCTCAAGTTTCATTTCTAGATTCCATCATCCACATCAACTTTTCATCTATTATTTTTACTCACTGTAGGCTTTTAATGAGATGTAGAGAAAAATACAAGCTGAAAAGAATCAACAACATTTTACTTCAAAAGATTAAAGACATAATTACCAGTGGTCGGTAGTACGTCTATGAGGAGCAGCTGAAGGGCATCGCTTATCTCGGGCTTTTGAGACGCGTGCCATTATCAAGCCTAACCATGCAAACCGGAGATGCAGAGCTGACTTAAAAAGCTGCTGTTTTATCCTAAGAAAATCCCTTAATACAGTATCTGTTTTCCATAGTCGTTTGGCTAAGCTTCTGACATTACCACGACTTGCTTGCCCATGTTTCTAAACCATACTGACTCAAGGAAAAGGAGTCTTTGGAGAGAGATAACATGCGATTGAAAATCTGATGACATTTTGCATAGTCAGAAAGACTTTTCCTGCTTAGAAAATGTTTTCTGTATAACACAGATGTGTTTTTCAAAGCCTTGGAATTTCCTCTTTAGAAAATATGTTGAGTCAACCGAACTTTTGAAGAAAATAATTATATCCTGAGTTTAGCTCTGCTGAAAGAGCATGCAAGAGTTGCAATCATGTCCTTTGTAAATGTGTTTTAAAGTTTTCTCAGAGTTTATCATGTGAGGATAAAATGAAGGAGCTGGGGTCTCAGGGTTAATGTAGACTTTGATTTGCAAAAGAATGAGAAAGTGTATACAGGTAAAAATAAAATACATATGTGCCAACATGTACACTATTGCTAATCCTCAGAATTTAAAAACCTCTATTTTTTATATTCAAAATCTTTATTGGTTCTTATTTGGAATATGTTTATCATTAAAAGATTCCTAGTAAAATAAAGATTGGGAGTGGGTAAATGTGTGAATACGGTAGAAAGGTCTCTTTATGGTTCCAGTTTCCAGGGAGGATTACAAACAAAGCCACTTGAAACGTTTTTTTCCAAAGTGACTATAACATTGGCATTTCTACCAGCAATAGAGGAGAGCTCTGTTTGGTCAGCATCTTTACCAACACCTTATGTGGCCAGTGCTTTTTAATTTTGATTATTCTAATAGAGGTGTAGTAGTATCGTACTGTGGTTTAATTTGAATTCCTGTAATAATTAAGAATATTGAGCATCTTTTCACGTTTATTTTCTATTAATATATCTTACTTGGTGAAATGTCTTATCAAATATTTTGCCCAATTTTTATTGCTTTCTTTCTTCACTATTGAATTTTGAAAGTTTGTTATATATTTTGAATGCTACTTATTTATTAAATATATGTTTTGCTAGTGTTTTCTCATAGTTTGGCTTGTCTTTTTATTTTCTTAACAGGGTCTTTCAAAAGGCAAGGTTTCTTAATTTCGATTAATTATATTTGACCTTTTCTTTCAAGGACAGTGTTTTTATTCTTATATCTAAGAACTCTTTGCTGAACTTATGGTCATCAAGTTGACTTCTAGAAATTTTATATGTCAAAACCACAATGAGATACCATCTCACACCAATCAGAATGAAGTTTATTAAAAAGTCAAGAAACAATAGATGCTGGCAAGGCTGTGGAGGAACAGGAAGGCTTTTACACTATTGGTGGGAATGTAAATTAGTTCAACAGTTTTGGAAAACAGTGTGGTGATTCCTCAAGGATCTAGAACCAGAAATACCATTTGATGCAGCAATCCCATTCCTGGGTATATACCCAAAGGAATATAAATCATTCTACTGTAAAGACACATGCACATGTATATTTACTGCAGCACCATTCACAATAGCAAAGACTTGGAACCAACCAAAATGCCCATCAATGATAGACTGGATAAAGAAAATGTGTTGCATATACACCATGGAATATGGAATACTATTCAGCCACAAAAAGGAATGAGATTGTGTCCTTTGTAGGGACATGGACAAACCTGGAAGCCACTAACCTCAGCAAATTAACACAAGAACAGAAAACCAAACACTGCACATTCTCACTCATAAGAAGGAGTTGAACAGTGAGAACGAATGGACACAGGAAGGGGAACAACACACACCAGGGCCTGTTGGGGGATGGGAGGTGAGGAGAGGGAACATAGAGGACAAGTCAATAGGTGCAGCAAACCACCATGGCACACATGTACCTATGTAACAAACCTGCACATTCTGCACATGTATCCTGGAACTTAAAGCAAAGTAATTTAAAAAATAAACTTTGTATGTCTTAATATTTAAGCCTATAATCTATTTTAATTTTTGTATACAGTGCAAGATATGGGTCAAAGTACAATTTTTATGCATATGAATGTCCCAGCATCAATTACTAGAAAGACTTTTCTTTCTCAATTGAATTGCCTTTGCAAAGCTTTGGAGAAAACCAATTGATAATATTTAGCAGGTCTATTTCTGGACTCTCTTTTCAGTTCCATTCATTCAGGTGTCTATCCTGAAAATGCCACACTGACTTGACTATGGCAGTTCTACAGTGATCCTTGAGCCAGGTGGCATGAGCCCTCCAATTATGTTCTCCCTTTTTCAGTGTGGTTTGGGTTATTCCTTTGAATTTTTACTAAATTTTAGAAGTATTGTGTCAATTCTTATTTTAAAAATCACATGTGATATTGATTCAAATTGCATTAATTCTATAAATTAATTTGGGGAGAAAGACAATATCACTTGAGTCTTCCAGATCATGACTAGCGAACATCTTTATGTCTTTTTAGGTGGTCTTTAATCAATGTGTCTTTCACAAGTTTTTTTTTTTTTTTATTTTTTGACATACAGGTCATTCATAGAGTTTATAACATTTATACGTCATAATTATTTTAGGTTTTTGGTGCTATTAAAATGGCAATCTTGAAATTTCAGTTTCAAATTGTTCATTGCTAGCATATTAACATGCAACTGATATTTATTTATATATTTATTTATTTATTAGAGATGGGGGGTCTCACTCCATCACCCAGGCTGGAGTGTAGTGGCACAGTCATAGCTCACTGCAGCCTCAAACTTGGAGGCTCAAGCAATGCTCCCACCTCATAGCTGGTATCACAGGCACACACCAACATGCCCAGATAATTTTTTTTTTTTTTTTGTAGAGACAGGGTCTTGCTATGTTGGGCAAGCTCATCTGGAACTCCAGGCTTCAAGGGATCCTCCTCCCTCTGCCTCCCGAACTGCTGGGATTACACATACGAGCTACCGCACCTGGCCTGATTTTTAAACATTGTTTTGCTAATATCATGTTTCAGTTCTAGTAGCCTTCTATGGATTCATTTGTATTTTCTTACACAATTACACTATCTGTGAATAGAAACAGACTTTTTTTTATTTGCAATCTATGTGCTTTCTTTTTTCTTGCTCCTTATTAAGCTACCTACATTGACCAATAAAAATAGTAACAGGGGACATCCTTGTCTTGTTCCTGATTTTAGAAAGAAAGCATTCAATCTTTCACTAACAAATGACTTCAGTTGTAGGGATTTTGTGTGTGTGTTTTTTTTAGTTGAGGGCATCTTATTATATTGAATGAATAAATATTGAATTATTTCAGGGTTTTATTTGCATCTCTAAAGATGATCATATGCTTTTCCTTCTTTAGTCTGTTAATATGGTTTATTAACATGGATGATTTTTCAAATATTAAATCAGTCTTTCATTTTCAGAATAAACCCCACATGGTCATGACATGATGCCATTTTTACATGCTGCTGGGTTTGCTTTGCAAACATTTTTAGAATAATTCACATCCCTTCTCGTCCAGTGCCATTGTCTTCTGCCTGAAATATTTGCAATGCCACATTAGTCATTTCCTCCAATCTTATCCTCACTTGAATCCACTTGAGTCCCGGCACCATCCATCCAAAGTAGAATATCAATCATGGCTCTTTCTTAGCTTTCTAAAGACCCCTTTCATCTCTAAGTGTATAAATTCCTCAGCATATTAAAAATGGATCTCTAGCAAAAGCCTGCGGCTTCATCTCTTCTTTCCTTTTCCTGAAATACCGTGGTCCACAAAAGCCATATTTCTTGTATTTCTGTGACTCTACTGTGTTGCTCACACTATTTCTTTTCCTGGATATTTTTTGTACCATATTTATTATGAAGACATCTTTTCATCATTTTTTATGTCTCCACTCAGGCAACCTCTCAGTCTCCAAGAAAAGGCTATTTTCCTCTTTTATGTATAACATAATAGGCAGCTCAGATACCTATTATATACGTGTATATATTCATATGCAAATATGTGAAAGTGAAGTTATCTATCTAAGGGTTGTCTTCCTTATAAGACTAAGCTCCTGGAGAACAATTAGGGTGGTATTACATTTATTTATTTATTCATTTTTATTTATTATTATTTTTTGAGATGGAGTCTCACTCTGTTGTCCAGGTTGCAATGCAGTGGCGTGATCTTGGCTCACTGCAACCTCTGCTTCCCAGGTTTAAGTGATTTTACTGCCTCAGCCTCCTGAGTAGTTGGGATTACAGGCAAGTATCACCATGCCTGGCTAATTTTTGTATATTTAATAGAGATGGGGTTCGCCATGTTGGCCAGGCTGGTCTTGAACTCCTAACCTCAGGTGATCCATTTGCCTCTGCCTCCCAAAGTGATATTGTATTTATATCCCTTGCTTCTAGCCCAGTGCCTGGCTCCATCACAAGTACCTGATAATGTTTGTTGAACTATTCTGGGCTAAACAGCACTGACATGGGTGGATTCTTGAGAAAGGATGTGACCATGATTTGCGTCTCATTAGCCAGTGTCCCTACAACTTTGCTGGGCACTGGCTGGAGTGAAGAGTGGGCAGAAGTGAGATAATCCTCTTCTGCAGTTCCACGTTCACGTCTGTAATGCCCTTTGGACTCACAGACCACTTCAAACTTACAATGAATGCAGAGAGTTCTTGACTACAAATAAATCTATCTATGCACAGACACAGCAAGTTTTTAATTCCAAAAGGCTCATAAAACTGTTGGTTCCATCCCTTTCCCAATGCCTGTACAGGTTTTCCATTGTGAGTTGCACAGTGGAATTACAGCAGTGTCTGACAAGACCAGGTGATCCAGGAATGGAAGACAGGATGAGCAGACAGATGAAGGAAACTGAAAGACGGAGGCTTGGAATAGACCCAGGGCGTCTTCTTTCCACCTTTGCTGGAGATCCTTGGTTAGGAGACCTTAGGACAAAAACTGCTGGGCTGTTCTCTGTCAGCACAGGGGCTTGGGAGCAACATCACGGGATATTTACTGTTCCTCCACAGATACCATTCACAAATAGCCAGAGTCTTAATGGTGTTGTTTGGAGGAGAGAATTAATAGGGGCAAAGCTCTAATTCCCTTGAGGAAGCTACAGTTTTCTGCCGAGAAGTGTGTAAGGGTTGCCCATGACAACTCTGCAGCAGAAGCAGACAACCCAGTTGTTATTTCCTGAGGACAGAGGCCAGTCCTTCCACCTCTCCTTAAGGAGCCATTTCTCTCTGCTTCTCTACCCGCTGATGACATCCAGGCTCTTCTTTGTGCCAAGTTTTCCCTCTTTTAGTGAAGCCTTCCCCTCAGCAAATAAACACAGTCCAGTGCCCGTTAACAAACAGGCAACAAAGCAAAACTAAAATAACAAGGCCAAAAGAAATCCAAACCCAAAACCAAAGAAAGTATCGTCCCTCTGACCCTACCTGGCCTTCAATCTCTCCATTCACAGCCAAGTCCTGTAGAGAAGAGGGCACGGCCTGCACATCCTGCCTCCTCACTTTTCATTCCCTCTCGAATCTTACATGATGAATCTTGCCTTCACATGGGTCACACTGAAGCCGCTTGTGTGAATGTCACCACTGAACTTGTCACTGCCTCACCTTCCCCTCCTTTAAGCCATTTTTCAGGTGTCTGTGATGCCACCGTATAAAAATCGGAATATCTTTAGCTTTAAGTTTTAAAAAATGGGTAAAAATGAAAGACTGTATAAGGAAATTTTATTATCTCAGGTAAACTAACCACACCTGACAACAAGAGGTCCCAATATCTGGAGTCTCCAAGATTAATTCATCATCAGGGCCTGCATCGTCAAGGTGCTATTGCTGCCTTTTTCAATGTGGCCACGTTCATATGATGCTGATTTGGGGGCTTGATCCACTTGAGCTTTTGTGGTGTGTGCGTGTGTGTGTGTGTGTGCGCGCGTGTGTGTGTGTGTGCATGTGTGTGTGTTTGAGAAAAGGCATAGGAAGTTGGGAGGAAGAGAAAGAGGGAAGGAGGGAGAGTAATAAGAGAGAAATGGAGAGTGCTGTGTGCACGTATGTGACATGTGACTGTGTGAGAGTACCTGTGTTTGGCAAAAACAAAACCAGACACACCACTGTCCACCAAATGCAAGGCAATTGTTTCTTCCTGGGCTTTGAGAACCTGAAAAAATTTTCTAGGAATCCTTTGGGACAAGGGACCCCTTGTCCCAGCATGAATGATTCACAGCCTTGAGGGAAAAGACTCCCCTTAGCTTAGGAGTTCCTAAGTAGAGAAAGTCCTATTTGGGCTTAGGAGCCATTCCCCCCTCTAAATGATTCAGTCCCATAGGGAAGAGGACCACAGGACAGGTTTACACTCAACAGGACTGTCCTGATTCACGAGGAAAGGGCTGGGCAGGTTCTGCCAGTGTGGATGAAGGAGTAATGCTTGTTGGGTGAACGACCAGTAATGCCTGCCCAACTCCTTCCCCTGGGTTCTTTCCTAGTTCCGTGGCACAAGTTTCATGGTCTCAGCTTCTGCCCATCCGTCAATGTCCTGGTTAATGGAGGTGTTCAGGACCCTCTCCCATCACTTCTCCCTCCCCACTTTCCACTCACAACTTTGGGCCTGTCCACCACCTGAATGCACTTGACCTGGACATCCATTTATCTAGGAGAGCTATCTCACTTGTGTTCAAATTGATATTCTCTCTGATAGATAAGACAGAAAATCTGAACTAATCACACACACTTATACACACACAAATACACTCACACTTAGACACACACACGCATACACAGACACGCACAGAAATACACACAGACACACACATACACGCACACCAACACATGCATACACACACACACAGACACCCTCAGACACACAGAAACACACACACATACAAACTCATGGACACACACACACAATGACACAGATGCACAGACTCATTCCAAATCTTTCCTCTTGCCTTGCACTTTTAATTAGTGAATCAAATCATAGCCCACACCATTACCCAAGCCAGGAACCAGTGAATGTTCCTGGCTGTTACTCCTCTTGAGCCCCACAGTTGCTGCCAGGAGTTGTGTCCTGCTGATGGCTGCTCTTCCACATGTCTCACCAGCTTCTCCTCTTCTGCACACTCTGAGGTTGTTTAGTGCAGGCCTCTACGATTGCACACAGGTGCTGCCTGTCACCCCAACAGTAGGCTTGTTCTCTCCACCTGCACCCAGAGAGAGCCTCTGCAGCTGGGGGTGCAAATGTGGCAGGATTTCCATCCTTTCCAACATACTCACACTCATTTTATGACCCAGAATGTGGTCGCTTCTCTCTTGGTGAATGTCCCAAGTACCTGTGAACAGCATGTGTGTTTGCTTCGATTGGGTATGGTCAATAATGTCCTGGGCAGGATGGAGTTGTCCGGCTCTTCTATCTTTTCACAGATGGTCTGGGCACTGATTCTAACAGTTACTGTGTTGAAATCTCCAGCTAGAATTGCAGACTATTTCCTCTTTTCAGTTCTATCAGCTTTTGATTCCTGTATTTTGAAACTCCAACATGAAACCCACACTCATTTAGGATTAATATGGAAGTCACCCTTTAAATAAGAATTTTATCTTAAAATTAACATCACTTTGTCATCTTAAGAAGACATGAGGCCTGTGAGAGCAGGTACTGTGTATTTTATGTCTGTATTCTTTCTGTTTCACACTGCAGCCATAATTGATGATGAATAAATAATGTTCCCTCTTGAAGATCTGGTCCCTGTCTCCAGGGCAGTGCTATGGAAAAAAAAGAGCAAATTCCTGCCTTCCAAGCACTCCTCCACTCCAACAAACACACTGCGTTGGGAAAACAGCAGTGATGAAGGTACTGGGCCTGCGGCAGAAAGGTAACACACATTTCCCGTCCTCAGGAGCTTGCAGCACTGGCAGGCTGGCCGTTACACAGACAGCACAGTGTGCTTCTATGCCAGGGTGGACCCGGGAGTCGGTCCTCCCTGTTACTTACAAGACTGGAATCCTGGAAAAGTTACTGAACTTCTCTGTGCGTTGGTTTATCCATCATGAAAGTCGGGTTAAAAAGAATACCCCACCCCTAGGGTGGAAGTGGGACTTGCTTGAATTAATACTTAGAACAGTTGTTGTTGTTATTGTTGTTTTTAAGTATTTCGCATAGCTGTTATTAAACTAACATCGAAAGAGTTGCCTGGTTATTTTAATACGGTCTTCACATAGGCAGTACAGCTGGCCAGATGTAGCGTTTCATTTATCACTGAGTCTCTCTTCTGCCTCCGTGAGACTTCCCAGGAGTTGCTCTGATGCTGCAGGGAGTCACACATCTCCAGATGCATCACTGGTGACTCTGCGAACACCTGACCTGGTCCATTACACACGGGGCTTACGTGCTTAACTCCTATGGGATGATGATTCTTCTCTAGCTCTTGGGGGTCGTTCCATTGCTTCTACTCTACTGGTTGTGTAAAGTTAGCACCGTATGAGTTGCATACATTAGCGCCAGATGTCATTGACTTCTTCTTTTTTTTTTTTATTATTATTTTTGAGACAGAGTCTTACTCTGTTGCCCAGGCTGGAGTGCAGTGTGTCATCTTGGCTCATCGTAACCTCTGCCTCCCGGGTTCAAGCAATTCTTGTGCTTCAGTCTCCAGAGTAGCTGGGATTACAGGTGTGAGCCAACGTGCCCAGCTAATTTTTCTTTTTTTTGTATTTTTAGTAGAGACAAGGTTTTGCCATGTTGGCCAGGCTGGTCTCAAACTCCTGGTCTCAAGTGATCGACCTGCCTTGGCCTCTCAAAGTGCTGGGATTATAGGCATGACCCCTTGAGCCCAGCATAGATGTCACTGAAATTCAAGGGGGGAAATCATTTGGAATGATCACAGCGACTGGTCCAGAGATGACTAACAGCTTAAAATGACCCCACCTGAAACAGCAGCGATCAGTGGAATGTCCAAGTGTGTGTGTGTGTGTATATATATTATATTTATATATATATATAATATAATACACATATTATATATATATTTTTAATGAAGCTATTTTGGACCAGAAACCCTAAGAATGTTTAGTCTGGAGTTCCATAATTATAAAAAAAATTCTGAAGTTAATCGTTTTTATCTGAAACTATACTCTTTAATTCAGTAACTCTTTCTCAGGGTTTACCTTCTCTTGAGCCACAAGCATCCATTTGGCCCCTACCACAGGGACCAGACTTTCATGATGGATAAAAGGACGCTAGTGCCAGGTAGGTTCTGCTTCTAAATTTTGGTTTAAAAAATGAAAAATCTCCTTTTCGATATTCTAAAAACTCACCTCCCCTAAAGTCATGAAGCCTGGTTTATAAACTTTAGAGAAGAACCTAGGTCTTTGAGGCTAACACATATTAGTGTATTAAAAAATACGGTAAACCAGCCGGGCACAGTGGCTCACGCCTGGAATCCCAACACTTTGGGAGGCCAAGGCAGATGGATCACTGGAGGTCAGGAGTTTAAGACAAGACTGGCCAACATGGTAAAACCCCGTCTCTACTAAAATTACAAAAATTAGCCAGGCTTGGTGGCATGCTCCTGTAATCCCAGCTACTCGGGAGGCTGAGGCATGAGAAATGCTTGAACCTGGGAGGCAGAGGTTGCAGCGAGCAGAGATCCCATCACTGCACTCCGGGTTGGGCAACAGAGCAGGACTCTGTCTCAAAAAAAAAAAAAAAAAAAAGGGTAAACGAACGTTGCCTTAAACAAAAAATTGTATCTTATAAGATTTTATAAGTTGCACGTTATCAACTCATTCTAGTTAAATACTTAAAAATTACTTCAAAATTAATCCTATGGATGTTGTTGTTGTTGTTGTTGTTGTTGTTTGAGACGGAGTCTCGCTCTGTCGCCCAGGCTGGAGTGCACTGGCGCGATCTCAGCTCACTGCAAGCTCCACCTCCCGGGTTCACACCATTCTCCTGCCTCAGCCTCCCGAGTAGCTGGGACTACACGCGCCGCCACCACGCCAGGCTAATTTTTTTTTTTTTTTTGTATTTTTAGTAGAGACAGGGTTTCACCGTGTTAGCCAGGATGGTCTCGATCTTCTGACCTCGTGATCCGCCCCTCTTGGCCTCCCAAAGTCCTGGGATTACAGGCGTGAGCCACCGCGCCCGGCCAACCCTATGGATTTTTAAAGGAAGGAAAGCTTAGACACAAACTCAGGAGCCAGATTGTTTTCCAACCCTTGGGCCTGCCACTTACTAAGTGTACCAGCCTCCCTCAGAGTCACTCTATTCCTCATGGAATCTGAATAATAAGTGTACACTTGACAGAACATACAGAGTGGTAATGTGGAACAAAAAATAGAATATTTAAACGACTTACCTAACAGTAGGAAAAAAAAAATAAGTACACTTAGAAGTGTTTTTATTTTCTTATTTGCAAAACACTTCTTATGTGGTAAGGTCTAACAATATACATGTAAACGTTTTACAGAAAATTATTGTAGCTTTGGATAATTTAATATATAAGTCAAATACTTGAGATGGCATAATTCGATTTTATGTCAGTAATATCAAGATATCACGATTATGTTGCAAAATTAAAATGAGGATGTTGAGAGGATTTCTCAGGCTTCCGTGAGTCACTGCCTGGGTTGTATTAATAGTTTCATTGTGCTAGGTGCAGTGGCCCACGCCTGTAATCCCAGCGCTTTGGGAGGCCGAGGCGGGCGGATCACCTGAGATCAGAAATTCAAGACCAGCCTGGTCAACGTGGTGAAACCCCGTTTCTACTAAAAATACAAAAATTAGCCGGGTATGGTGGCAGGCGCCCGTAATCCCAGCTACTTGGGAGGCTGAGGCAGGAGAATCGCTTGAACCCGGGAGGGGGAGGTTGCAGTGAGCCAAGATTGCGCCATTGCACTCCAGCCTGGGCGACAAGAAGGAAACTTCGTCTCCAAAGCAAAACAAAACAAAACAAAAACAAAAAACGTTTGGTTTCACCTCCACATAGCTCTGTCTGCATTTTGAGTAATGGCCACCAGAGGGCAGGAAGAACCAATCTATAAAGTGCACAAGGGTTTCACCAACTTTGAAGTCCTACCTTAGAAGGAGAGTTGTCCGCTAACACGTAGGAACTATTTTTAATTATACCATTATTTCTCCTCAATTTTATTTATAAATTAATGAATTCACCTTGAATTGGTTAAATCAATTGAATTAAATCAATTCACAAAATATTTCCAAAGCTCAAGTACATCCTTATCAACTTGATTTACAATTTGTGAATTTTCTCTGAATCAATCTATATACAATCAACAATAATAATTATTTAGAAAATGAGGCTGGTAAAAATATGTTGGCTTTACATTTTTTGCCTGTGCAAGTAAATATAAAAATGCCTTTCTTCACATTGCTTCCATTTATAAACTGTTTTTAAAAATCATAAATTAAGACATGTATATTGTAAAAATCTCAAAACATCCAGCATTTTAAAAATTGTCTTATGCCTTACTGCTCCCTCCCATAGGTAATCACTGCTACATTTCTCATTTACTGCAAAATTCTCTATGCATATGGAGCACATAGATGGATAGATAGATGGGGTGTGTATGTGTATATGAATGTGTATGTGTCTGTGGGGGGGGAGTGTGTATATGTGGGCGTTTGTTTGTGTGTCTATTTGTGTTTATTTATGTCTCTCTGTGTGTGTATGCATATTACATACGTGTATGCACGTGTGTATACAGCATATGTGTATGTGTCTGTGTACTTGTGTCTGTGTATTTGTGTGTGAGTACATCTGTGTGTGTGTCTATGTGCCTGTGTCTGTGTATTTGTATGTATGTGTGTATTGGCATGTGTATGTTTGTATATGTATGCATATGTGTATATGTGTGTGTATGTATGTACAGTATATTATGTGTTTGAATGTGTGTGTCATATTTGTCAAATTCCATGTTGTATTAATCTGTTCCCACACTGCTATAAATGACTATCTGACACTGGGTCATTTATGAAGAAAAGAGGTTTAATTGACTCTCAGTCCTGCATGGGTGGGGAGGCCTCAGGAAACTTACAACCTTGGCAGAAGGCAAAGGGGAAGTCAGCACATCTTAATATGGCAGATCAGAAGAGAGAGAGGGAAGTGGGTACTGCCACACACTTTTAAACCATCAGATCTCATGAGAACTCACTATCACGGGAACAGCAAGGGGGAATCTGTCCCCACGATGCAATCACCTTCCACCTGGTCCCTCTCCCAACATTGGGAATTACAAGTCAACATGAGATTTGGGTGGGGACATAGAGCCAAATCGTATCACACATCTTGCTTTGCCACACTGAGTGTGGGACCTTGGACACTTTCCCTATCAGCATGTGTGGCTGTACCACATGGATTTCAGTAGTGGCAGAATATTCCCTTCTATAGATTCTACAATTCATCCAAACAGTCTTCATTCCTTATTTAAGGCAAAACAAATTGCAGTATAAAAACTTAAGGCCGGGCATGGTGGCTCACGCCTGTAATCCCAACTCAGGAGGTTGCGGCAGGAGAATGGTGTGAACCCAGGAGCTTGCAGTGAGCCGAGATCCGAGATCGCGCCACTGCACTCCAGCCTGGGCGACAGAGCAAGACTCTGTCTCAAACAAACAAACAAACAAAATTCATATTAAAAATCATTGTTGTTTCCTTCCAGTGGTCTTAATTCCAACCAGGTTAGTGAAGAAGCCAGTTGGATTGCCAATCACTGCTGAAGGTGGCTGGCCCCTGCTCTTGTCTCCCAGTTATCAGGCTCTGGCTGCTTCTGGGTCAGAGGAACAGGGCGTCCTCATTCAGGCTGTGAGTCATCCCTCTGGGTCCCTCACACCAAGGGATGAAGCAGCAGCCATTCCGCCGGAGAGCAGTCACTCACCCACCCTTGGGTCCAGGAGAGGCATTGCAGGCTCTACCCTCAGACCCTTCTTTCCAAAGCTCCTTCTCTTCACCCTGTATCCAGGGCACTTGGCCTGAAGAGCCTGTGTCTTCCAAAAGCTTCTGCTGCCTTCCCTGCCCAGATCCCTCAGACAAGGAGCTGTAAGGCCCAGCTCCAGCAGGAAATGAAGGAAGAGGGAAGAAGGAGAAGCAGAGAGAGGAGAGATGCATAAATTAATACCTCCAGAAGCAACCTTGCTACAGACACATCATTCGTTTCTATTTTTTTCTCTGTGTCACACAGTGCTGTAATGCAGAGGAACTGCTGCTTTGAAGGGTATGTGCCTGCACAGTCTGAGATTGACAAGTTGCTGTTCCCTGTGTGTGCCCATCGATAATATGCAAGACCCTTTCCTTCCACATTCTCATGTGTACACAACGGGGCTTTAACATTTACTAATATATATACCACCTTCTTGTCATCTAGAGTTTCAATTCTTTCATTATAAAGAATGTGGTACATTGTTCATTTCTTTATATCTTTACCATTTATATTATTCTCCTAAATTCTTGCCCAAGACATTTGAAGTATCCTAAAACAAGAAGGCATAACTGGATAGTTCAAACTAAGATTTTATGAAGAGATGTAAATCATTTACAGAAAGGACAAATATATTCTAGAAATCTGAGATTGAATTATTGTAAATTCGACTATGAGCTATAAAAACTGACATATAGTATCAACAATATTATCTAATATCAGATGTCATCCCATAAATGAATGCTTTCATATTATTACAAACAAAAATTCAGAATGAAAAGCTACAGGAAATTATCTCATAGTTCTAAACTATGGGCTACCTTTCCAACTTAAAAAAAAAAACAAAAGCACAGTGGTAGTAAAGTAGAGAGGAGATGGGGAGTTTCCCATACTGAAGAATACCTGCAATGAAGTCCTGGGCACATTTTTTAAAATTACAAAACTAAAACAATAAAGGCATCTAATATATAATTCAGCGTGGGAAAATAAAAACAAATTGCTAGTTTAACTTACCAATACTATGAGCAATTTAAAATAGTTAGATTCCACCAAATAATTGTTAAATGAGATAAGCCAGGTAAATGTCCTAGTACAATACCTGAAGGGTGGTATTCTCAATAAATTTCAGTTATTGTCATTTTAATAGTTACAATTATTTTCAAAAGTTGTTTAATCTTTTTTTCTTCCAATCCATGTTAATTCTAACTGATTCAGCTTAAAAGGAATCTACTTCAAGACTGAATTTGAACAAGAAATGGGATCCCCTGTAGTGATGTTTGAGAGAGCTGGGATTACTCTCCTTAAGGCCTCTATTTAGCTAAAATTTTATTGGAAGTGGATAACATGATAACATGTGGTTGGTCGTACTCAATCACTGATAAACAAATCTGCAAGGAATTCACTTGAGGGGTAGATGAGTGTCTTCCACCCCATTCAAGGTTGTCATTTTCCACAAAGTTCAGGCATTGGAGTGAAATGACACGATAATACTATACTAAATCAACACATTGGTTATGTGATGGCAACACCTGTAGCCATTTCAGATACGGGTAGATGCTCCCATTTATTAAAGCCACATGGAGAGGATACAGCAGGAAACATGAAGCAAGAGGGAAGAAGGAGAAGTAGAGAGAGGAGAGATGCATAATTTAATACCTCCAGAAGCAACCTTGCTACAGACACATCTTTTGTTTCTATTTTTTCCTGTGTCACACAGTGCTATAATGCAGAAGAACTGCTGCTTTGAAGGGTACGTGCCTGCACAGTCTGAGATTGACAAGTTGCAGTCCCCCGTGTGTCCGCATCGATGAGAACCACATTTATGGTTCTTGTGGTTGCTTGGACAGTCTTTATTTTCATCATGAGACAAAGATAAGGCAGACATTTCAGGTGAAAGTCTAACACCAGTTAAGCTGTGGTAGAAGACAGGATAGTTGGCTTTGCTCAACTTCAGTGAAAAAGAGCTCCTTATGATATCATAATCTTGTCCTCAGAAACTTGTGGACTAATATTTGTGGCTGTCTTTTTATCCTTTACTTTAGCCACTTACTGGTTGCTTTCTGTGTATGTGGGGCCAGTTTATGTGAGATATGAAGAAGGAATTTTCCTTTATTGGGAATGTCTAATAAGCATTTACAAGCAGAATTTCCTCCTGATTTTTTTTTCTCTGCACTCTGAATAGTGGGAAGTGTTTTGAGGGTCTTCTGACACTACACCACAGTGATTTTTATTTTTCTGTCATAATCCATTTATGACTAAAAAGTGATGCCTTTTTTTTTTTTTTTTTTTTTTTTTTTTTTTGAGATGGAGTTTTGCTCTGTCACCCAGGCAGAAGTGCAGTGGCCCGATCTCAGCTCACTGCAACCTCCACCTCCCAGGTTCAAGCGATTCTCCTGCCTCAGCCTCCTAAGTAGCTGGGATTACAGGTGTGTGCCCCCATGCCTGGCTAATTTTTGTATTTTTAGTAGATACAAGGTTTCACCATTTTGGACAGGCTGGTCGCAAACTCCTGACGCTGTGATCCACCCACCTCGGCCTCCCAAAGTGCTGAGATTACAGCTATGAGCCACCACACCTGGCCACATGATGGCTTTTTTTGGTTGCTCACATGACAAGCTATTATTTTTGTGTCACTTTAAACAGAATTTAAGATAGAGACTTCATACATTCCTTCTTGAGCTCCCTTCCACTACAGCAGTTGAATTTTGTCCAGATTCTGTAAACTAGTATTGCTGCCTGAGTGGCCATGATATTTCCTTTGAGCTGAATTTGGCCGTTTTAGCTTCTTATTAGACAAAACAGTATACTTGGAGTCCTGGTGAATAACCAAACAAATGGAATTCCTTGTTCACAAAGATCTAGCACAGTGGTTCGGTGCAGAGGTCCATGCTTCCCCACTTGATCTTGTCATCACTGGCTCAGCCAAATGCTATTTCTCAAAGGTCATAAATCTCACATACTCTTTGTGGAGTCTTTCCTCTTTTTGTACATTTATAATCCCTGGCCTCTAAGTAGTCTATTCACTTCTAAAGCTCTTGACTTGGCAAGACAACAACTGCGTCATTCACACAAGCAAATCTGCTCTTGGAGGACAAAAAGAGGTTTATTTTGGCTTAGATGATTCTGATTGGTCATCTTCATTGAAACCTTGGCAGAAGATAGGTCCCTGGGCTATCAGGGAGAGAAGTCAAGTAAACCTTTAGTGCCAGGAATGGTGTTTGTAAAGATCCAGCATGAAGTGATACATTTCATCCTTGGGCTTCTTACTGGCTTCAACCCAAACAGAATCACTTAGTGCTGTTCCCTGGGTTAATGATGTTATTAGAATAAGTGACTGAAAGCAACAACTGAAAGGCTGAGTGCTTTGTTGTGAGGTGTGCAAAAATTCAATTCTATCAAAACAGGCTTGGCAGAGCCGCCACCAGTGGGACGGGGCTTAGCTTTTGTTAGCTGCTTCTTTGATGCTTCATGGGCAGCTGGCATTTCTGTTGCTGGTTTCTACTCTCTCAACCCTAGTGGACCCTGCATTTTCTCCCCTGAGTGTCCTTATCTTTCCAGATGCAAAAAAACCCGTGTGCTATTGTTTCTGCACTTCTCCCTGTCCTCATCTCTAAACATCATATGTGTGCAGAGAAATCACACTTGTTGCTCTGTTTTCTCAAAGGGTTTAGGCCTGAGTTTGCTGAGGTGATTATGAAGGTTGTGTGAAGCTGTGTCAAACATTGAGAGACATACACACAGGCTGTAGCAGATGTGTGTTATTCTCTCAATGCATGCACTGATGATGGGGATTTAGAATGAGCCACTGTGCAAAGGATGCCCCAGAGAGACTATTCCCTATACATTATTATTCCGTGTAAGATATCCAATAAAGCAACTGGATAAAGAAATGCCTATGTCTAAAC
Organism: Macaca mulatta; assembly: GCF_049350105.2. NCBI lineage: Eukaryota > Metazoa > Chordata > Mammalia > Primates > Cercopithecidae > Macaca > Macaca mulatta. The sequence goes on from NC_133414.1 coordinate 6,426,287, forward strand.
CTAAAATATTCACTCCCTCCCAGAGTTAACTTCCCTCATCCCTGAGAACAGGCCATCCATGGAGTCACCAAAATGCACTTTTTAAAAAGTGTATTCACACTACACTTCATCTTCATGCTCCTTTTCCCCTTGACAATGTGTTATATGTTGAGAATCTTTAAATAAAATTCCTCAACCACCAAAGACTTATTTCTCCCTATTTCTATTCATTAGTACTTCTTATCTTGAAGGCTGATTTCAATGATCATTTATCCCTCACAACTTCATATAATTTCTTCCTTTTAGAATCCCACTGACTATCATTTATATTTATCCCATGCTGCTTTTTTATTCTAGTTTATATTATTACTTGTGAACTTTCATAATCTCCTCTCCCAAACACACAAACCCTTCAGCGACTTCCATGGGAGGCTCTCTTATCTATTACTCTTCACATCCCCAGCCATGGGATATGCAGGAGACACTAATAGATCTAGTATATCACACAGGAAGCAGATCACTAGGACAACAATTACAAACAGCAAATCCCAGTATCCACTAAAGACAGTGACAAGGATAAAAAGACAATACCTGAGAAGGAGGTAGTAAGTATTCATGAAGAAGAATTTCTTAAGCCTCAGCATCTTAGCAGCTATAGCAGAATGCCATAACAAAGACAAAAATATTTCGAGTGTGAAGTTACACCATAACATACAAATGCATCTGTCAATGAGGTCTTTCAGACCAAAGGTCCCAAACATCCACTATAACTTTCTCATTTAATAGGGCACGTGTGGGGAAACTGTACTGTTCAAAAGCACTCCTATCAGGAAAAGGCAAAAAAAGTCCCCTCACGACTCCTTCTCAACACTGTACTGGACATTCTAATATAAGACAAAAAAGGAACTAAAAGGTATACAGGTTGGGTGCAGTGGCTCACGCCTGTAATCCCAGCACTTTGGGAAAACGAGGAGGGTGGGTCACAAGGTCAGGAGTTTGAGACCAGCCTGACCAGCAAGGTGAAACCCCGTCTCTACTAAAAACCTAAAAATTAGCCAGGCATGCTGGTGCATGCCTGTAATCCCAGCTACTCAGGAAGCTGAGGCAGGAGAATCACTTGAACCCAGGAGGCAGAGGTTGCAGTGAGCCGAGATCCCACTACTGCACTCCAGTCTGGGTGACAGAATGAGACTGTCTCAAAAAAGAAAAAAGCAAAAAAGTATACAGTTTGGGAAGAAAAAAAATAAACTATCTTTGTTTACAGGTGACATTATTGCCTATCTTAATTCCCAAAGGATTGACAAATACTCTTCTGAAACCACTAAACAATTATAGCAAGGTTGCAGAAGACCAGATTAATATACAAAAGTCAACTATTTTCCTATATATCAGAATTCAACAAGTGATATTTGAAACTAGAAAGCACAGTACCATTTACATTAGCAGCCCCCAAAATGAAATACTTATGTATAAATCTAAGAAAATATTTATGAGTCCTATATAGGAAAACTACAAAACTCTGATGAAAGATGTATAAATAATAAATAAATAAATAAATAAAGTGATATTCCATGTTCATGAATACAAGGACTCAATATTGTCAAGACATCAGCTGTCTGTCCCCAAATTGATCTAAACATTCAATGTAATCCCATCAAAATTTTACTAAATTATTTTGTGGATATTTTGTGGACAAACTGCATCTACAGTTCATATGAAGAAGCAAAAGACCCAGAATAGACAACTCAAAATTGAAGGAAAAGAACAAAGTTAGAGGACTCACACTACCTGACCTCAAGACCTACAAGAAATCTGCTACAGTAATCAAGACAGTGTGGCATTTATGAAACAGGCAAATGGATCAACGCAACAAAATAGCACAGAAATAGACCACCACAAATATAGTAAGCTGATGTTTGACAAAGGAGCAAAGGCAATACACGGGAGAACATGCAGTCTTTTCAACAAATGATGTTGGACATCCACATGCAAAAAAATAAATCCAGACACATATCTCACACTTTTCATTAAAATTTACTCAACGTGGATCAAAGGCCTAAATGTAAAACACAACACTACAAAACTTATAGAAAATAAGAGAAAATCTAGATGATCTTGGGTTCAGTGATCTATTTATTTATTTTTATTTTTTATAGTGATTACTGTGTTCCAGGATATTCTAATTTACTAATTTTTATTTTAATTTTTTTTCTGTCTGGTCTCTGATTTTTTAATTTTAATTTTTATTTCAATTGTTTTGGGGTGACAAGTGGTGTTTGGTTGCATGGAAAAGTTATTTAGTGGTGATTTCTGATATTCTGGTGCACTCATCACCAGAGTAGTGCACATTGTACCCAATGTGTGTAGTCTTTTATCTCTCACTCCCCTCCCATCCTTCCCCGAGTCCCCAAAGTCCATTATATCATTCTTATGCCTTTGCAGTGACTTTTAAAATACAACATCAAAGGGATGAGCCATGAAATAAATAATTGATAAGCTGACTTCATTAAAATAAAAAAGCTTTCCTTCTGCTAAAGACAATGTCAAGGGAATGAAAAGACAAGCTACAGACTGGGAGAAAATATTTACAAAGACACATCTAATAAAAGACTCTTATCCAAAATACACAAAGAACTCTTAAAATCGAACAATAAGAAAATGAACGACCCAAATAAAAATATGGACAAAAGACCTGAAAACACGCCTTATCAAAGATATACAGATCGCAAACAAGCAGAGTAAAAGATGCTCAACGTTATAGACTTACGGAATTTCTATTAAAACAATGAAATAGCATCACACACGATCGCAGTGCAGTTGAGCTTCCCCCAGGCACACTGTTCCCAGACTTGTGCAGGGCTGGTTCCCTCACTCTTTGCCTTTCTGTTTGCAGCACAAATGCCACTTCACTGAGGTGTTGAGGACTCCCTCACTCTGTCCCTTCCGCCTCCCACCACAAGCACCTGCTTTATTTTACTATAGCACCTGCTCTTTCTTTTTCTCATGCATTTGCTTTTACGCTCTGTCCATCCATTCCTCCAAACGGTGAGCTCCTGAGGGCAGGGCCCATGCAGGTCATTTTCAGCACTGCACCCTGGTCTAACTTGCCCCTTGCACAGGTGAGTGCTCCAGGCACAGTTTCTGAATGAATAAATGAGAGTATCCAAGAGCCCCCTTCCCACCTGTGAGGAGCTCACATTGTGGGGATGGATGCTACTCACAGGAGATGCAAGTTGGGTGGGAGGCAGGGGGACCCTGGGAGTTTCTCTGGCTGCAGCTGCCCCACTGAGCAAAATGGGCACCGCCTCCCCTGATGGCCAGCACTGGCACTGCAGACCCAGGCGAGGAACCCAGAAACAAAGCCCTCACCTGGGTGTGGGTGTCCTCAAGGCAGTAAGACTCTCAGGGCTGAGGGGGGCAATGAAGGGGAGCTGTAAACTCCAGGAGAGATGAGAGGGGTGTCGGAAGGTTCTCTTGACCCCTCTTTCCCTCCACTGGCCCCGGAGGAGCACAGTCCACTCATAAGGGGGGTGTCCAGTCCACCCCATCCACTTCCAAACGGGAGCCCGAGGCTGCAAGCAAGGACACCCCACTCCACATGCAGGGTTCGGCCTCTCCTGCACCACCCAGGACCCCCGCTGTCCTGCAAGCCCAGCTGCTCTGGGCCGGGAAGGACCCCAGGGACTGGAAGGCCTTTTCCAAGGGCACGGTGGGTCCCTGACGGGGAACCAAAGCCAGGCACGCTTCTCCCAGGCTGGGGGCCTCAGGGCACCTGAGAATGGCCATCCTTGGTACAAGGGGGTGGGGCCCCACTCCCGCGCGCCCTGTGGCCCAGGGGACGCAGGACTCTGCACCCTGACCCTAGAGCTTGCCCTAGGATGGCCCGGCCATGGAGATGCCCTGGAACGGTGAGGACTCTCTCCCCATCAGCCTAGCACCTCTGCCCTACCCTCAGTCGCGTGTGCACCCTGTGTGAGGCAGAAGGCAACCAGGACGTCACGCCTGCGTGAGCGGCAATGCCAGCCAATTGGAAAACCTTCCCCGCGCCTGCGTGGCTCTGCAAGCCAATCGAAAACTCCGTCGTGCATGCCGCCAGCCAATCAGGATGTCCAGAGCGCAGCGCCTCCAGCCATTTGAAACTCCCGCTGGCTCTGCGCCTCCAGCCAGTCAGGATGCCCGTCCTTGATAAAACCAGCCAGTCAGAGTGCCGGCCGCGCAACAGCAGCAGCCAGTCAGGAAGCCCAGCGTTCACGCTTCCAACCATTGTCGGACTGTCAACCGTCTCCAGGCGCTTCCAGCCAATCGCAGCCGCCCGTCGCCAGCGCGGCGGTAACTGGCGCGGCGTCTCTGGGTAGTCGCGTGCGGGGCGGCGGGGCGGCGGGCGGCGGCCATGGGAGATATCCCCGCCGTGGGCCTCAGCTGCTGGAAGGTGACGCGGACGCGGCAGGGAGGCGCGCCGAACCTAGGGGAGCGCGGGACTTGGGGGCGCCCGACGGGGTCCAGGCCGGGGCCGGGGAGAAGTGTGGCGGCCTCCCCTCCGCCTGGCCGGCGCCCGCCCACCGCCCACACGCGGCCGGGCCTGGCCTTTCCTAAAACCGAGTCGGTGTTGCCCGCGGAGGCGCTCTCCGCGCAAGCGGGGACTGCGGCAGCCACGCGTCAGACTCGGGGGCTGCAGCCGCGGCGTTGGGCCGAGCTGCTCGGTGGAGAGGCCGAGCCCCTGTAGTCACTCAGAGCTGGAGCGGGGATGCAGAGTGGAGGCCTTGGCGGCGCTGGACTCAGCCTGAGCAGGGAACCTCGAAGCCTCCTCTCCAGTCATGAGAGAAAGAAAAGTTGGGGCCCGGCGCGGGGTGCGGGCTTGGAATCCCAGTACTTTGGGAGGCCGAGGCGGTAGGATCGCCCGAGCTCAGGAGTTCAAGACCAGCCAGGTCAACATGGCGAAACCCTGTGTCTACCAAAAATGAACAAATCAACTGGGCTTGAGGGGTGCGCGGCTGTGGTCCCAGCTACTCAGGAGGCTGAGGTGGGAGGATCACTGGAGCCCAGGAAGTCGAGGCTGCAGTGAGCTTTGATGGCGCCACTGGACTCCAGCCTGGGGCACAGAGCCAGACCTTGCTGGGGAAAAAAAAAAAAAAAAAGGAAAATTGGAATTGCTGATTAGGCTTTAAAGGAAACTTTGGGACCTCATGTTCCTCCCTGTTTAGAAGTAGCCCGTCCAGATGCCTGAGAAAAAGGACATATTATCGCTCTGTGCATTTATGGGGGGCACTGCAATGTTTTGAGACGTGTGTACAATTGCAGCGTGGTTAAATCAAACTAATTAACATATCCATCACTTCTCTCAGGTATTATTGTTTGTGGTGAGATGCTTGAAATGTCTTATTTTGAAATACACGTGTAGTAAATTATTGTTGACCTTTGGCATCCTAGTGTGCAGTAAGTCTTAAAAGCTGTGTCTCCTGTGTGTTTGAAACTTTGTACCGTTTGATGAGCAACTCTCCATTCCCTCCTTCCTCACCTCCCCCAGCCCCAGCCTCTTATAACCACCATTCTATTCTATGACCTTTCTCTACTTTGAACTCAATTCCTGCCAGTGATTTGAGACAGCACTAAAAAGCGTTTAAAATTTCATCTTTTTTTTTTAAAGCTAAACTTCATTGTTGATAAAAGCTATAAGAAGTCACATAGGAAGTTAGTTACTGAGGAGTCAGAATGCTCAAGTTCTGCTCATGAAAATATTATTTAAATTATTTCTCCTACTTGCTTACCAACTCTTAGAGGCTAGGAGTGTCATTCTGTTCATATTGGTTCTCAGCATCTAGTAAAGGACGTGCATCTGGCAGCCATTCATTCAGGAAGCACTTGATGGATTAAACTGTTGAGTCTCTTGCTTCCCTTTACTTATGCAACAATTTGGTGCAGGAGTCCAGACTTCTGTGCACACAGGATAAGGAAAAATTAGTGAAAACTCTGCTTAAGCGGTCAAAATATTCTATTTCTTTCTTGGACTACAGGTGCATCAAATTGGATTAATCACAATCACTCATCACTGGTCTATGCAAAGGCTTATTTTTACTTGGCTATTTTTAATAGTGAATGAACATCACAGATCTATCAGTTATCTGTTGCCCCAGAAATGCTGCATCAATGGCCAAACACCAGACCTTGGTGGTGTACAGCAGCAAGTGTGTACCTCCTGCATGGGAGGTCAGGAGAGCAGCTCTGTGGACCTTAGCTGGGCTCCTTCACTTGGGAGTTGGCTGGTCTCAGTTGGGATGGTTGGGGCCACTCCACTTGGCTCCACACACCTCCTGTCCTCATGCGGCTAGTTAGGGAGTGTTCTCAAGATGATGACTGAAGCACAAGAGAGCCAGGGGAGCCGTGAGATGTCTGGAGACCTCAGCCTGGGCTCTTCATTATTAGGGGCCATTTGATCCATCTGTGTGCCTGATCGGCGCTGTCTTAATTACTACAGTTCCTTGATAAGCCCTCATACCTAGTAGGGCAGGTCACCTCTCTTTGCTCTTGTAGATTTACAGTGTACAATTTGATGAGTTTTGACAGATGCGTGTACCTGGGTCCTGGCTTTTTATTTTGGCACCTTACTCTCCACTGTAAGTTTTAGAACTAGCTTACAAGTTTCCGTGGAAAACTTTATTGGGGTTTTGATTGGAACTACATTAAATCCGTCGACCAACTTGGAGATAATTGACATCTTTGTAATATTAAATCTAACTTTTCTACAAGCATGATATTCTTCTCCGTTAATAAATTGTCCTAAATATGATTCATTTCTAACATATTTTCATATGGTTGTATAGTTTTTCCTGAGGAGAATATATGTCTTTTGTTGGAATTATTCTTGGGTTCTTGATAGTGTGTTATACTACTGGAAATTATATTTCTCTGAAATTACGTTTTCTACTTGTTTCACCTGCTATATTCATTACACTTCCAGCCACTTTACTAAACTGTACTATTATTTCTGTTAATTTGCCTTACGTTTGTTTGAATTTTCTACACAAATGATCATATCATCAGCAAATAATGGCAGTTTACTTTCCTTTTTTTCCAGTCTTTAAGCTTAAAATTGCTGCTTCTTAGTTGTTTAGGTGCTTCTGGAAAGCACCTCCAGCACAGTGGCTGTTCTTGTTTTGTACCTGATTTTAAAGGATGTAGGATGGGTTTTTTTAAATATTGATACTCTATCAGATTAATTTTTTCCCCCAACTTACTGGGAATTTAGATTTTGAATCTAAACTGGTATTGAATCTTAACAAATATTGATTGAGATTACTTTTGTTTTTGTATTTTAATCTGTTAATATTGATGAATTACAGATTTTCTAATAACAAACCATCCTTAGATGTCTGAGATACACTCAACATGGGTATGGTATATTATCTTTTCATAAATATTGTTGCATCCAATTTGCTTTTATTTTACTTAAGAATTTTGCAACGGTATTCACGAATAAGATGAATGTGTAACTTTTAATATTTTTGTCTGATTTTGATTTCAAGGTTATGCTGGTTTTGTAGAATGAGTTGAGATAAGTCCGTCTTTTTCTGTCGTTTGCAAGTTTATGTTAAACTGAGATGATTTCTTGAACATTTTATGAAACTTTGGTGGTTTTCTCTTTTTTTTCAAATTACTTCCTTTCTCTAATTATGTAACTATTCAAGCTTTATTCTTGAGTTAAATTTTTCTAGGAATTTTCCCATTTTATATCATTTTTCCAAATTATTGACATATAGTTTTTGGTAATATTTTCTTTTAAGTCCATTTTATCTGCATGTTTTACTTTCTATTCATGTCAGTTTTTTGAAAAATTGGCCTCTTCATCAACCTGACCAGAAGTCTGTTTATTTTACTGAAGTTTTTCCAAGAACTGACGTCTGGTTTTGTTGATCTTCTCTGTTACATCTTTGTTTCTATTTTATTGATGTTATTCTTAATCATATTTTTATCTTTCCATTCAATTTCTTGGGTTCTTTTTCTAACTTAAGATGGATACTTGGTTCATTAGCTTTCAACCACTCTGAATCTGTTGCCCATAAAATGAAGATAATTATGCTGCTTTAACTTCTAGGATTACTGTGAAGCTCCAATGAGAAAGTGCTTTGTGAACTATAAAGCCCTTGTCAGTCTTCTGTTTAATGTGATTGCAAGCCCACCCACCCCCATGGTCTTCCCTAGTTCTAGTTCCTTCCCTTGCCTGAGCTTCATTTAGAGTGACTCTTCTCTTTTCTAAACTACCTTATGGCTTATAGCATCATACATTCATTTGGGTTTGTTATATGCTTCTTTTTGAATGGATACCTTCATGTGAGTCTACACCTCAACCTTTATTATTGGACGCTGTGGAATCTGAGTGTACAGGATGAATCTTAAGCCTCTTTGCATCTCAGTTATTATTCATTCTACACTTTTTTATTGCTTTGATCATTCAGAAAGCACACCATGTAGCTCAGTTTTCTGCAGACACTAAAAATAACCTATAGTTTTTTTCCCAAAATATGTAAAGGAATTGGAACTTAGATTATTCATAAATTACTTCATAACTCTGACATTACCTGTTTTTAGACTGATTATACTAGTACCAAATTAGTGACTTAATTTTGTATGTATTATGTGGTCCACATGCTTGGGTTAAAGGGGAGATTTGTGTTGGGTTCCTCTGACTGTGGGAAGACACTTTGTTTTGTTGGTTTTGCAGGCTTCTCCGGGGAAAGTGACTGAGGCAGTGAAAGTAGCCATTGACGCAGGGTACCGGCACTTCAACTGTGCTTACTTTTACCACAACGAGAAGGAGGTTGGAGCAGGGATCCGTTACAAGATCAAGGAAGGAGCCGTAAGACGGGAGGATCTGTTCATTGCCAGTAAGGTAAGGCTTCTCTGTGCAAGGCTGGCAGAGCTTGGGTAATGCTACATCTCGGGAGGGCTTTCTACTTTCTTTATGGGAGTTGATGACTTTGTTTCATACTTGAATCAGAATAAACAAGAATATTCACAGCTTCATGAGCATGCTGAATTATATTGTGTGCAGGTTGGTTTCATATTATTTACTTGGTCATTCAGGTAGGAGTACACAGATACCCCCAATTAACAATACATTATCAAAATTGATTTAGTAATGGACACTTTGGCTACACTGGTGAGTAGGACAAAGTCCTAGCCCTCATGAAGTCTGTTTACACAGTGATTCCTAAATTCAGAATCACTGGGGTGATTGTTAAATGCAGATTCCAAATTGTACCGCACGTCTGCTGAAGGAGAAACTCTGGGTGTGGAGGGAGCAGCTTGAGCGCAGGCATAAGGCAGGAAGCAGCATGGCAGGTGCAGGGATTTGTAAGAAGCTTGGTGCATTAGTCCATTCTCACGCTGCTGTTAGAACATACCTGGGACTGGGTAGTTTATAAAGAAAAAGAGGTTTAATGGACTTACAGTTTCACTTGGCTGGGGAGGCCTCACAATCATGACAAAAGGCGAAAGAGGAACAAAGGCACGTCTTACATGGTGGCAGACAAAAGAACGTGTACAGGGGAACTGCCCTTTATACCATCAGGTCTCATGAGACTTATTCACTATCACCAGAACAGCACAGGAAAAACCTGCCCCCATGATTCAGTTACCTCCCAGTGGGTGCCTCCTATGACAGGTAGGGATTATGGGAGCTACAATTCAAGATGAGATTTGGCTGGAGACACAGCCAAACCAAATCACTTGGTCTCTCTGGACCACATGATGTCAGGCTGCAGGAGTAACGAGAAGTGAGGCTGAGTAGTGGATGGGCTGGGCCATGGAAGTTCAGCTGTGCCCTGTCAGTAGCTGTGCTTTTTCCTAGAGACAGGAGCCCTGTTTGGTTTTTAAGTAGGGCAGCTTGTATCATATGTGAGTGCAACTTGTGTTGTGTATAGGATATTTTAGTAGGTGAAAGGAGCTTGCATTTGAGGCAGAGGCAGGAGGCCAGGTAGGAGACATTAACAGCAGTGCAGGTGGAAGATGGTGAAGGCCTGCACTGGCACAGTGGGTGAAGGAGGGAGAAGAGGAAATGGATGTGGAGGGTAATTGGGAGGCAGGCCCTGTGGAAGACGCAGAGTGGACTACGATAGTGGAGAATTCAAGAATTCCTTTGCTTTTGATTTGGAAGCGGAATGTTAAGACCATGAGTATTAGGGATTTCATGACTCAGGCTCACAGCTTCATTATTTATAAAATGAGACTTTGGATTTGAGAATTTCCTGAGTAACTTCCCAGCTAAAATTTCATACCTCAGGATTCAATGTTGTTTCTATAGTTGAATTGCCTTCTGTTTTACTTTATGGAAGTTAATGTTCTTCAGTCACCATTGCTATCTGCACTAGAGCAGAGGGTGGTAAGAGAGCAGCCTTGGTGTGTGTTTGGCCAAGCGGCGAGAATATCTTCTGAATAGTCCAGGTAGGGAAGTGAGCAACTGGAGATTTCTGAGGCTCGCCCTGCAATGTGGAGCAAGTTGCTTCTGTGTGGATCATAGTCAGCAGTGGAAATATGTTCATTATTTTGGAAATTTGGAAAAGTTACAGAAATGTAATTAGAAATAAATAAATCACACATATACACACCACATAGAGACAACTGTGATTAACAGTGGAATACATTTACTTCCAGCATTCGTTTTTTTATTTTTCTGAAGATACTGTGCTCGTTTGTTTCCATTTATTTGATTGCCCTTTCTTTTACTTTCATTTAACTTATCATTTTTGTTTTTTCCTTGCTGTGACAGAGCCTTCAGGTTAGCTTATGTCACAGTCAATAAAAGTATAATGAGGGGAAAATCACAAGTTTTTCTGCTTAATGGGAGTGTGGAAGGAAATAGCTAAAAGAAGTAAGGCAGTGTGAGTTAACTCACCTGTAGGCTAACCCACATGGTTACAGTGCCTTAGGAACAGAGAACCCTTAATGCGGAGTCTGTGTAAATGAGAAACACAAGATAGAGACTTCTGATTTTTCATCATGTCTTTTCTGCCTGCAGGAATTTCACTTTCGTTTTTGTTTTTGATCCCAAGGGATCCAAATAACCACCAAATATTTCTTGGATTCCTGAGCTTCCCTTGAGGGGGAGTCAGGCAGAAGGAGTTCAGCTTTGGAGCCTCTCCCTGCAGGTGTCCTGGAACTCTTCTGAGGATAATGTCCCTGTCCTCCCGTCAGAACCTGCCATGTTGTATTTGTGGTCATCTCAACTCGGCTATTTTCGGTCCGAGACAGTAGCTTTGTGGGGCTATAGAACGGGTGCCATGCTGGCTCTGGGTGGGCATGTGTGACACTGGTCCCCTTTCCTTTGTAGCTGTGGTGCACCTGCCACAAGAAGTCCTTAGTGAAAACAGCATGCAGAAGGAGTCTAAAGGCCTTGAAGCTGAACTATTTGGACCTCTACCTCATACACTGGCCCATGGGTTTCAAGGTACCATTGAGTAGGTAGTTCATTCCGCGGTTTGCAGGACCTTCCTCCCCGTGGTTACACCCTGTCTTGCGGTGGGGAGAGCATGTACCAGCAATCAGGGCCGGGGTTCCCAGGCCGCACCTGCCACATGCTAGCTGTGGCATTTGGGCAGTCTCTGGGCCTCAGTTAAGGCTTGACCTCTGAGGCCCCCACAGGTCTGTCTTTTAAGCCAGTCACTTTTTTTCCAAGCCAAGAGAGCAGCAGGTTTTCTTCCCTTAGGTTTTTAGGTGAAAGCAGCGATCAGATGAGGAAATACTGCTGCTCAGAGAAAGTTCCCAGTGAATTCCTAGGCCTTGTCTCTGCTTGCAGGTTCTGTTCTCTTTGGAGAGTAAATGCTGTTTTGCAATATGAGAGATAATTGCTTGTTCACCTGCAGCAGGGTCCGGTGGGTTATGATGGTAGTTGACTTTTCCACTTGGTTTTATTCTCTTAATTGCTTCACAGTGTTTCTGGAGCACGCATCTGAGCCATGGCTCTGCCACTAAGCTACCCTAGTCTAGCCGTGCGGCTTCCCTACTCTAGGCAACCTGCTTCTGTCTCACACAGGTCCTGGCCAGGATGTCCCTGCACATTTGCCCCGGGCTGTGATGACAGCCTGCCTGGGCGAGGGCCTGGTCACACAGTTGACACCTGTGAAATAGAGAAGCCCTTCCAGGGATGTTCTTCCTACAATGGAATGGGTGCCTGCTGCTCAGGAGTCTTTTACAAACCAACCTGTGAGAAGTTCTCTTTATGCTGCCACACTGTTGGCTACTGTTTTAGAGTAAAATAACAAAAAACACTTCATTCCTTGCACAGCTTTACTTAACTAAGGCTTTGTATCTAGTTTCCATAAATGATGTGGGCAGCTGTCCATTAGTCACACTGACTAAGAGTGAAAGATAGCCAGAGGGCAAAACCAGAGTGATGTCTGTGTCTTGAAATTCGCTGCATGCAGAAAATCATAATTAAAACAATGGCTATAGCTATATTACACTCAATGCCAGCCAGCATTGTTTTAATTATGTACCCAGAACTATTTTAGGTGCTTTACACATATTCATTTAATTCTCATGACAGTTCTACAGAGTTGACACTATTAACATCCCTTTTGGAGAGATGATAAAACTAAGACACAGAACGTTGAAGGTTTAAGTTAGATTATTGGAGCCCAGAAGTATATGCTCAGGTCAGACATTTGTTACACTTTGCTTGCCCTCATCCTTTAGCAGATTCCTGTCTTTGGATTTCTGGGTGGTAGAAAAGGAAGAGGTCTCAGATCACCCAGCAAATTACAGAGGAGGATAATGCAGCATCGTCAGCATGTCTTCTGGCCAGTAGGAACTGCTAGGCCTTGTGTGATGCTGGACAATTAGATCAGAGACCAACTATGAGTCCCGGGCTGCAATTTTGTGGAGGCTTGGATAAATGTCAACATGGGATGTGGCTTTAAAGCGAGACTGTTCATTACTTCAGCTCATCATGGAAAATGCCTCTTGCATGTGGACCAGGCTGGAACATGTGACATTTTTCCACTGTTGCTTAGGAGTGTGATTAGGTGTCATTAAATAATGACATTCACCATTAACACGCCATGTGGAGTGCATGAGGGAGGTAGCTGGACTGCACATCAGTGCTGCTCTGAAGGGTGACTTTAGGGTCTCGCCCTTTCAAGGTGTCTTTCTCTGCCCCTACCTGCTGTGTACCTTTGTATACTCATTCCTCACCTGTCATCATCATGGGGATTCTAAGAAAAGAAGACAAGACCCTAACAGTGGAGGTAGGAGAGGGTTGACTGGGCCCTATAAGACATGAAGAAAATGCATTCCTCACGCATTCTTTACCCGAAATTAGTAAACTGTTTTCTGGAGGCGATGGGAGAGGACAGCCTTGCATCAGTGAGAATACGGGGTCTTCCTTTCCCATCTCGTGAGAGATGGACAGGGAACATCAGGCTGGCAGAGGCTTTGCCAGCCATCCAGTCCATCAGCCATTGGTCTTTTCTTAGAAAGGTGAAGACTGGGCCTGGTCACATGGCCAGGCTGGGGTTGCTTAGTGACAGGGCCGTGGCTTGGATGCAGGTCTCCTGACACATGTTTGTTTGTTTGTTTGTTTGTGTTTTTCACACATCTCAATTGTCCTTCTTCACAGCCTCCTCATCCAGAATGGATCATGAGCTGCAGTGAACTTTCCTTTTGCCTCTCACATCCTGGAGTGCACGACTTGCCTCTGGACGAGAGCGACATGGTCATCCCTGGTGACACGGACTTCCTGGACACGTGGGAGGTGAGCTGAGCCATACCACCAGGCAGCCTCATCCTGTGTGGGTCTCCACCCAGGATGCAGTGAGCCCCGAGCTACTTGTGTTCAAAGACATCAAGGTTGTCTTCCTGAGATGTGGAGTTTGCAGAACAAACAAGGAACCAATACCCAAAGAACTCAGAGACCTCAGTGACTTTCTTGTTACCTTTGGTTTGGTGTAGTGCAGCCCTCTTGATACATTATTTAAGGGGTAGCTCATTATAGACCTCACGTTTTTTCTCAAATATTTATTTTTTGATTAAAAAACCGTATTTCTTTCAGAAAATGCAGGAGAGTTCTTTCATATCAAACTAACATCAAAAAATTTATTTTCCCGGTACCCAGCAGTTACCACTGTTAATGTTTTAAGTTTCTTTTTCTCTCAGGCATTTCAGAGTGATGAAGTTGGCAGCATGGAAGCTCAGGCTGGGGAGGCTAGACCAGTGTTGGGGAAGGTTACCAAGTGTCAGCCCATTTCCAGAGTTGAGACCAAAAACAGCCCTTTACTGCAGGGGCTTGCAGTAAAGTCTTGAGCAGGAAATTAAGGAGGTGGTGGTTCCTGGAAGTTGACCCACAGGCTGGCGTGGGTCTCAGACTTGGGCTCCAGCATGGCTGACAGAGCACGTCTGGTCTTATGGTCTTGCTAACCAGCATGTGGGATGGGACGTCACATTTGAGGCCCAAGAAGAAAGTAAGCTTAAGCTTAAGCATGCTGAGGTTAGGACAGAGCTTGCTGGGTGAAGCTCTCCAGGAAGGAGGCCAGAGGGAACCCTCGAACAGGGAGGAGTCCCAGGCTAGGCTCCCCCGATCAGTAGAAGACAAAGACTGCCCTAAGGTATCTGCAATGTCAGGACCAAGGCCCATGGGCCTCAACCCTTTCTGTCACACTGTTTTATGTCCTAAAAGATCTGGGTTAAACTCTAGGGTGCTCATGTAGCACCAGCGAGGTTCCGGTGATTGTTGCAGAGTTGAGGCAGTAACTGACTGCTGCGTGTTGGCCCATTGGTCACTCAGGACTTGCTGCTGACTACGGACCCTGGCACGAAGCCATGCTCTTCCTGAAGCTCAGGGGCAGCCTGGCTTGCTGGTCAGTAACCAGCTCAGAGCTTTAGGTTGCTCTGCCCAAAAGTTCCTTAAAATAGTAAGTGGAGAAGGTGGGATAGGAGAATGATGATGCATCTGTGTGCTTAAGAAGGTCAATGTCTCAGTGGAAAGAAAGGTGAACAAATAAAATCCGCAGCAGACATGCTGGCCAGACATCAGGAGGAATAGGAACAAGAAGAGCTCACACGTGTCGAGTGCTGGACGCCAGCCTTAGATGACGCATTCTGTGATTCCACATAACCCCTAAACATCCCCGTGGCACAGGTAGTGTCGCCCTGTCCTGAAGCTGAGAAAACTGGGGCCAAGTGAGGTCATGCAACTTGCCCAGCATCCCCTAGCCAGGAAAGATGGGACTGGAATCAGACCTTGAGTGCAGAAATGCTTTTGAAGCTTCAAGTAAAATATTATAAAAATATTGGGTGCAACCAGTTTTAGAATACCATACAGAACTGCTGAGGGACATAGATTGTCAGTGCAGTAGACAGAAGCTTCACACCCAGCGGAGTCATTGTTCTGTTATAGGCCATGGAGGACCTGGTGATCACCGGGCTGGTGAAGAACATCGGAGTGTCAAACTTCAACCATGAGCAACTTGAGAGGCTTTTGAATAAGCCTGGGTTGAGGTTCAAGCCTGTAACCAACCAGGTAAGCCGATGGAAGCATCAGAGAGTTTAACTTGTGTGGCTGGTCCACCAGCTGCCACTTCTGTAGGGCTCTTCTGGAAATGGGAGGATGGGTGAAGCACAAAACAGGCCTATTCTCCTCTGCCAGCACTCAGAATGGTGACTAAAGGCAGCAGCTAGCCAAGTGGCTTTCTTGAAGGTGCGTCTGGGTAGGTGGTACTGTTGGCAGGCAGGGCATGAGCTGGCACTTGGCCCTCCATGTGCGGTACAGGCAGGTCACCAGGTGTGCTCAGAAGTGGTTAGGGTCCTGGCAGGGGCCTCACCCTCATTCGGGAGCATGGATCTCCCCTCCGTCTCTTCCCAGCCTGCAACCTGCAGCAAGAAAGAGTGGATGACCAGATGGCTTCACGCCAGGCTCACAGGCTGCTGAAGCTGACGCAGGCACTTCGTTTTTTTTTTGTTTTTTTTTGTTTTTTTTTTTTTTTTTTTGAGACGGAGTCTCACTCTGTTGCCCAGGCTGGAGTGCAGTGGCGCGATCTCGGCTCACTGCAAGCTCCGCCTCCCGGGTTCCCGCCATTCTCCTGCCTCAGCCTCCTGAGTAGCTGGGACTACAGGCGCCCACCACCACGCCTGGCTAATTTTTTGTATTTTTAGTAGAGACGGGGTTTCACTGTGGTCTCGATCTCCTGACCTTGTGATCCGCCCGTCTCGGCCTCCCAAAGTGCTGGGATTACAGGCTTGAGCCACCGCGCCCGGCCGGCACTTCGTTTTTTAATGCAGAGAAAAGACTTGTGGGGAAAGAACTACTGTATTTTCTAGACTAGCTTTGTATGTTCAAAGATCATTTATACGGTACTTAAGCTTTTTATTGAAGAGTAGAAGTGCACATGTGAAAATGGAACTGTATACATTCTCATAAACTGAGCATAGCTCTGGGACCAGCATCCAGCTCAGTAAACAGCACATCCAGTGACCCTGTAACCCCTGCCGAGCACAGCATCGTTCCCATTCCCAGCAGCTGGGATTCACTTCAGAGCTTTACACAGATAAAATAATGATGTGGCATAAACCCCTCTGTGCTCACCGCTTTCACACAGCGCTGTGTTTGTGTGCATGGGATTGTAGATAGTGCTGTCTTATTTCTTGTGGTATTCTGTTTTGTGAATTAACCACAATTGAGTTATCCATTCTGCTGTTAATGAGTACTTGGACAGTTTCCAGTTTGGGACTATTAAGAATAGAGCATCACGTTCTATTTTTTAAAATAAATAACGCTTTTTAAAAAAGTTCTATACAGAATAGATGCACAAAAGTGTGCGAATCATAAAAGGCATACATAACTTGATGAATTTTTGCAAGTGAACAAACTCAAGTATTCAGCACCCAGAACAAGGAAAAGGCCCTCAGCCATTCAGTAGCTCCCCTGGGTCCTGTTGTGGCCGCCAACATGAAGAGCAACCTGGCTTCTGACCCAGCTTCTAATGTAGTTTAACTTTGCCTTGTATACAATCCTATGTACGTAAGTTTTTATATATGTTTATATGGATAGTAGCTTCCGTTTTGTGTCAGTTTTTGTAGTTGTTCAGCACTTTAAATACCTGGGAATGGTTATGGCATAGTCTGAGTAGACAAGGTGGAGTGGAGGGTCTGCTTTCTGATAGGATGATGGACACCCAGGAACACAGGATTCAGAAGGCTCCAGAAGGCTGGCATCTCTTGGAGGCTTTCCAAAGAGGCTGATCTTGATGAGTGTGGCATGTTCCTGAGAGCAAAAGCACTATTCATAGTTCTCTGTAATTTACACTAAATATTTATTTTAAATATCCCTATAACCTGGAATTATATATGAGAGTTTGGAGAATGTGCAAGAGACAGTGATCCTGCTCTCTAGCTGCTTAAAATGATCATTCAAGTCACCGGTAGCAGGTGTTTGTCACATGTAGTTCCTCAATTTGATTCATTTACTCAGTGGATGTATTTTTAGCATTCCTACGTGTCTACATTGTTCTTAGTGTTGGCAAGACATTATGAACAAAACAAATTCAAACAAAAATCTCTATCTTCATGAGGCTTATATCTTGGTGACCACAGAAAGACAATAAGCAAATAGTAAAAGTGATAGTGATAGGTGCTGTAGAGGAAAATAAAGGCCTGGGGAGATGGGAGCTATGGAGTGTTACAGTCTTCACTTGAGTGCTCCGGGAAGGCCCCGCAGAGCAGGTGGTATTGGAACATTCAGATGATGTAGGCGTCCCCAAGGCCATGGACTCAGAGACCATGACAGCCGCTGGCCTCTTGGAGATTGCTCTGTCCAGCCTCCTCACAACAGAAACACTTATGCCTGGAGCTGGCCCCCATGGCTACTCAGTGACAGCCAAGACTTTGACGCAGGTCTTCTCTTGTAGAGCTTTTCTTGAACACCAGTGGTCTGAATTTTATGTAAGCTGTGATTCTGTTATAGATTGAGTGCCACCCATATCTTACTCAGAAGAATCTGATCAGTTTTTGCCAATCCAGAGGTGTGTCCGTGACTGCTTACCGTCCTCTTGGTGGCTCGTGGTAAGGATACATCAATGGTGTGTTAGTCAGAGTCCGACTGGGAAGTAGGTGCCACCTTCTCATTTCCTTGGGATGATTGAGGGAGGATTTAACGGAGATTTTGACAGGGTGTGGAGGGATGGGACCACAGGGGGCTGTCCACACCTCTCAAGCCTGGGGTTGAAGACATGGCTTATTATTGGAAGCCAGGGAGTGGCTGTGAGTGGACTGCCATGGGAGGGGCAGGACCTCTTCAGGGACATAAACCAGCCTGGAGTGACCTCTTTGCTGAGTTCCCCACCAGGGCGTCAGTCCCCTTCTGACCTCCTGACAAGGATGCTCCCCAGGTCTCTCCGTGGTTGGATGAGGCACAGCCTGCTGTCATCCTTACCCAGGCCCTGCAGCTGTTCTGTGCTCCCTCGATCAGCTAAGGGACCTCCAGCCATTCAGCCACCTTAACCAGAAGCTTGGAAATCATCCGTCCCCACATCCCTAGTCCAATCCAGCACCAAAGTCTGTTGATTATTCTGCCAGGAGAAGTTGGACTTTGTGTCATGATTTCATTTCTGCCATCACTGTCACTGCCTTAGTTAAGTAGAATTCCCGAGGTCCTTAGAGGAGCCCCTCGGCTCCCTCCCTGGCCCCCTCTATTCCAACCCATTGCTCCCAGAGGAAGCTGAAAGGAGCTGTCTCTTTCCTTTCCTGTGATCGTATCACTTTCCTGGGAAAAATTACTCAGGTCTTGGTGTGGCCTGTGAGATGCAGCCAGCCTGACCTCTGCCCGCCTCTGGCCTCATTCGTCCCTATCCCTGTGAACATCCTGGGCTTCAGCCACATGAAGCTGTTATGGGGTCCTTGGATAGAACATGTTTTCTCACCTCTGTGCCTTTGCAAATACAGTTCTCTTTACCCACAAATCTTTTTTTTTTTAATCTGGCAAACTCCAGTTTCTAATTTAAGGTTCAGTCCAGTCCAGCATCATCTCCTCCAGGAAGCCCTCCTGACCCCTCATTTATGTTTCTTACACAGCCCCTGTCACATTGTCTTGTGATTTTCTTCTCAGTCTCTTCCACTAGTGAAAGCAACCAGCGTGCAGGTATCTTATTTATTCTTCTCTTCCCAGCTCCTAGCTCAGCACCTGGGAAACATTGGGAACCCCCAAAAGGCTGAAATTACTTGACTTTTATCACCTGTGTGTTTTCCTTGTGAAGTGGGGCATGTGTGTTTGAACTTGGTACCAGCTGGAAAGTCCCTAGAAGGCTGGGTCCGTTCCATAGCTGAGCTTTGGGGTAGAGGATCCTCTAATGGAGTGAGTCAGGGAGCTCTCAGACTGACTGGGGCGGGCCACTGTGCGCTCTGTTTGGTTCCTTCAGGAGACCTTGAGGATAATAATAGCACAATGCCTGAAACAGGGTGATGGCTCAGTACACACTTGTTGAAAAAATGAATCCTTAGAGTTCTCAGGGCCCACCCGAGCCTGAACAGAGGATGCATAGAGACTCTATGATCATCTTCAAAACCACTTTTAAAGGTTCCACATGCTCACAGTATTCACTTTTTAGTGGTATTTTGGGTGAACTTTTCTGAAAGTATCATCATCAACAAATACCGATTTGCAGCGCTGTGCCAGGGCGTACAGTAGAAGCTGCGAAGTCAGAGAGCCCTGAGAGTCAGGGGGCGTCAAAGCCTGAGAGCCCACTGGCTGCGTGCGCTGACATGGCCACCTGGTTCTTGAGGAAAAGCACAAAATACACATGAAAAGTGATGTTATGTAGCCCTGTTCACCGAAGTGTTAGCAGTGGTTATCTCCAGACTAGAACTGTGGGGTGATGTGCTTTTCTGCATTTAAAAATTTCCTATGGTCAGCATGTGTCATGATCAGAAAATAAATCTTTCATTTTGGACAAAGATTTCTTCTTTCTAAAGAAAGGGACATCCATGTTGGATCTCCTGGCTCACCCCCCTGTGCTGTGTCTCTCTAGTGAAGGGGTTGACCTGATAGATGACCCTGTGATCCAGAGGATTGCAAAGGAACACAGCAAGTCTCCTGCTCAGGTACTGAGGGAGGGCTGTTCCGAGCCAGGTGGGGTTCTCTGACGACTTCACATCCTTGCGGAGTCCTGGGGCTTGGCAGGTCCCAGGAAGGGATTGGCTCACCCAGGTGAGTCTATGACTCATTAGACCCTCCCAGCGTTCAGCAGAAGTTGGTCTGCAGCCCCATTCCCAGTCACTCAAGCCATGTACTCTTGTCTCCAAGCCTGTCTAGACTCAGAGGAAGAGCTTCCAGGCCTCCCTCTGCCCCACCACCTGCATGCATGGTTAGTATGAGATGGAACAGAAAAGTTATTTAGTCTAGTCTTCTTTGTTCTAACATCTAGTGGGAGGGCTGGGCGCATGTTAAGGAATTCTCATTAAGCAGATTCTGTTGACCTCCTCCTTGGGCTGATGGCTGTCATTACCAACATACTGACAGAGCTGCTCAGTAAATGCCAGTAACAGTAACTGCTGTCATTGACTCTTGGACTCTTACTGCACCATAAAACTCACGGTGTTAGCAAATAACTTAGACTACATGGGATTTCCCTTTGTGTGATAGTAGACTTTTTGTTTCCTTGCAGATCTTGATCCGATTTCAAATCCAGAGGAATGTGATAGTGATCCCCGGATCTATCACCCCAAGTCACATTAAAGAGAATATCCAGGTAGGTGTTTTCCTTCTTTCATTTAGAGGATTTCAGATCGTGTGTTAGATGGGAAGGGATGACTGCTGTGGCACACGGCCTCAGGATCGCGGGGCTCGATGCAGCAGGGTCCTCTGCCTCTGCACTGCGGGTGTTGGTGGTTGACCTTTCACTCAGCGATCCAAGGACCCAGGCTCCTTCCATCTTAGGGCCCTCTCTCCCCTAGGGTGTTGGTGTCTTCTCCATCCAGCCCAAGATGAGGAAGGAGGGAAGAGCATCTTAGTGGAAACATTTGTATGGGCAAGGCTTGAGCATGTGCATCAGTCACATGGCTGCGCTGGCCCGCAGGGGAGGCTGGGTGTCTCCTAAGCATGTGCTCAGGAGAAAGGGGAGGCAGTTGGTGGACAGGGTGCCACCTTCTGTCGCGTGGAGGTGTGCCCACATGGCCTGAGGGCACTGCTTTGAGTTGTGTGGGAAGGGTCTGGTCCTGACTCCTGTCTAGTGACTTCCGAGAGGCAGGAGTGAAGACTGGCGTGTGAAATCTATTTTTGGAGCTATGTGAAGGAACTATGTGTGGTTTCAACCCTGACGACATAGTCTATAACCCAGTCAGGGTCATGGACTTGGGATTCCCACAGGCCCACTCACAATTTAACTGCTGCATAACCTCTCTAAGCCTTCGTTTCTTCATTAGAGCACCCTCTGATAGGATCACTGTGAGGGTGAAATGTAATGATATAGTGAAGGGGTGGCATAGTGCCTGGCTTATGGAAGTACCTGATGCTCTTAGCTGCCAGTCACCCCCAGTCACGGATGTCACCCGTAACGATCTCACAGGCAATGACAGGCATTGGTGGCAGCCCACAGCCATTGATCATTTCGGCACAGGTGTGTGTGAGCCTGGGGCCAGCTGCACAGCTGCATTTCCATAGACAGCATGTGCCCAGGAGTGTCCCTCTGGGTGTCCGAACTGCCTATGAGCTCCACGAGGCACTGCTGCATCCTCAGGGCTCTGTTTGGTTGTGCCAAGCAAGCATTGCCACCGGAGTTTATTGACTGACCCATCTGTAGCAGTGCCTGTGCCCTCAGTCTCACTGTGCATGCCAAGCTGGCTGCCGGTGGGCATAGCCCTGCCATTGACAGGAGAGACAGGCCACCCACGATGGGAGGACCCGGGGATGGGCAGGCTCCTCAGGGTATCCACAGCGCTCTTCCTGCTGGGCCCTTGTCCAGCTCACCTGCTCCCCGCATGCACTTCTCTTCTTTCTCAGGCATCCTGCTCTTTGAATAGCCCAGAGCAGCTCTGGGTGACCAGCCAACCTTAAACCTGAAAAGTGTGGATTTGGCTGAGCTGTAAACTCAGTTCTCTCCAATGGCTATTGACAGGCCTCTTGGAATGAGGCTGCAGGTCTCTTGTAGTGGTTAGAATTTAGCATTGCTGACTGACTGGCATCTGCTCCACATGGGGGCCTGGTCTAAGGTGCCCTCTGTGCCCTGCAGGGCAGCTAGGATTGCCCCTGGGAGGACATAGGCTGGGGATGATTATCTGACCCTCCCATGGGAGGAGCCACTGAGTAAGCAACTCAGCAGGTGGCAGGGGGCCGCATCTGCCCCAGTTCTGCCCTCGTGGCTCTCAGTGCCTGGGATGGGATCCCCATGGCCTAGTGGCAGTGAATGTGAAACAGGGACCTCAGACCCAGCTGAGATGCTCCCATTCCTCTATTAGGTCTGCTACACACTGAGGGGAAATGCCATCCCCAGGCAGTGAGACAGGACCAGGCTGACATGAGACCTGAGGGCCAAAGCAGAAGTGACAAAGCAAAGCTAAGGGCTGAGCACAGAGAGCAGCAGCGGGTTAGGAGGGGCTGGAGGAAGTGCTCATGCTGTCAGGAGGAGGTGGGAGCCGGGGAGAAGAAAGACACCCAGTGGCACAGGCACAGGGCTCCCAGTGCAGGGTGCTGCCCCAGCCCGCCTCCTGTGGCCCCAGTGCCTCTCAGAACTGCTGCTGCAAGGCTGCCTGCCCTTTATAGGGACTCTTCTAGAACTGCTCACGATTCCCTTTAAACCCAAGAATCCCCCTACCCCAGCCCCAGCACTCCTCACTCCCTCCAGATGACACGCTGAGGCTACTTTCTCCTGGCCTCAGGAGGGGGAGGCTCTTGTGGGGGAGAGGCTGAGGTTCTCCAGGTCCTTGCACTGGAATCACTCAGTGCACCCCTCCTCCTACCGCAAGACAGCCACTCTGCCAGGCCAGGGTGGGCGCTGATGCTGTAGCCATGGGTCCTATTCCTCAGTGTGTGGGGACAACAAAAGGGGAGGGACGGGCAGAAAAGAATACTGTTTTCAAGGAAGAAAAATGGATCACTCAGAAAACTTACTCTGTGATATGGTACCGTTAGAGTTCATAGTCCCAGGGCCAAGTGGGTCCTTAGTTGGCAGGTGTATGGAACAAATGGTTTTGTTGGGTTTTTGAGGGGTAGCAGAGTCAGTGGGAAAAATTCTGTGCCTTTTTTTTTTTTTTTTTTTTGAGATAGAGTTTCACTCTGTCATCCAAGCTGGAGTACAGTGGTAGTGTGATCTCGGCTCACTGCAACCTCCACCTCCTGGGTTCAAGCGGTTCTCCTGCCGCAGCCTCCTGAGTAGCTGGGACTAGACACACATGCCACCTCATCCGGCTCATTTTTTTATTTTCAGTAAAGATGGAGTTTCACCATATTGGCCAGGCTGGTCTCCAACTCCTGACCTTGTGATCCGCCCATCTTGGCCTCCAAGTGCTGGGATTAGAGTGAGCCACCGCACCCAGCCGCCATACCTTTTAACTATTCCCACTTGTCCTTTATTCCACTAAGATGAGTGCAGTATATATTTCCATCTTTCCAAGGCTTCCTAAATGTAGCCAAGGCCAAGCCAGCACCAGTCACATGATCAAAATCAAAGGGCGTTTGGGGAATCCAGGCTGTGATTCAGGGAAGTTCCAAGTGTCTGATGAAGTGTTTGTTTCACATCTGTGTGTCCCTTGCAGGTCTAGCACACTGCTCTGTAGGCAACATGCGCTCCATGAAATGTGAATTAAAGTTGAGTTTTCTACAAACATTGTGTTTTGGTTCCAGGTGTTTGATTTTGAGTTAACACAGCACGATATGGATAACATCCTCAGCCTAGACAGGAATCTCCGACTGGCCACATTCCCCATGTAAATATGACTCCTTCTTTTAAAAATAGAGGGAAGAATGTACAGATTGGATGATTGGTGTCTGAATAGGTATTTATCATACACATTTTAAATTAATTAAACCTTCTCATTGTAATTCTTTTCCTGTTTGAAGGTGGGCCACTGAATGAAGCTAATTTCACGCACTGGGGAGTTTAAAAGTGTATAACTGTATCATTTAAAATGTTTCTCTTAAAAAATAATCACTCGTTTCTATTTTTGATTTGTTTTTCTGTTTTTCAGAACTAAAAATCACAAAGACTATCCTTTCCACATAGAATACTGAGGACAGCTTCCCATTCCTTGTTTCTGCTCAGCCCAGATGCACCAACGCCATTGGTGATGTTGACCCTTCTCTGTCATCATAGCGCCAGGGCAGCTGTGCCTGGGATGAGAGCCTCACAGTCAGGGGGGCTGCAAGAGCCGCCTTCTCTGACACATCTGGAGAATTGAGTGTGTTCTAAGTGAAGGCAATGGGGTTTCTCCAGGACAGCCTGTGTGGCCTCTACTCTGAAAAAAGACACTGATGATTCCGATCAATGAAATTTGCCTTCACATTTTAAGAAAACTTTATCTTACGGAATTATTGAAGCCATCTGCAGAGCTGAGGAAACAGTGTAATGTGTCTCTGCCCCATTGCCCAGCTCCACCAATTGTGCCCCAGGCCAGCCCGTGTCACCTTCACTTCCTTCTCTGCCCTGCCAATGACCCCCAGGTTATTCTAAAGCGGAGTCCTTCCCTTCCCCCATTGGAAAGTGAAATGGGGTAAGTCTGGGACACTGTCAGAGTTCAATAAAGAGGCTTTTTTCTTCCTTAAAAATCTGAATTTTTTTTTTTTGGAGACAGTCTCACTATGTCTCCCAGGCTGGAGTATAGTCAAGTGATCTCGGCTCACTGCAACCCCCGCCTCCTGGGCTTAAGTGATCCTCCTGCCTCAGCCTCCCAAGTAGCTGGTTAATTCCTAAATACTAGTTATTAATGTGGTCTTCTGATAAGTCAGATTATACCTGGGGAACCCCCATAGCGGATATGAAACACAGTTCACTTCCTCACATCCGCTCATTCAGCCTGTTTAGATTCATGTATCAGAAGGAGGCCCTGCAGAGCATGGTGTTCATGCCCAGGCGTTGGTAGAGGGTATGGTTTAATGGACTTCGTATGGTCCAGACGCTGTGATCCCTGTCCTTGCTGTCTGCTCAGCGAATCTGGCCTAGCTCCTGTACCCTGGGATTCACATGAATCTCCAGGGATATAACTTCTCAACTCATAGGCCCTTGGCTGCTATTCAAAATGAATTAAGCCAGAAGGAAATTGATGTCTGCTCCATGGTCTCTTCCCACTTCCTGCGTTCCCCACCTCAGCCTCCATACGAGCCTCTCATTTCCTCCTCATATCAGGGAAGATATGGAGGTGTTGCCCAGTGGCTGAAGGGGACTATTTGGGGACAGTACCCTCCACATCACTTCCCATTTTCACTTTATCACAGGCAGGCCAGCTGAGTCAGATATGTGGGTTCTGCAGATAAAAGCTGTGCCTTTCTAGCTCTGTGATTCTGAGCAGACTGCCTCACCTCCCAGCCCTCAGTGTCCTTGTCCACTCAATGGAGGAACTGCAGCACCTCCCGGTTGTGGAGACAGTGTCTGGCCCAGGATATGTCCCAGCAAGAATGCATTGTTGCTACGACCAGTATCATTGCCATTGCCTTGTTCCTCAGTTTCTCATCCACCTCCCTGCCCAGCCTTCCAGATGTTCAGGGGCATGTAGGAACCTTCTAGCTTGGCCTCAAGAGAGGACTTCGCTGCAGGCGTCCCAAAACGAAAAGACATGTGACTGGTGCAAGAGCTTCATGGGAGCCTCACCCTCGTGGGAGTAGGATTGAGGGTGAGGTATCATGGTTTGACCAAATTTCCAAGGGGCGTTTAATCGGAAGACTGTTTACAAAGGACGCAGGAAATGGGAGGGTCTTTGGACCTTCCTGTGATCAGGCCCTGCTCCACCACTATGGACCTTTAATTTTTCCATGTTCATGACTCCTTATCATTCATTAGCTGTGTGACTTTGTGCAAATTCCTTAACTTCTTAAACCTTTAAACTCTTTGTCACTGTCTGCCTAGAAGTGTTAGGATTCAGTGGCACAGTGCACATGCAGCAGGTGACAGTCATCTGCATGTAGCACTCCTGTGAACATGTGCGTGTGTAGGTGTGTGACTTGTATTTTATCTCCCACAGAGTCAAAAATCTAACTGCTGTTTTGTGAATTTTCCTTGTCACTTATACCTAAACCGTCGTTCATTGACCTTAAAAGTAGAGAGTAGAATGGTGGTTGCCAGAGGCTGGGGAGCGCAGGGGTGGATGGCTGATGAGAGGTTAGTCAGCAAGGACAAAGTTGCAGTTGGGAGGAATGAGCCCCAGCGCTCCATTGCACAGTAACACAAGTTGGTTAACAATAATAGGTCATGTGTCTCATGATAGCTGGCCAATGAGGATCCACTACGGTATTTGCATTTCATGGATTTACTTCCAACAGGCATGAAAACTGAGTGAAGCCGACCACCAGGTGGCGCTGGGAAGCACTTAATGTTCCAGTGCATCTGCGACTCTTAACAGGAGATGGCGGGCTTTTACTGTCTGATTTTAAGACGTCTTCAACTTTGCACAGTCACAGTGAGGAAGGAAGCAATGGATAGTAAAAATAAGCAAACACTGGGCAATTGCAGAGCTTAAAAAGTGTCACAGAGGTTATGCAGCCTCATTCTTGAGCAGTATTTCCCAGTTCCCTTTTCAGATGGTAATTGATAACTCGGTCCCTCTTGTCTGTTCATCCTGAGTGGAGCTGACAAGCCGTCGCCTTCCTCGGTTCCCTGCTTTTCTCTAGGAAATGTGACTTCTGTGTAAGTTCTTCCCCAGTCTGGGGCCTGGAGATCAAGGTCCATAGAGGATGTGTAAACGTGTGCCCTTAAGGGACCCTCTGCGTCAAATGATTGCGGGCATCTCTCCTGACTTTAAGACTGGGAGATACTCAGATACTCGTTTCAGTAGCTGCTTCTCCTCATTGGCACTTACTTTATTTGAATGGAAAATCCAAGGATAAGTGGCAATCAAAGGCTTAAAAAGCTGGAAACAGATTCAGGAGGTGTGGATGGGCATCAAATGGGCATCAAGGAGCAAGAGACCTTAGGGAGGATGGCAGGGGCTCACTGACTGATGGCAGGGACTCGCTGACTGATGGCAGTTTATGTTTGATTGTTCTGAGAAACTGCAAACTGTTTCCGAAAGTGCACAGGCTTACAGTCTCATCAGCAATGTGCGAAGTTCCGGTTTCTCCGCACCCTCGCCAGCATTAGTTTTGGTCTGCTCCTGTTGTTGTTACAGCTATTTTAGTGGGTGTTAAATGGTGTCTCATTGTGGATTTAATTACAATTCCTTACTGCCTAATGATCTGAGCATCTTTTCATGTGCTTATTGGCCATTTGTATGTCTTTTGTGAAATCCCCCATGGCATTCCTATGGATTCACTGTGGTGCCGCAGGGTGACTATGTGCACAGTCTTAGAACTGTGCATTTAGACACTATTTGTTAGTTCTCAACTTTAATCAATGATAAAATTTGCATTTTGGCATATTTTTATTTCTCCGTCTTTTCTCTTTCTTCCATTTCTTCGTTTCTTCACACAGACATCTAATATGCACCTTAAACTTTATGTGTCTGAAACAATGCTTCAAGCACAACCCCAGCTCTCCAACGAGCTTTCTTTATTGTTATTCCTTAGTTATAAAGATGAGGAAGACTGGGTCTTGCCCTTAAACACCCAAGTTGAAATGGGACAGGCAAGCATGTGGAGGTGATCACAGTACAGTGACATGTGACTGGCTCTGGCTGGGTTTGGACACATTTTCATTTTATATCATGAAATTGATCAAGACCCTGCGTCTTCATTGTGTTTCCTTTTTCTTGTTATGCAGCATATTTTCACAAGACTGGATTCTTTCACGTACCCATACACTGGGGCAAATCAACTATCCAGACCTAGGTTAGCAACATTAGATGAGTGACATCCACCGTGCCGTGGTCATTGTCACTCCTGGTTGGATTCTGCCCTGGGCAGAGAGGGCTAGTGGGTGTGACTCTAGGCCCAGTTTCCATGGCCTGGCAGTCCTCACTAGGAGGCCAGTGCTGGACTGGAAGCCTGTCTTCACCAACTGGTTTCTGGTGCTTTGAACACATGGAGATCAAGGAAAACTACAATTTTTAGTGTGCATTTCTGTCACATATGGCCTCTGTCACTTAGAATTATATCCGTGCTCCAACACCAATCCCTCCCTAACATTAGCTAGTTCTAACACGATGCTTTCTGTGTGCCAGGTACTATTCTATAAGTATGTTACACATTTTAACTCAGTCTTCACAGAAAGGTAGGATTTACCATGATTTCCATTTTATAGATGAAATAACCAAGGAATAGAGAAGTTAAGTAAATTACCCACAAATACCCAGATAGTAAAGTGATGTAAGTAGAATTTGACTCGGGAAATCTGGCTTCAGAGGCTGGGCTCTTAGTTACCATGTGGGAAACGGTTAACTATGCACTTTTTATGTTGAAATTAATCTTTTTAAACTATGTAAATAAGAGGGTGATTCTTGGTGTTGATCTCCTGAGAAGATAGGACATATTCCACCCCCCAGGACTGGCATGTGGCCCAGTGGCAGTGCCAGAACCTTTGAACACACAGCTCTATTCCATGTGACACCAGTGGAAAACGAAGCATTTCTTGGCAGTGTTGATGAGTATTTGGATGAAAAAAAACAGAAGAGCTCATTAAACCTGTAAAACTCTGTTCCAGAGGTGACCAGCATTACTTCCCCTGGGAAATCACTGAAAAACAATTACCCTGAGACACAGATTGGTGAGTCACATGAATTCAAGCCATTCTATGCTTAATTTACTTCCAGCCCTGATTTTAAACAGAGGAAGTATATTTAAACCCAGAAGGAGATACGGAAACAGCAGTTTCTTGGCTAGAAAAATTAGCATCTCTAGGGAGAAGTGGAAAAGTCTCAAACAGCTGAAGAGCGTGAAAAAGGCTCCTTCTCTTGTCAAGATAGATCACAGCCCTCGTTAGTGAAGAAGATTCTACAGGCAGAAAGGGCCCTGAACAAATGCCCGGCAGCAACAGAAACTGTGGTGCAATTAATTCTTGTAAAAAGTAAGATAGAAGTAGCTCCATCAATGGAAGGAGAATACAGTTAGCTAGAGACTACCTAAAACAAGAGAATCTCTGAAATTAAGTTAGATTAAGTTGGATTGAGTAGTGACAGCTGCAGGGACAGACCTTCACCACTGTGCCACCCCACCGGGTGTCTAATGAATTTATGTGAAGCAGGTTAGGAAAATTGGCAAGCAGAAAATACAACAGAGATGGATGGGCAAGGTCTGCTGGAATTGCTACTGCTTTTTTATTTTCATTTTATTTTGTTGTTCTAAAAATATTTTATTTTATTTTATTGGCTTACATGGCAGAAATTTGTTTTCTCACAGTTTTGGAGGCCAGAAGTCTAGGGTCAAGGTGTTAACAGATTTGATTTCTTCTAAGGCCTCTCTCCAGAACTTTTCCTTCTGTGTCCTCAGGTGGTCTTCCTTCTGTGTGAGTCTTGAGGGCTATTTTAAAGCCGAAGAGATAAAAGAGGTTGTGGGGCTATGTCTTAAGACAAAAGAACATTTAGGAAACCTCAGGAAATGATCAGAGGGGGATAGATGTTACTAGAAGAAACAAATAAATTGGATTCAATTAAGAGTTGGAATCATTTACAAAGCAATGGGGAAAGTAAGCCAGTAAGCCCCTAAAAACTATTGTAGCATATAATAACCACAGCCAAACTCTCATAATATATTCCCCAAGACAAAAGATAAATATGTACAAGATTGGCATTGTTTTATATGTTTGCAAACTTCTTTAATGTCTGGCTTAGTAGATCTCAAATCTGAGTCTGCATTCAATCAAAATGTCTTGGCTAAACTTCATGAACAAACCCCAGCCTCACAAATTAGTAATTGGAAAAAGGAGGCATATTTAGAGCTTTTTCAGATAATTGTATTTCTTTGATACAATAAGAAACAGTAGTTTGTTTAAGGTTAATTGCAATGAGGAACTTGTTGCCAAGAAAAAAAAAAAAAAAAGCCAAACTCTGTAAAATATCTGAAGGGATTTATTCTAAGCCAAATGTGAGAACCATGACCCATGACACAGCCTCAGGAGATTCTGAGTACATGTGCCCATTGTGGTTTGGTTACAGCTTAGTTTCATATGTTTTAGGGAGACATAAGACACCAGTCAGTATATGTGAGGTATACTTTGGTTTGGTCTGGAAACATGGAACAACTGAAAGTGGGGACAACTGTCAGAGGAATTTAAACCAGAGCAACTCCACCTTGAATAGGAGCT
Organism: Macaca mulatta; assembly: GCF_049350105.2. Classification (NCBI taxonomy): domain Eukaryota; kingdom Metazoa; phylum Chordata; class Mammalia; order Primates; family Cercopithecidae; genus Macaca; species Macaca mulatta. The sequence goes on from NC_133414.1 coordinate 6,456,622, forward strand.
GAGTAAAATGAGGCTGAGACCTATTGGGCTGCATTCCCAGATATTTAAGACATTCTAAGTCACAGGATGAGGTAGGAGGTTGCACAAAATACAGATCATAAAGACCTTGCTGATAAAACACGTTGCAATAAATCCCCCAAAACCAAGATGGTGATGAGAGTGACCTCTGGTCGTCCTCAATGCTATACTCCCACCAGTGCTATGGCAGTTTACAATGCCATGGCAATGCAGGGAGTTGCCCTATATGGTCTAAAAAGGGGAGCAGAAATAATCCACTCCTTGTTTAGCGTATCATCAGGAAATAACCATAAAACTGGGCAGCCAGCAGTCCTTGAGGCTGCTGTCTATGGAGTAGCCATTCTTTTACTCCTTTACTGTTTGTTTTGTTTTGTTTTCTTGGTTTGTTTGTTTGTTTTTGAGACAGAGTCATGCTGTGTTGCCCAGGCTGGAGTACAGTTGCATGATCTCGACTCACTGCAACCTCCACCTCCTGGGTTCAAGTGATTCTTCTGCCTCAGCCTCCTGAGTGTCTGGGACTACGGGTGCATGCCACCACATCCAGCTAATTTTTGTATTTCTAGTAGAGGTGGGGTTTCAACATCTTGACCAGGCTGGTCTTTAACTCCTGACCTCATGATCCACCCACCTTGGCCTCCCAAAGTGCTGGGATTACAGGTGTGAGCCACTGCGCCTGGCCTACTCCTTTACTTTCTTAATAAACTTGCTTTCACTTTATGGCCTTGCCCTGAATTCACTCTTGTGCGAGATCCAAGAACCCTCTCTTGGGGTCTCCATCCAGACCCCTTTCCTGTAACATCTTTCGTGTGACGACTGAAGGGACTGTAGTGAGAAAACCCCCACCCCCAACTCAGAGGCTAACTTTGGGTAAGTGATGGGGTCCGGTAACATTCTTCTTATAAACCACAAAAGGGCCGATACTGAGGAGACCTCCGACCCAAAGGAAATAGACTGCAGCAGTGATCAGCCAACTTTGGGTAAGTGGGGTGTGTATACCCAGGTAAAGAATGGGATTTGGTAACAGGCCTAACTTAGGGGAGTTAGGGTCTCTCCTAAGACAGAGTAGGTTAGAGGTCCCTCTTCTTAAAAGGCAAGGACACTTGACTGACCTTGGGTTAGAGGCCCAACTAAGGAGGGTTAGAGGCCCCTCTGGGTAAAGTCTCTTTCAGCTAAGAATGGATTTGGCACTGGGATGTTAACTGCTATTCTCTTTGAATAATCTGCCTTGCCCTCTTTGCTGACGGCTGTGGGTGACAGGATTAGGCATGTACAGGATCATGGGACATGGGGAGCTTTTTCCTCCCTAAGAGGGGAAACTTGAGAGCTGATGGGACTGCTGGAAAAGATCGCTTCATGACCACAAGTTGTCGCCTGAACTTTTCAGTGTAGCTGCATTTGGATGGGTCTTTCTGTGTCCTCCCTGAGCACCTTGCCTTTCCCACCCTGCCTCAGGCAATGCTTCCACCATCCCTGCAAACCGGTTGAATGAATGGTAAAAATAACTGTTTATCTCCTCTTCTCTGTAAAGTGTTGATTAATGGAAAAAGGGATTTGTGAGGCTAGTCATAAGCTGTAGCAAATCTGATGTGCTTTGTGTGTCTTTCTGTATTGTTCTGTCATAAAGAGGAATATCTTAGAATAGAATATGGGCTTAAGACAGCTGTATACCTGCTGTTCAAGATGGCCAAGAAAACTTGTCAGTTATAAACTTTGCTGCAGGTCCCAGAAAAAAAACTGGATGAGGTTTCCCCCTTGTCTTGTATGTCCTTGGGACTTGACCTTATAACCATGTGGCAGTACTTTCTCTTGGTTTCTGCCATCACAATGTCAGCCCAGGTTCAGGGTCCAATTCCTGGCTTAGGGAATGAGTCCTTTATCTTCTCTCTGTCTGTGTTTATATGTGTTGTGTGTGTAATGTTTACATATGAAAGAGCTTTAATGGATTGGCTTAAAAAGAATAAGAGCTTAAATCAAACATTTTGTCAAAAAAATAAAAAGTGTAATGCTGTTTAGTTCATGTGACTTAATCTTTGGGATATAAAGACAGTTTCAAAGATTATTGGTAAAATAAAGACATGGGTCTAAATTAGGCAGGTCAAATATTAAGTTTGCTAAATGCTTTAAGGGCATAAACTGCTTCTTAGGCTTTTGAAAATTGTTCAATTTACCTAGCTCGGAGCATTTGATTCTAGATAAGGCCTGGGGACATGTGGAGAGCCATGCCCCCTAGCTGTGCTGGAAACAGTCAGCCCTTATCTGAACTTCTGTCTGCTGTCCTATCCTACACACCTAGTACAAAATTAAAATCCCAAACTTACCAAGATTTTTCACCAAAAGTAAAAGTCGCTAAGAGTTAACAGTATAACATATATTCGAGACTACTGGAGAAACAATTCTACACTCAAGGCATGTAAGGAAAGTAGAATGTGTTTTGGTAAAAGATTATAAGAAGTCATGGAAATGTGGATTTTTCTGCGAAAGGGTTAAATAATTGTCTTAAGTTAGAGTAAAGCTGAAGGTTTAAGCAAGTTGTGGAAGGTTTGTGAAAAATTAATCCTGTAAAAGAAATTCTGTTTTTGAACATATTGGCTAAATTTAAAGGAATATTATTCAGTTTTTTATAGACTGAATATTGGAATAAAAGCACAACAGGTTTTTCTTAGAGCAAAACCTGCTTATGACCTTCTCTTTAACAAAAATTATAAAGGGTTATAGAAGGTTTATAAGAATCTTACCTTATGGTCAAAGAGAATACGATTGGATACACTAATCTATAAGGTTTTATTAAGAATTAGGTCTGACATCAATAATGCACTAATGCAACAGTGACAGTTGGCTTATTTAGTATAAAAGTCATACAGGAAGCATTGTCAAATATGAAATGGTGTTTGATTTTCTTTCAGGTGTATTTGTATAAATGTGTTATTGGTATATATTCCAAAATTATGGGAAACTGCTATAATTCTCATATGACTTAGTGTATGTTATTAATAATTTTAATTGTTACATAAAATCATTCTATGGCACAGAGGTAACCAAATTTCTTTGTCAATTATGTTTTTGACTGTAACTGTCGTTAGACTTTTGTCATCCATGGACAATTTTTGGCTTGTTTTAGTCCCCTTTAGAAGATGGTTTATAATCAACTGTAGAACTCTAACTGGTGTTCTTAAATGCAGGCTTCTGATAAGTTTGAAGATTATGACATTAGAATAGAGAAAAACCTTCCAGGGCTCTTATTGAGAGCTGAAATGTTCATGAATATCAACCAGAGCAGGAGTTAATTAAATTGACTGAACCAATAAAAAAAGAAATAATCTTTTTTAACATTTTTTTTTTTTTTTTGCTTAAAACGTTACTAATCATTTGCTTTGTTTTTTTCAGAGTTAAGAAAACTTTTAAGCTATTTATAACTTTTAACAATAGAGTCAAGTATATTTCTGAGAACAAAATTTGGAGCATATTCGTTTCTCTCTACCTGATATCTCCAGAATTTGGAAACTATTTGTGAGTATTCTTAACTTATGGCAATATAGTTGTTTGTTTGCATAAGTGCAGTCAGAATCTGTTTTCTTTTGTAACAGGACCCAGTTGGAAAACATGGTTATTTTACCGAGGCTTTGACTGGAATAATATGCTTTCCTTTAAGGAATCAAATTTGACTTGTACAGTCAAAAGCTCCTCAGCAGGAAGGGTTGGAGATGAACCTTATCTAGTTCTCCCCTACCCAGTCTGACTCCAGAGCTCTGGAGGAGGGCTCCCATGCTTCACCCTGAGACCAGCTTCTTGCTCTTGGCATTGGTGTACATGGACTTGTTCCTCTGCCCCACACATCACAGAAAGCAACAGGAGACACACACAGACAAGTACCTACAATGGAGGGTCAAGATAGTGAACATTTCTGTTGAGGCCATCAGTGGCTTTCGCATCATCTGGGGTCAACTCAAAATTGAACACTGGTGAGAAATAAAATTATCACAGCCCCTTTCTTTTAAGCCATTGCTTTTACTTATTAGAGCATGGCTTATTAAACTTTGATACAGAAATGGACCTAACAGCAGAGGAAACTCAAGAGTTATCTCAGGGGAATCTGTAGCTGTGGTAGCCTATTGGTAGTTTCCAATATGACTCTGAAGTCTTGGATTTGACTTGGAAAATTAGTGCAAAGTATATCCAAATGTTTTTATTGTGGCAAAATATACATAAAATATACCATTTTAACCATTTGTAAGTTTGCTGTTTGGTGGTATTCAGTACATTCACATTGTTGTGCAACCATCACCATCATCCACTTCCAGAGTATTTTCATCTTTCCCAGCTGAAACTCTCTACCTATTAAACAATAACTCCCCATTTCCTCCTCCTCCAACCCCTGGCAACCACCAGCCTACTTTCTTGATCTATACATTTTACTCCTCTAGGGACCTCATATAGGTAGAATCACACAATATTTAACTTTTTATGCCTGGCTTATTTCACTTACCATATTGTTTCCAAGATTCATTCATAATTAATTAGTTCACATTGCATGCCTGTATCAAAACGTCTTATGTACCCTGGTATGATTTGGATCTTTTTCCCCACCCAAATCTCATGTTCAAATGTAATCCCCAGTATTGGGGGTAAAACCTGGTGGGAGGTGATTGGATTGTGGAATTGGAGTTTTCATGAATGGTTTAGCACCATTCCCCACTTGGTACTGTATAGTGAATGAGTTCTCATAAGATCTAGTTATCTAAAAGTGTGTAGTACCCCCCCCCACACACACACACCCCTCTCTCTTCCTCGTGCCCCAAAGATCTGAAGTGCCAGTTCCCCCTTTGCCTTCTGCCATGATTGTAAGTTTCCTGAAGCTTCCCCAGAAGCTGAGCAGATGCCAGCATCATGCTTTCTATACAGCCTGTGGAACTGTGAGCCAGTTAAACCTCTTTTCTTTGTAAATTACCCAGTCTCAGGTATTTCTTTATAGCAATGCAAGAACAGACTAATACACACCCCATAAATATATATACCTACTATATACCCACAGAAATTAAAAATAAAAATAAAAATTTTTAAAAAGATTCGTCCATGATTCAGTATTGGTAGGTTATGTGTTTCTGTGGATTTGTTCATTTTGTCTAGGTTATCTAACTTGCTGGCATACAACTTTTTACACTACTGTCTCATACTGTTTTTTATTTAAATAAGTTTTTATATTTCTGATTTCAGTTGAGTCTTATCATTTTTTAACTTTCTTAGTAAATCTAGCTAAATGTATTTCAATTTTGTTGACCTTCTTTGAAGAACGAACTCATTGTTTCATTGTTGTTTGTTTCTACCTTTGTAAATATTTTCTATTTTATATATCTCTTCTCTTGTCTTTATTATTTCCTTCCTTCTGTTAGATTTGGTTTGTTCTTTTTCTAGTTCCTTAGGATGTAAAGTTAGTTTGTTGATTTTACCATGTTTGTTTTAATATAAATATTATCTATATTGTCAGTTTCTTTCATTGACAATTCAGGAAAATGAATCATACTTATTCTTTGACTTTTGTCTGGCATAGCTCATAGTGTTAACTACTCCAGGGAAACAAATTTGAGAAGATCAATTTTAGGCCATTTGAAAATTGGAGTCAGTAAGCATATGAGTAGATCTTACATATATGAAGAGAAAAAGGAAAATTGGGTACTGTTTTTATATAGACCCACTCATTTATTTCTTCATTCATTGATTCATTCGTTCATTGAGCCTATAGCAGGCTGAACCCTATATTCACCATTAAAAATGAAAAGACGAATTGTCTTTGGTCTTTACCACAACATTAAATGGTAGAGATAGTCGTGTAACCAAATAATTTAACACAAGTTAGCACAGAACTACAGAGAGAAAGTGTGTGGAAGATCAGGCCAGGGTGGTGGAGACGTTTTAGATGAGTGCCTAAGGTTCAGTAGAAAGGCTGCCCAAGACAGGAATATTTCAGGCAGCTTCTACAAAATTCTGTATCATGTTTCAAGGTGGAAAGAAGGCATGCACTAGGGGAGCAGCAGTTCATTGGCACAACCAGAGACTAGAATGCATGGAGATGAGTGGTGGAAGATGAGGCTGAAAAGGTGGGTAGGAATCAGATCACTTTAAACACATACTAAGGAATTTGGATATATATATATATATATATATATATATATATATTTTTTTTTTTTTTTTTTTTTTTTTTTTTTTTTCTGAGATGGAGTCTCACTCTGTCACCCAGGCTGGAGTACAGTGGCGTGATCTCAACTCACTGCAACCTCCGCCTCCTGGGTTCAAGCGATTCTCCTGCCTCAGCCTCCTGAGTAGCTGGGATTACAGGCACCCATCACCACGACCAGCTAATTTTTGTATTTTTAGTAGAGACGAGGTTTCACCATGTTGGCCAGGCTGGTCTCTAACTCCTGACCTCAGGTGACATCTGCTTCAGCCTCCCAAATTGCTGGTATTACAGATATGAGCCACTGCACCCAGCCAGGAATTTGGATTTTATCAACGAGATCATGTATGGTCTTTGAAGTTTTGTCACAATTTATTCATTTATTTCACCCACATAAATTGAATCCCAATGTGTTAGTCAATGTATTGAGTTTAGGATACAAATATGAATGAAGCATCGTTTCTATTCTCAACTCTCAGTTGAAACACAACAAATATCAGACACAACAAATGAAAAATGAAATGTTGAATGTGATACGTGCTCTGACTACATTCTGTACCAGAGGCTAAGAGGCAGGAGGAGGACATGGCACAGAATATACTGGATATAAGATAAGACACTGAGTAATTATTTGATATGTGAGAGAAAGAAAAACAGTCAGAAATGCAAACAAAATCATGAGGCCTGGAAGAACACTATGGTCTTAAAAAGCAAGTTTTTCTCCTCTGGCTAGAATTAGTGTAGGAACAGGAGAGGTGAGGCTGAAGATCTAAGTGTGGGGATACATTTCTGCCTGCACTTCTCATATTTCTGCCAATTCTGGGTTTTCTGAGCAAAGGCATTTACAGCCATTGTATGAGGTGAAATTCCAGGAAAATGAAGAATAGGGTCAGATATCTCTTTAGATATCTTAAGGTAAAAAGACGAAGACTGTACTTCCTTTCTCTGAAAAAGAATGGCTTATATTACATGAGTGATCTCTTTCTGGAAAGCAGAATAGACAGGTCAGCAGTGGCTCTGCGTAAGATCAGAATTTCCTAATTTTGTGGTGTCTCCCTTAGAATGCACTCCATGCATGTGCAGGTGCTATTTGGCCCTCATGGAGTTGACTTGTAGGAATTGAGGACTGAGGCACCGGATGGGGCTCTAGCTACTGCTTTTGAAGAGTAGTGAGCCATCTTAGCTCCTGAGGCATGGGCCTTGTGTCTTCTGCCAGTGTCTGTCTATCTATTGTCAGCAAGTAGATGTGACTGTCAGGAGCTGACTATTATATTTCTACTGGGGCAAAAGCCTCAGATCCTTTCCAGTTCCTGACTTTAACAGGTGGCAAGGCCTCCACTATCCCCCCATGTTCCAGGCCAGTGAATTTAAACTTTAACTGACAGGAAATCTTTACAGAGATAAGTAACGATATTGGATTTGTGTTTTTAAAACAATGAGTTAAAGGCTGGGGGTAGAAGATGAGTCCACAGGGCACTAGGCACCTTTGAGGTCAAGAATATGTCTTCTGTCTTCACGGTGCCATTTTCAATCTTCTGACAAATAGCCCATCCAACTACTTCTTCATTTTTATAGACAGAAGCTGAATCTATGTGGCAAGAGCTGGTTTTGATATCTGTTGTGATGGACTCTTCATACTCTCTTTGAGGAACCTTTATGACCAAGGACAGCATTGTTGTCCTGTCTGATTCACACAAGGGTAACCGCACAGTGGCTGCCAACTTTTTTGATTGCACCTCTATCAGTAAAGCTTTTTGAACTTGCATAGAAATATATCCATATTTATTGATGTATTACTATAAGAATGTACTGCTTTACTAATATGATGTATACATTATAAAATACTCTTACAGCATCTGAAGATTAAATTTAAAAATTGAAAAGAGCTTTATTAATAACCCAAACTCTGTGTGCTGTCTAATATATTGTAATTAATACCAAATTCTTTTCAAAGCGATGGTATGAATATGCTTTATTGGCTTTTTGTGTTGGTCCTTCTTGATTTAATGCTTTTTGACCTAGAAATGTGAACTTTGGGATTCTACATTCAGTTTAATTTGAAGTATGGTTTTCATGGCAGTCAGCTGCAGCTAAGGATGCCTCATAGAGATGCTTCAACGCACATAGGGGAAGTCTGTCTTTGGGTGCTCTTCATAAATCATGGTATGGTTTTCTCAGTCCCCTTTACCAATTGTATAATTTTTGAAATTTGACCAGTACATTATAATCTCCTCTGATATGCTCTTGATATGTAATTGTAATTAATCAGGCTCAAAACTTACAAAACATTTTATTTGGAAGATTTTTAAACGATTAAAACACTCTATCCAAAACTTTTAAAGTTCAGGAAATTTTTGTAGGTGCCACACTTCTATCATTTTAACAACAAAATCTCACAGTGACAGAAATATTTTTGGACATCTCTTTCAACCTTAAGAAAGAAGATTTAGTGTGTTACTTAATTAAAAATATCTAAAAACTAATCATCATCCCAGAGCACATTGGCAAATATAGAACATTTTTTGGGGAGGAGAATAAAAATGTGCAATATGTCTTCTTCGTCTTTTTTTCTTGAGATGGAGTCTTGCTCCGTCATCCAGGATGGAGTGCAATGCAATGGCACGATCTTGGCTCACTGCAACCTCTGCCTCCTGGGTTCAAGCGATTCTTGTGCCTCAGCCTACCAAGCAGCTGGGATTATAGGTGCACCACCACGCCCTGCTAATTTTTGTCTTTTTATTAGCGATGGGGTTTCACCGTGTTGGCCAGGCTGGTCTCAAACTCCTGACCTCAAGTGATCCTCTCGCCTCAGTCTCCCAAAGTGCTAAGATTACAGGCATGAGCCACCGCACCTGGCCAATATGTCTTTATAGTCAAAAGTTATTTGAAATAATTTACCATAGAAAAGTGAACTTTTTGTGTGTGGCCTAAAAGATTTTCATAGTTAGTTACCCCTCGTCTCATTAAAAAGTAGCAAATATTCCACTGTATTTTAATGATCTTGTTTTAATAAAATTAACACACTCAAGACATTATCCATCCAGGATTAATGGAGTTTATGAGACATTTTTAGATGTTCTTATAAAATATGAAAAATTAATGCTGTATTGTGTATTACTTTTTAATTAAATGCCTCTTTTAAAAATATTTATAGACATGGGCAGAGGGAAGAGAAAGGGAAGAGTGAAAAGGATGACGAAGTCTATTCAATAAGTATAGCTTCCAAACTCTTCTATAAGCTGTTCACTTTAAATAAAATAGACTTCAAATTGTAAATTAGATTCTTAAAGGAAGACATTACCAAGGTTAACCATGATATAAACTATATGGCTCATATGATTTCTGTAAAACAAGGATATGAATGAAAGGATTATTAATAAGATCCCATTAACTAAAGTTGGGGAAAAAATAGGTGAATACTCTCAAATTAATTAAAGCTAGGTTAAGTAATTTAAAAAGTAAGACTTAAAATCCCTAATTATTGGCACAGAAGTGGAACACTTGTATCTGCAGAGAAAAAATGTTAAAATCTTTGACATTCTACAAATGAGATTACAAAGAAAATTAAAAATTTGTGTGAATATGTGGACATTAACAATGTATTTATAAAGAAAACAAACTAAGGAAAAAGATAGCAAGTATTTAATAGCCATACTGCAAAGAAATTATATTTAAGTTTAAATGAAAAACTTTAGGACCTCAATGGATAAATGAGAAAGTGATATAAATAACAATAATTGAAAATGAAATAGCTAATCACCAAATAATTGAAAAGTATATATTGTTACTACTAATCCAAGAATTAAAAATGAAAGCTATGGTGTAGGTATTTATAAAACTTATTTGTAGAAAAAAGTGGGTAACATATTTTTTACTAACAATGGTGTGTCAAAAGAGGTGTGACCACAAACTGCTTGTTCTTTCCTGGAAAATATCCCAAAGAATTAAAAAGTAGAAAACTGAATTAAACCCCACAGCCCACTACTTGAGAATGAGTAAGTGAATTATAGTGTGTTCATGTTGGAGTCCCTTGTGTGGGCCAGTCTTCCAACAAGGCTGTCCTTCTTGTAATAACTTCCTTTCTTTTTGCAGAGATACAATAATAAGTTCATGAGTGAAAAATGAAATACTCCTATGTATCTATGTACCAAAATCCCAATTTAAATAAAGAGTTACGTATGAGTAAAACCACAGAAGAATTAGAAAGGAATATGGATGCATATTTATTAGTTATTTGGCCTAAAAGTAAAGGAAGGAACCATAGGATGTAAAAAGGGTGAATGAAGTTACTCTCTAACAAATTAAAAATGGATATGTCCAAACTTCACATTAAACAAATTAAAAGTCTAATAACCATACTCCAAGAAAAACACATCTATCTTATTTAAAAGACAAAACAAAAATAATACATAAAACAGATTGTATAAATCATTAAGAAAATGAAAAGTTTAAAAAGATGGTATTGGAGTAATACTAGTAACTAACAATTATTGATTATAGTTAGTACCCCGTACTCTGTGTTTATTCCTCAAAATAATCCTTTGCACTGGGTATACCAATTGCAAAGTATTGCACTGTCGATACCAATATCAAATTTTAGAAGATGGGTAGAAGTCAAGTAATTTGTCAAAGATTACAATAGGTAGTAAACATTGAAGCTAGGATTTGAGCCTGGGCCGTAAAGTAAATGAACAGGTAATTTTCAGAAGAAGAAAATTCCAAAAGCTAGTAAGCAAATTAATGATAATAGAAATAAAAGTGAATCTGACAATGAATTTCCCTTTTCCCCACTCAAGCTAGCAAAAGTAAAGCATTGACAAGTGAAGAAAAAGAAAATCCCTCAATACACTTGAAGTTTGTGGGAAAATAGCCCTTTCAGTGACTTTCGGTAGGACTATAAATTTATATAGGTCTCCTAGAGACAATCAATATTAAGTTTCAAAATCTTTAAAAACGTGCATAATTATACATTGGTAGAACTTGAGCCTTTAATCATTGAAACTTAACAAAAAGGGTCCACCTCACCCCAACCATCGCCACCATATGCTCAAGTTAGAGAGTTATGTTGCTAAAGAAAAATTGTATTTATCATTATTCATTTGGAATTCTAGGGGAAAATTTAAATTTGATGTTGAAAACAATTTCTAGAAAGGATTGTTTTCCCCTAGGGTTCTTTTGGTCAATCTCCTTCTCTCTCAAACTCACAGAATTCTTACTGTTTTGTAAGTAGCAGTACCAAATCCCAGGACAGACGTGAAGTTTCTGTCATTCAGTTTCACAGAACGCCATGTATATTGGGCCATTGTTTTTCACTGTCCAGGCTAAATGGGTCTGATTATATTTCAGCAAAGTGATCCTCTTTATCATTTCCACTTCCTCCTTCCTGTGCTCTGAGACAGATTTTGTGTTGGAATTACACAATAAAAGGTAGGAGGGGTTAAGGCTAGAGCCATATCCACATTCTTTTGACAGTGGACTAGAAAAGAATCCAAAGAGAGGACATGTAGCACTGGAACCGGTTTTCTGGTTTTCTTTTAAATTACATTGCATTTTGAGATGATTATAGATACACATGAAATTGCAAAAAAATAATTCAGAGTGTACCCTTTATTCAAATTCCCCCAATGTTACCATCTTGCAAACCTATATAGTACATTATCACAACTGTAGCTGCCCAAGGGGTTCACCTTGCCTGCTGCCTAGACAGAGCCAATTCATCAAGACAGGGAAATTGCAATCGAGAATGAGTTATTCATGCAGAGTCAGCTGTGCGGGAGACTGGTGTTTTATTATTACTCAAATCAGTCTCTCAGAGCATTCGGGGAGCAGAGTTTTTAAGGATAACTTGGCGGGTTGGGGGAAGCCAGTGAGCCAGGAGTACTGAGTAGTTAGAGATGAAATCATAGGGAGTCAGAGCTGCCTTCTTGCGCTCAGTCATTTCCTGGGTGGGGGCTACAATGTCACATGAGTCAGTTTATTGATCTGAGTGGGGCCAGCTGATGCATCAAGTGCAGGGTCTGCAAAATATCCCAGGCACTGATCTTAGGAGCAGTTTATGAAGGGTCAGAATCTTGTAGCCTCCAGCTGCATGACTCCTCAACCATAATTCCTAATCTTGTGGCTAATGTTAATCCTACAAAGGCAATCTAGTCCCCAGGCAAGAAGGAGGTCTGCTGTGGGAAAGGGCTGCTACCATCTTTGTTTAAACTATAAACTAAGTTACTCCCAAAGTTAGTTCAAACTACGCTCAGGAATGAACAAGGACAGCTTGGAGGTTAGAAGCAAGATGGAGTCAGTTAAGTTAGGTCTCTTTTGCTGTCTCAGTCATAATTTTGCAAAGGTGGTTTCACAACCAGGATATTGATATTGATATAATCCACTGTCTTAGACTTCTCCAGTTTTGGTTGCATTCCTTGGTGTCTGTGTGTGTGTTCACTGTCAGACAATTTTTCACACATTCACGGTTCCATCTCCACAGTCAAGGTACAAAACATTTCTGTCACCATGAGGGCCCTCCCTGTCACCATTTTCTAATTGCACTCAGTTCTTTTCTACCTTTGCCGCCTCCTTAACCCCTGGCAACTAGTATGTTCTTCATTCCTATAATTTTGTTATTTTACAAGTTCAGTATAAGTGGAATTACACACTATGTAACTTTTTGGGACTGGCATTCCTCTGTCACCAAAATCACCTTGTGATTCAGCCAACGTGTTGGATGTGCCAATAGTCAGTTTATTTTCGTTGCTGAGTAGGATTGCATGGCAAAGATATGCCATTCATCTGTTGAAGAACTTGACTAGTTTCTTTTTAACCTACCATTCTAGCATTGCTTTCAGCACTGTGTAGCAGTGATAAGAACAGCGTTGGCCTTCCAGTGTTTTTCCTTCCTTTTCCAAGCCATGTGTTACTTGATGTGACTCATTGTCTGTGCTTTGTCAAAGCGAGAGGCAGTGTCCTCAGGGTCCCTCTTTCTTATCTTTGTAACGAAAACCTTTGAGCATTTCAAGTTTCCAGCTTTCCTATTTTGGTGACTCTTGACACCTCACTGTGATGTATATACTACCCCCAGAGCAGGCACACTCTAATAATGGCTCCAGTTTTAAGATGGTGCAGCTTAGTAGGAGACTGGATTGTTGGGGGTTTGGGAAGTAATGTGGGCTCTTTCTATGGAGTAATGCAGCTGTATAAACCCTAGGCAGCTTCCTAAACCGGGTTCAGGCCTGTAAGTCCTGTAAGATTCTCCCCTATCAAAGACTACAGTGGTCTGTGGTGGCAATGGCAGCTTCTGGGTGCCTGTTGCTTACTTTTTTCCCGCAGAGGGAAGCTCCTCCTGGTTCTGAGCTGATCCTAACTGGACGACAGAGTGGCAGTGGCAGCATGTTTTATTCCTCTCTCTATACGGCCATCCCCAGCGTCTTTGCTCCACAGAGTTTCTTTCATCCATTATCTAAAGACTCTACAGCTCTCCTTTAGTTGCTCTGGTCAAAATGTAGTTGTTTGTTCATTGCTTTGGTCTGTTTTTGTGGGTGGGGATAAGTGTAGGAACCTGTAGTCAGCTATCTTGCTGACATAAGCCCTTGGAATTTTCTATATAGTCAGTCACATCACCTGCAAATGGAAACAGTTTTCTTTCTTATGATATATATGCCTTTTATCTACTTTTCTTGTCTTACTGTATTGGCTAAAACTTTTAGCACTCTGTTTAAAAAGAGTGCTGAGAGTGGATATCCTTGCTTTTTTCCCAATCTTAGGGAGAAATAATTCAGCTTAGCTGTGGGTTATTGGGGATGTTCTTTATCAAGTTTAGAAAGTTATCCTGTAGTCCTATTTTCTGAAAGTTTTAATTATGGATGGATGTTAAATTTTGTCAAATGCTTTCACTGCATCAATTGATATGATCGTGTGATTTTCTTCTTTAGTTTGTTCATATGATGGATATTAATTGATTTTTGAACATTGAACCAGCCCTATATCCTTGATATAAGCTATACTTGGTTTTTGTATATAATTCTTTTTATATTTTGTTAAATTCTATTTGCTAATATTTTGTTAAGGATGTTTACATCTATATTTTTGAGAGATATTGTTCTTAGTTTTATTTATTTCTTCCTTTCTGTTTTTGTCTCATTTTCATATTAGGGTAATGCTAGCTCTATAAAATGAACTGGGAAGTGTTCCCTCCTCTTTTGTTTTCTGAAGCGGTTGTATAGAATTGGTGTTAATTTTTCTATATACTTTTGTTAGCAATCCCCTGTGAAATTGGACGTGGAGACTTCTATTTGGGAGTTTTAATATTATAAATTCAATTTAGTAATAGGGCTATTCAAATGATCTATTTTATATTGGGTGAGTTGTTGTAGGTTGGGTATTTTTCAGGGGAATGGGTCCATTATATAAGTTGTGAAATGTGTGTGTAGAGTTGTTTGTAGTACTCCATTACCATCCTGTTTATTTCTGCAGGATCTATAGCATAATTCCGTGTTGCATTCCTTATGTTGGTAGTTTGTATTTTCTCTCTTTTTTATGTCAGTCTTGCTAGAAGCTTGCTTGAACTTTATCTTTTCAAACAGGCAATTGTTTGCTTCATTTTTTTTCTTTTCAATTTCATTGATTTCAGCTCCTCTATTTATTATTTCCATAGTTCTGCTTGCTTTGGGTTATTTGCTCTACCTTTTCTAAGTTCTTGAGATAAGAGCTTAGATAGTTGATTTAAGACTTTTCCCCTTTTTTCTATAAAACCTCCTCTTGGCACTACTGTAGCTATGTTCTATGCAATTTGATATGTTGCATTTTTATTTTCATTCAGTTCAATGTACTTCTTTATTTCCCTCAAGACTTCCTATTTTACCCATGGATTATTTAGGAGTGTGTTGTTTAATTTCCAAGAGTTTGGTGACTTTCATGTTAGTGTTCTGTTTTTGGTTTATTTTTCTTTTTCTTTTTTTTTTAATTATTATTATACTTTAAGTTCTAGGGTACGTGTACATAACGTGCAGGTTTGTTACATATGTATACTTGTGCCATGCTGGTGTGCTGCACCTATCAACTCGTCAGCACCCATCAACTCGTCATTTACATCAGGTATAACTCCCTATGCAATCCCTCCCCCCTCCCCTTACCCCCTCCCTATGATAGGCCCCGATGTGTGATGTTCCCCTTCCTGAGTCCAAGTGATCTCATTGTTCAGTTCCCACCTATGAGTGAGAACATGCAGTGTTTGGTTTTCTGGTCTTGCGATAGTTTGCTGAGAATGATGGTTTCCAGCTGCATCCATGTCCCTACAAAAGACACAAACTCATCCTTTTTTATGGCTGCATAGTATTCCATGGTGTATATGTGCCACATTTTCTTAATACAGTCTGTCACTGATAGATATTTGGGTTGATTCCAAGTCTTTGCTATTGTGAATAGTGCCGCCATAAACATATGTGTGCATGTGTCTTTATAGCAGCATGATTTATAATCCTTTGGGTATATACCCAGTAATGGGATGGCTGGGTCATATGGTACTTCTAGTTCTAGATCCTTGAGGAATCGCCATACTGTTTTCCATAATGGTTGAACTAGTTTACAATCCCACCAACAGTGTAAAAGTGTTCCTATTTCTCCACATTCTCTCTAGCACCTGTTGTTTCCTGACTTTTTAATGATTGCCATTTTAACTGGTGTGAGAGGGTATCTCATTGTGGTTTTGATTTGCATTTCTCTGATGGCCAGCGATGATGAGCATTTTTTCATGTGTCTGTTGGCTGTATGAATGTCTTCTTTTGAGAAATGTCTGTTCATATCCTTTGCCCACTTTTTGATGGGGTGGTTTTTTTCTTGTAAATTTGTTTGAGTTCTTTGTAGGTTCTGGATATTAGCCCTTTGTCAGATGAGTAGATTGCAAAAATTTTCTCCCATTTTGTAGGTTGCCTGTTCACTCTGATGGTAGTTTCTTTTGCTGTGCAGAAGCTCTTTAGTTTAATTAGATCCCATTTGTCAATTTTGGCTTTTGTTGCCATTGCTTTTGGTGTTTTAGACATGAAGTCCTTGCCCATGCCTATGTCCTGAATGGTATTACCTAGGTTTTCTTCTAGGGTTTTTATGGTATTAGGTCTAACATTTAAGTCTCTAATCCATCTTGAATTAATTTTCGTATAAGGAGTAAGGAAAGGATCCAGTTTCAGCTTTCTACTTATGGCTAGCCAATCTTCCCAGCATCATTTATTAAATAGGGACTCCTTTCCTTATTTCTTGTTTTTGTCAGGTTTGTCAAAGATCAGATGGCTGTAGATGTGTGGTATTATTTCTGAGGACTCTGTTCTGTTCCATTGGTCTATATCTCTGTTTTGGTACCAGTATCATGCTGTTTTGGTTACTGTAGCCTTGTAGAATAGTTGGAAGTCAGGTAGCGTGATGCCTCCAGCTTTGTTCTTTTGACTTAGGATTGTCTTGGCAATGCGGGCTCTTTTTTGGTTCCATATGAACTTTAAAGCAGTTTTTTCCAATTCTGTGAAGAAACTCATTGGTAGCTTGATGGGGATGGCATTGAATCTATAAATTACCTTGGGCAGTATGGCCATTTTCATGATATTGATTCTTCCTATCCATGAGCGTGGTATGTTCTTCCATTTGTTTGTGTCTTCTTTTATTTCACTGAGCAGTGGTTTGTAGTTCTCCTTGGAGAGGTCCTTTACATCCCTTGTAAGTTGGATTCCTAGGTATTTTACTCTCTTTGAAGCAATTGTGAATGGAAGTTCATTCATGATTTGGCTCTCTGTTTGTCTATTACTGGTGTATAAGAATGCTTGTGATTTTTGCACATTAATTTTGTATCTTGAGACTTTGCTGAAGTTGCTTATCAGCTTAAGGAGATTTTGGGCTGAGACAGTGGGGTTTTCTAAATATACAATCATGTCATCTGCAAACAGGGACAATTTGACTTCTTCTTTTCCTAACTGAATACCCTTTATTTCTTTCTCTTGCCTGATTGCCCTAGCCAGAACTTCCAACACTATGTTGAATAGGCGTGGTGAGAGAGGGCATCCCTGTCTTGTGCCAGTTTTGGCTTCTAATTTGATTCATTTATGGTTGGATAACATACTCTGTATAATTTCAATTAATTTCTATTTGTTAGATTTTTATAATTTTGGTTGTTTTCTACATGTTGTGGTTTGTTTTATGGCCAGAATATGGTCTGCTTCATCATGCTCTTTGGGAATTTGAAAAGAATCTGTTTTGTGCTATTGTTAGGTAGAATGTTCTATATATCCCAGTTAGATCCTGTTGGATGTAATTTGATTAATACATAGCATTTTTTGGTGTATCTCTTTGTGTAGCATTGGTTGCTGTTGGTATTACATTACATATACACAACTATCACAGTGTACTCATGTCATTATCACTTTGAAAGGAGTACAAAATCCTTACTTCCCTTCATGTTCCTTTACCCTCCCCCATTTATAATATAATTTCGTTACATATTTCTACCACATCCATTTAAAACCATATAAGAAATTTAGTTTTTGTTTCAATTGCCAAACATCATTTAGAAAACTCAAGAGGGCAAGAACAATCTACTGCATTTACCCATATTTTTGCTTGCATATTTGTTCTTTTTTTCTTCCTGATGTCACAAGGTTCTATTTTTTTTTCCATTTTCTTTCTGTTTAGAGAACTTATTTTAGCCATTATTTTAGGTTAGGTCTTCGAGAAAGAAATCTTTTATTTTACCTTCATCTGCAAATACCTTCATATCTCTTTTATTTTGAAAAGTATTTTTGCTGGATACAAGATTCTGGATTGAAAATTATTTTCTTTCAGCATTTGAAAATTACTGTCACTTGCCTCCATGGTTGTTTGATGAGACATTCACAATTATATGAATTATTTTTTCTATAGGTTAGTTGACATTTTTCTCTTGCTTTTTCACAAGCTTTTCTTTTCTTTTAGTTTTCATACATTTAATTATGATATGTCTTGGTGTGTATTTCTTTTGGTTTATATTGTTTGAAGATCGCTTATCTTCTTGACTCTATAGGTTTATGTGTATTTCTAAATTTGAAAAGCTTTCAGCAATTAAAGTAGCCATTATTTCTCTAAGCACTTTTCCAGCCCACCCTTTGCTTCCTTTCCTTTCAGGATTTTGATGGCATGAACGTTAAGTCTTTTGTTAGAGTTCCACAGGTTCTTGAAGCTCTGTTCCTTTTCTTCTTCTGTCTGTTTTCTCCCTGTTGCTCCTATTGGATGATTTATATTACTTTATCTTCCAGATCAATAATTATCTCCTCTGTTTCTTATGTTATGCTATTGATTCCATTGATTAAAATTTTAATTTTGTGTATTGTATTTTTCAGTTCTAAAATTTCCAAATTTGGTTATTCATTTATCTTCTATTTATTTTCTAAAACTTTCTAATTTTTTTAAAACTTTTTTATTTTTTCATTTGTTGCAAGTGTGTTTATAATTGTTTGTTGAAACATTTTTACAATGGTTGCTTTAAAATCTTGGTCAGATAATTGTAACATCTTGAACATCTGGGTATACCATCTGTTGCTTATCCTTATTTATTCAACTTGAGACCATCCTTGTTCTTGGTATAAGTAACTTTTAAAATTAAAACTTGGACATTTTGGATATTATATATTAAGTTTTACATTCATTTATAATATCTAATGTAATTGTATAGTGTGGATAATTCACAGAAAAGAAAAAATGCTCAAGAACCACAAACAAGTGAAAAAAGTAGATTTTGCAAATTTGAAGGTATACCAAATTATTAGCATTTTTTGAGAGATTCACATCCCCTGTGATCACCCCTTCCAGGGATGTCAGCATTTTAGCCTTAGTGAGATGGGAAAGAAACAAAAAAGCAAATGCCAAAGCTGCAGCAAGTTAGGTTATTTCAAATACATCTTTATTTTGGCAGTTGTGGTGGTGGGGTGAGGTGGGGGTAGGAATCAAGAGAAAACTAGGTTTAGATACTTTTATTTTCTGATCCAGAGTCTTAGGCTTATAACTGAGCAGGCTAATCAATCTGGAATAAACTAGAAAACTTCCCATCCGTGAGATATTCTCTATTCATCTCAACCCAAATCAATAAACTCTGGAACAACCACAGACTCTTTTCTTAATATTCATCAAGAAATGGATAATCTGGGTGATGAGAAAAGCTAAAAGGTAAAGAGAAAATCTTAGTCAATTCATTGTTTCTGGGCTGGTAAGACAAATTTCTGTTAAACTGTGTGAGCCTACAGTTAACACAGTTTTCTTTGTGAGTTAAGTACAAACCCAAGTAGTTTTATGATAATAACATACTATTACATGATACTATCATGAATACATTGTGGAAAATAAATATACCTCCACACATGGGCACACATTCACAAATATACCAATGCATTCCATTTTTGCAATATGTCATTCTACAGCTTGAGAAGATAAACTGTTTGCGTTTATATTTTGAACCTCTAGGAGGGCAGAAACAAATTCTGTCTTTTTTAAAACAATGCTTAGTCTGATTTAATATATAAAGCTAATAAATATTTTAAGGTGATAATGAGGAAGGTGATACAATTATTACTGTTCAATGTATGTCAAACATTCAGAAATGATTTATCTATGACTTTTCTTGGGAGAAAATTTTATATTATACCTAGAGATAGATACAGTGGTTAGAAGATGAAGTCACTTCAATGGGGTACTTCCATTTTAGCAAGGGGGATAAAACTCTTTCTATATATGAAGTAATAATTTTTGACATAGAAAATACCAAGTCATTGAATGTTATTGTTGATTAATATTACTGATATTTATTGTTAGGGGTACCTGCCTGCATCTCCACTCTCTGTTATCCTTACCCTCTTTATCATTTTATGATGTTATTTATTCAACCAATATGTATTGGGTACCCAGGGAGAGAGTAGTTTAAGAACATAAACAAAACAAAAACCCTGCCCTTGGAATCTAACACTCTAATGTGGTAAAGATAAAATAAACTGAATAAACTAGTAAAATACATGATATGTAAATTAGGGATATGTGTCAAGGACAAAGATAAAGCAGAGTACAGAGAAAGACTCTTCTAGGACGAGTTGCATTTTTAGATAAGTGACAGAGAAGGCATCATCGAGTGATATATGAGTGAAGACCTGAAGGATGTAAAGGAGTGAGCAATCTAGGCAGGGGGAATGGCCAGTGGAAAGGCCCTAAGACAGGCCTGATATATGTCAGTGATATGGTTTGGCTGTGTCCCCGCCCAAATCTCATCTTGAATTATAACTCCCACAATTCCCATGTGCCATGGGAGGAACCCAGTGGGAGGTGATTGAATTATGAAGGTGGGTTTCTCCTGTTCCGGTTTTGTGATAGTGAATCAGTCTCACGAGATCTGATGGTTTTAACAACAGGAATTTCTCTACACAGGCTCTCTTTTCACCTGCTGCCATCCATGTAAGACATGACTTGTTTCTCCTTACCTTCTACCATGATAGTGAGGCTTCCCCAGACACTTGGAACTGTAAGTCTGTTAAACCTCTATTTCTTTTGTAAATTGCCTAGTCTTGAATATGTCTTTATCAGCAGTGTGAAAGTGGAAAAATACAGTCAGGAACAGCATGGAGGTCACTGGTGCTCCATTGGAGTCAAGAGTGGGAAGAAGAGCAGGACAGGGACACAGAGAGTTAAGGGAGGGAGTGCCTATTAGCCCTTGTAGGTCTGTGTAAGGAATTTGGTCTTAATTCTGAGTGAAATGGTAGGCTCCCAAATATTGAGGAGTTCCTGCATACACCCTTTTTAACCTGTTCACTGTGGCTACTATGCCTGGGGCTAAAGTATAGAAGAGGGAGGACTACCAGGAGCCAGTTACTTTATCAGAAAGACATTGGTATGAGCGTGGTGTGTGTGTGTGTGTGTGTGTGTGTACGCGCGTGTGCGTCTGTGTGTGTATCTGTGTGTGTCTGTGTGTATTGGGGAAGGGATTGCAGATACCATTATGAGCCCAATTACAGACATGATAATTTGGAGATGCATAGTAGATATCCAAGTAGAGGCGAGTAGACAGATATATAAACCTTGGTCCAGAGCCTTTAACTGAGTTGGATATGATTTGGGGAAGTCTATATTTACATGATGTTTGAAGCATGAGACTAGATGAAATCAACAATGATGTTAAAGTAGATAGAGAAAGGAGAAGAGGTCTAGGTTGAGCTCTAAGTCACTCCAAAACTGAGAGGTCAAGCTAATGAGGAGAAACCAGCAAAGAACATTAGAAGAAATGGCAAGGGTTGAGGGTATTTTCAAGAATGTTAGTATATTCTTTGACCCCCAGAATTTAAGCAGGCAAAGAAGGACAGAGGGCACATTAGAGGGTCAAGTAACAGTGAATTATAGGGCATGTGGTAATCAAAGGATTATTGAAGTCGGCCATGTAGAGAAGGAGCTGGACATGTAGGAGGTGATGACTATCCTATTTAATAGTGATGACTATTAAAACTGACATCCAGGCATGGTTGTAGTAACTGGTAATGGCAAGGTCTAGAATAAGACTATTAGGTTGACAGGCTGAGTTAGACTGAAGGATAAACACATTGGAAGAGGAAAGTCACAAAACAGAAAGATGAGACTATTACAAGGATTATGTCTGTAGTGTTGAAATCAAAAGAAATTATGACAGGTCTACTGTTGGAGGGAATGAAAACTAGGAACTAAAATCTTTGGTGGATGACAGAAGACCTGGGAATGCAGCCCTGATGACTGCAAAGGACAGGGGTAGTGCTGGGTTCATCTGATGACACAAAGTCCAGAGCTGAATGCTTTTAGAAAGAGAATTCCTACTCAATATTCAGGCCTAGCACTACTAAGGTCTTGGGACGGATAACAGTCCCAACTGGAAAGGGCTGATGGGAATCAGTGCTACCAAGAGAAATAGGGTTTCAGCTGTTGGGAAAAGGTGAAAAGAACATGTAGAAAAGACAACAAAGATAAAACGGTTTTGCCAATGGTTGAGGAGGAGTTTCAGAAAGCACAGTGAAAAAAATGTTGTGGTGGTGTACACAGAGCTATTTAGGAACCAGGAATTTTAGGCTCCTGTAGTGACTGAACTAATAGTAACAAAGACCATGATAGCCTCAAGGGAGTTAAGGGGCTAGTGAACAGAGGAGGATGGGAGTCTGTCCAGGAGCTACTGGATTCCTTGCTCTTCCCGTGTTTGGAGATGTTTACATACATAAATGTACTAAATGTCACTGAACAGAAGAAAAAATAACTTACAGATTTTTCTCTACAGCCTTCTGAGGATCATAGAATCCAAAAGTTTGAAGGGTCATTAAAAGTCTATCTTTGGAAAGAACTTTTTTCCTACCATTGGATTTTCATTATCACCTCCATTTGCTTGATACTCAGCCTCTTCCCTTTTTTCTTCCTGACTTTCCAAACCTGCTTACTCTTTACTATTGAGAACCCCCCAGACCTGAGCGAAGTTCTGAACATTGTTCAGAAACCACAGCTGAAGATCCACCCCTGTGGCCAGCCTTGCAAGAGAGTCAATTCGGGTTCAAAACCTGAATCAGAGGGGGTGGGCTTTGTTATGGAAATTAGGGAAACATGAGAAATGTTGAAATTTAGAATCAACATGAGAAATGTTGAAATATAGAATCAACAGGACTAGGTGGTTATTTAGATGTAGGGGGTGGTATTTGTGCCATAATGGTGATATTTGTAGTATTATCATGAAGAGTACATATAGAGAAAACATTGAAGGCTTTAATTTTAAGTGTATTAAGTTTGAATTTTGGGAATAAATAGAACTATCTCTAGGGAATTTTAATTTAAAAGAAAATGTTAATTGTAGCATTACCATGAAGAGTATATATAGAGAAAACATTGAAGGCTTTAATTTTAAGTATATTAAGTCTGAACTGTAGGAATAAATAGAACTATCTCTAGAGAATTTTAATTTTAAAGAAAATCAGTGGGCTACAGGAGACCAGGAAAAATGTCTGGGTTAGAGATAGAAACCATGGAATTATTAGCATGCAGATTGGAGGGAAGCCTAGTGATGAGGGACACATGGAGGCAGCCTGGAGCCAGGAGAGCCCAGTCTTTAACAGGGAGCTTCAGTCTGTATTGAATTCTGCTCACACTCTTGTCTGGGCAGAGCCCTGAGCCTTGGAGAAATAAAAATCTCTGATCTGAAGTCTGAAGAAAAAATGCTTTCCAACAACTTTCCTAAGCAACAGACCCTGCCTTCTGTGGACTGAAATCAGTTGAATTCCCCCACTGTCCTCCTGCCTAGTGTCAACAATGAAACAAGCTACTTACATAGACATTTCCAAATAGCATATATTCTTGTTCAAGCCGTCTATTGTTTTCATGTCCTCTGGTGTCAGCTGGAAGTCAAAAACCTGTCAGAAATGTGAGAAGATCAGTTTTAATATCCTTGAGGCAATTGCTGTTCCTTTTCTCCCCTCTCCAAAACACACAAATCCATGTAGGACTTCGTGTAGGTTTTATGAGTGAGTTGTCATGGACCAAGGATTCATTCAGTGGCATGTCATGGGAATTTGTCCATTTATAAAGTTGAGATTGTCATCGCTAATCTTCCCTCAGAGACTTTTATTGGGGAGCCGTCATTATAGCAAAGAAATCCTAGAGAATTTTAAGCCCAAACCTCACATGATCTAATTCCTTCATTTGACAGCTATAGAAATCAAGGGATGACTTACTCAGCACCATACTGTAGGAGAAAAACCAGGATTAGGACCCTCTCCTGACCTCTGCTCTTTCCAACCATCACACTCTCCGTTGCAGCACTGGGAGACAAAGCCATTAAATATGGTGCTTATATGCATAGAGTGTAAAAGGAGATAAACTGCCCAAATATACCTTGAGAGCTTTGCAAAAGATACCATGGGGAAATGATGTGTCTCTGTCAATCTCCTGCTGCCACCACCCTGCCCTGTACCTGGAAGTTTTATTTGATTCTCTTCTCATTGAAGCTCTTCGCCAGGACCACCACCCCCCACTGCAGCTGGTAGCGCAAGGCAACCTGGCCTGGAGTTCGCCTGTGCTTTTCAGCAATGGCATTGAGTATTGGATCCTCCAGGAGAACTGGGTTGCCTTTTTTCACCCTGAAAGGAGAGGCAGAGATGCTGCAAGTCTGAGGCTGAATATCCATTTTACTTGGGAGCTGCTTATTCTGGTCAGGGATGCTAATCCTCTAGAACTTTCCTCATGACCTTCTGGCTGTCTTAATATGTTTTGCTTCTTTTGTTATATCCAAAGAAGAAGAACAAAGGAATGGAAGGTGGCAGTTCTATTCAGCTCTTATAATGTAGGTCTGGGTTAGGTAAAAGGTTTACAAGTGAATTTACTCCTGCTATCTATTTTTAATTTCCCCAGATAATTGAGAGATTACTTCAGAAGGTATAGTATCTGTGATTAAAATAACTTTACGGGCCAGGCAAGGTGGCTTACACCTCTAATCCCAGCACTTTGGGAGGCCAAGGTAGGAGGATCACTTGAGCCCAGGAATTCAAGACTAGCCTGGGTAACACAGTGAGACCCTGTCCCTACAAAAATAAAAATAAACAATTAGCCAGGTATGGTGGTGCACTCCTGTAGTCCCAGCTACTCAGGAGGTCTAGGAGGGAAGATCCTGACTTGATCCTGGAAGGTCAAGCCTGCAACAAGCTGTGATTGTGCCCCTGCACTCCAGCCTGGATGACAGAGTGAGACCCCCATCTAAAAAAAATAAATAAAACAAAATGACTTTATGAAGATTATTACCATTCCTTGTCTGAGTCAGACCCCAAGGCAGAATATGCAGTCATGACAATGTCCTTGGACTTGCAGAACTCCAGGAGTTTGCTGTGGTTGAGGTAAGGGTGACATTCCACCTGCAGAATGCCCAGCAAGAGAATTAGGTTACAGAACCACCACCACCAAGTTTACCAGGGACATGCAGCGCCACATTGCATGGTATCAAACATCTTTTAGAATACCAGCAACACAGGCCAAGCCATGATTGTCATCCACAGCTGTACCCATGAGGCTCCCATGGGCTTTACTTTGGGATGACAGCCCATAGAGGGCATAGCAGTATTGATTAAATAATTAACTCAGTGCTCTTAGATGGCAGGTTGTATACAAGACCAAAAGAGAATTTCAGTCTCCCAGACTGAAAACCATGGTGACGTCTTTGGTTCTTGTTCATTTATTGTTTATGTATAACGAGCAGCAATTTCTGCCTTTCTTGGTTCTTTAATCTCAGTATTCCTTATTTTTAAGGAATATTCCCATTTTCTTCATTGCTGCGACTCCTGATATCCAATAAATTGTCCCTCAACATTTTTTTGAGACTCTGTCTCAAAAAAAAAAATGTGAGTGAGTGGCCAGGACAGAGTTAAAGGAACCAGCATGGTCTTTAGTGAATACCTAGAAAAGTTTGATGGAGCAATGGCAAAACAAGTACCAACAAGTGCCAAGAGAACAGGAAGTGTAGCAGGTGTGGCTCGAGAGGCAGGCCTTCCACCTACAGGCCCACCAGCTTCTGCTTTCTGACCTAATTCCCTGCACTGTCCACTCACTCACCATGTCCAATCTCACATGTCCACTTGCTGTTCTTGGACACGCTAGTGTCTCTCCCCTCTTAAAAACATTGCCGTGACCCAGTGCGATGGTTTACTCCTGTAATCCTAGCACTTTGGGAGGCTGAGGTGTGTGGATCACCTGAGGTCAGAGGTTCTGGACCAGCCTGGCCAACATGGTGAAACCCCGTCTCTACCAAAAATACAAAAATTAGCTGAGCATGGTAACAAGTGCCTGTAACCCCAGCTACTCAGGAGGCTGAGGGCAGGAGAATCGCGTGAACCCAGGAGGCAGACCTTGTGGTGAGCCAAGATCACACTATTGCACTCCAGCCCGGGTGACAGAGCAAGACTCCGTCTAAAGAAACAAAAACAAAAGAAAAACTTTGCCTTGTCTTTCTTTCTGCCTGCATCACTCTTTCCCCAGACACCCACACAATCAATTCCTGCATCTACTGCAATTCTTTGCTCAAATGTCCACTTTTTTTTTTTGGTGACAAAGTCTCACTCTGTCACCAGGCTGGAGTGCAGTGGCACCATCTCTGCTCACTGCACCCTCCACCTCCTGGGTTCAAGCAATTCTCGTGCCTCAGCGTCCTGATTATAAGCATGTGCCACCACACCCAGCTAATTTTTGTGTTTTTAGTACAGACAGGGTTTCACCACATTGGCCAGGATGGTCTCGATCTCCTGACGTCGTGATTCACCCACCTCTGCTTTCAAAGAGGCCTACCCTGCCACTCTGTTTTTCATTGATAGTCTGTGCCCCAAACCAACTCCAGTGCTCAGCTTTATTTCTCACCCCCACCTACCACACCACCTACCCATGCCTGGGCCAACACCCTGATTCTGTTCACTGATGTTGCCTGGGTAAGAAGAATAGAACTTGATACACCCTAGGCACTCAATACATACTTGCTGGATGATTAAGTGGATGAAATGTGAAAACAGAGGCAGAGAGACATTCGGGGACTCTCCCCAGTCTGAACAGTGGGCAGAATTAGACCAGGTCCAGTTTCCTGAATTCCTTGTCCATTTTTCCTCTCTCTCCCAAGGTGCAGAGATGTTGGGCTCACTGGAGCTGCACTCACCTCCCATGTGCTGCAGGATCCACTGTGTCAAAAACGATCTTTCTCTGTGCATCCATCGGCAAAATCTCCTCCCCAGGCTGGAACATGAAAAGAAAGAGAGTTTGCACAAAGCTCTGTCTGGCCTCAGCCAAGCTTGGGGCCCATAAACCTTGAGACTGATAGAACCATCTGTCCTTATTCTTGAACAGATTTGTAAAATTAGGCTAATGGCTAGGGAAGTACATGCAGGAAATATGCGTTCTAGAAATGCTTTCGAACGTTACAGATTCAATAAATATTGACTGTGTCAAGGCTAAGCTGAAGCACTTGGATCCCCTCCCAGGCAGACTCTGGGGTGTTATGGTGCCTAGCAGGCCCCCTGGTCCTGGACCCTTGCGAAGAGCTGTCTCCTTGCCAGTGACTTGTCAGCATTCAAAGCTGAGTCTCGTCCTCACCGAACTTCCTGTTCCTAAACTGAACTCCACTGTCGGCGACATGGGTTTGAGACTCCAGGGGATAAGAACTTGAAAATGTCAGCAGTACATCCACAACACTGAGGCAAAGCCGTGGATACCAGTGAACTCCTGTCACTCTGGGGCTAGAGTTGTGAACTGACTTTGGAACAGTTTCAGAAAAATAAAAAGCACAAGGGAGAATCTTCAAGTATTATTTATCTTCTCATCCTCACAAACTAATTCCCCTCTTGCATTCAGTTACTAATATTTATGTTGATCACCAAATTAAAACAACTTGTGCTAACCCGCAAAGGTACTGGGAAATGAAGAAGGTAAAGATGCATGTAGCTCAGCTGAAGTTTCTTCAGTGACATTTCAAGGCCTCTTTGGACCAATTCTGTGTGGGAAAAGGTGCCCCACACCTACAATGGTTGAAAGAGAAGTTGTGTGAGATTATTTCTTCAAAAGTCTTCGAGAGAGCTTAGTGAAATGGCAAATAAACATCAGCAGCCAAGCCATCTTAGAGAAGTGACAAGTTACTCCCAGTGAATGTGTAAGTTCTTAATTATCATAGCAGATTTTCATATGGAATAAAGCCAATAAATGTAGGAAAAAAATATGGGTTTCAGCAGAGATTCTCAAACTTTAGAAGGTAAAAGAATAATCTGATTTGCTTGTACAAAACACATTCCTGGGTTCTACTCCAAACGTAATAAATCACAACATCTGGAGAGTGGACTGGGAAAATGCCTGCCAGACAATAGCCTGAACTGATGGTGATTCAGTAGGCCCTGGCTTGACTGTATTAAATGGTTAGGTTTCCCAAAGAAAGTTAGGCCCATAGGAGAAATCTTTTTTGGGTGCTTCAGTTACCTCATTCTAAGAGGCAGTCATCTAGGGGAAGAAATCATCAAAATGACTAAAACTAAGGAAACCAACGTTTCGTACAATGTTTTATATGAAGGGTCACACATTTAGTACGAAAGGAGAATTAAAAGATGGGACTGAGAAGGCTGGTGCCATAGCTACTGCACAGCTAAAGGCAGTCATATGTCACATGCTGGGCTGGAAGGAAGAAACTTTTTTTTTTAAATCAACTTGCATGGGATTCACTTGCACGGGCCTAAGTGCTATCTCTGTGGACTACTTCCCCTCACGTTTAAATGGTTTTTGTTTTTTGTTTTTTCTAGCAGTAGTCAGGTCAGTGAATACTAGGGTTAAAATTGCTTTGGAGTTCCTTTCCCTATCTGACTTAAATACATAAGTTATTTTATTTGTTTTGGATATAATGCCAGTGAATATGAAGAATATTATTAATAGAAGAAAATGGCTCAAGGGTTTAAAAAGTACATAAGTACATTTATAAACATTAGCTTAATCTTCAGAGAAATAAACAGTAAACATTTACTGACCACAAAATGGGTGGGGATGTCAGGAGGAAGGCTCAGAGAGGTTAAAAAACTTTTTTTGTTAAGAAATTTCACCAAGTCAAATGGAATATTCAAGAACTAAAATTTGATCCTAGTTCATCTGTTTCCAAAGCCTATGCTTTCTGACTAAATCACATTACTTCATACTTTTAGCTAAGAAAGATTAAGTCACTTTGTCAAAACTTGACTATCGTAGAGTAGGAAAAGTCAAATCATTTCTGAGTTAAAACATATGATAATAATAACAGCATTTTTGAGCATCTGAAATGTTATCAAATACTTTTCAGCAAGATTTACATGTGTTTTTAAAAGTGTAACACTCATGAAAATCCTGTGACATAAATAATACTGTCTCTGTTTTACAACTTGGGAAACTGAAGGATAGTATTTTAGTAGTTTGTCGAAGGTCGCACATATTCATTTATTTTTACACTTGCTATAGACTAGGGAAGGTCACACATTTAATAAGTGGCAGAGCCTGGATTCAAATATAAAAGTCTCATTACAGAATTCACATTCCTAACCAGACTTCTCATGACGCAAGGTCTGAGTAGATGAAGATTAAACCAATGAAGAGAAATTTGCCAAGGAGCTCTACAGCTAAGAGTGAGCTCTCCACAGAAACAGATGCATTGGTACACAGCACCTTTGTGGTATAGAATATATCTTTTCTCTTCACAGTGCCGTTGGCAATCTTCTTTTGGATGGCCTGCCCGATGGCTTCTTCATTCAGGTACGAATAAGCTGAGTCAATATGGTGGTAGCCTACATCAATTGCTACCTGGACGGCCTCTTCTACATTACTCATAGTAACCTGGAAGAGCATAAAGAGATAAAGATTTGTTTGACTCAGGAACAGATGATCAATTCTCTTAGCAGAGATATTCAAAAGAACCTTTTTTCCCCCTACTAAGGGCTAAGAGCTAGAGGTGGCAAAGCTAAATGTTGAGTAAAAATCAATAGTAAGTGTTTAGCAACTAGCTCTGAGGAAGTCCTGGTTTGTAGTATTTGCCAATTTCTATAGTGTAAATACTCCCACTATGGATGAGTTCAAGCTTGCTAAATTGGGCAAGGATGCTCACAATACACTCTTTTGAGTCCTTATGAGCACATCACAGTCTTTAAATCTCTATGTATTTATAGTATGTTTATGATCTATAGATTTGCACAATCTATAGATTTACATTCCTAACTTAATTTGCTCTATAAGAGGTTATAAAATTGGTTTTGATCCAATAATTTAGTTCTAATAGTTGTCTATCCACATAAAGATATAACTTTAGACACAATAAATTATTAATTTACCTATCTAAACTTGGAAAAACAGAACATTTGAGGAAGAATAAAAATAGGAATAGTTTTAAAACATTATTTTAAAAGAAATAGCTTTTAAAAGAAAAAAGCTATTTTCTTTTAAAATATTTTAAAATAAATTATTTTTAAAATAAAAAATTATTGTAAAAGAAAAACTGATTTTTCACTTAAAAAACCCTCGTAATTAATTCTTCTTTTGGTTGCTTTGCTGGTTCTTAGGCAACACTTTCTCCTTCACATCTTTCTTATATTTTTTTTAATCTCCTGGCCCACCAGCCTGGACTCTTGAAGTCATCCATAATTTTTCCATTTATATTAGCACCTCTACACTTCACTCAGTAATTATAATGCCTTTTGGGTATATTTGTTTCACTTCCAACTACGGTTGAGTCAACTGAGTCCGTGAAGATAAACTATCCCCAGGTTAAAGAGCCAAGGCATGGCAAAAGCAATACTGCATGAGAGTCTTCTTTGCAGTCCTCAGTGGTACACACCATGTTTCTCTCGTGTTGGGAAACAATCCTGCAACTTTTATAACATTCTTCAGCAAGAACTACTGATATGTGCCCTTGTAAGTTTGGAGTATTTGATCCAGAAACATGGCATGGAGCCAAAGACGAGATTTTTCCAAGTACCATGTAACTCTTTCATGGCACCATCTTACCAACCTGGTCTCTCAGAGACCATGGCCACCTCAGACCACACAGCTCGCTCTAAGCCTGTCTCTCTTTCCCCAAGTTCCTTTGCTACAGAACTTTCTCTAGATACTCTTATTAGTGGTGAACAGGGAGGACTTGGGTACTAAAAATTATAGCACAACTTTAAAGTTTGCTGTGAAGTTTCTGGCACAGCATGGTAATCATGTCAACAGGGTTTTATTTCCTCTAATATACTGTGAAAATGGCTACAACTGTACAACAAGAGAGAGTAACAGCAACCAACTTACCCACCTCTGAATTCTGAGCAATCGCATGCACACTTCCATCTATCTTGATGGAGTGCCACTCCAAGCACGGTTTTGCACAAGCAGCATCAAAATCATTTGGGAGCTTATTATAAATTATAAATGTGAATTTTAGAGCCTCATCCAAGATCTACTCAATCAGAACCTTCAGGGATAGGGCCTCCAAATGTGCATTTTTAACAAGATCCTCAAATGTTTATATCTCTACTAAAATGTGAAAAGCCCTTACTTAATGCACAAAGTAACCTAACTTGGTGAGAAGTATCCTACAAATGAGAAAAGTGAGGCCCACCTGAATTTCCCAGACTCACGTAGTGACTAATTCTGGTCAGGAACCACCTGCTGCTCCTCCTTCCCCAATGCCATTATGGTTACCTTCCTAGCAGCAGAGGTGCCAAACCCCAGAACGGGCATGAGTTTCCATCATTCAGTTTTACAGAAAGGAGTCTGTTAAAACTCATCTTCTTTTACTTTTCCTGTGAAGCAGAGGTTTTTTTCCTTTATTAGGATAAATCTGTAGAGAAAAGAAAATACAATGACTATTTTTATAACAAGTCAGAGTCTCACCCTGTCACGTGACCTCTATATTGATCTTGTATCTTGTATCTGTATTGATCTTGTATCCCACAACTTGACTGAACTTGTTTATCACCTCAAATAGTATTCTAGTAGATTCCTTAATATTTTCTTTTTTCTTTTTTATTAGAATAGAAATGGGGCCTCACTATGTTGACAAGGCTGGTCTCAAACACTTGGTTTCAAGCAGTCCTCCTACCTCAGCCTCCCAAAATGTTGAGATCACAGATGTGAGCCACTGCACCTAGCCCGTAAGATTTTCTTCAAGCATGCTGATGAAATCTGCAGGTAGAAATAGTTTTACTTCTTTTTTATAATGGCTTGACTGGTGTCCTTCTAAAATTCATGTTTACCCAGAACTTCAGAATATGACCTTTTATGGAAATGAAGTTTTTACAGATATAATTAGTTAATATGAGGTCATACTGGATTAAGGTGGGTTCTAAAGTCAATGACCAAAGTCTTTAGAATGAGAAGAGAGAATACAAATACACATAGAAAAGAAGGCCACATAACTATGAAGTCAGAGACTGAAGTGATTCAACTATAAGCCAAGGCATGCCAACTACTACTGGGAGCCACCAAAAGCTAGTCAAAGGCAAGGGAAGCGTCTTCCTGAGAGCTTTCAGGGGGAGTGTGGCCCTCTAAACAACTAGATGTTTGACTCAAGTCTCCAGAGCTGGAAGAGAATACAATCCTCTTTTATTGTTCTAAACCATCCAATTTGTGAATAATAGGTTATGGCAGCTCAACCTAAAACATTTTCCAATCTAGATATTTTTCTTCCCTTGCCTAATTTTCCTAGCTGGAACCTCCAGTACAATGTTTAATAGCAGTGGCAAGAATAGATATTCTTATGTTGTTCCTGATCTTAGCAGGAAAGCATTCAGTCTTTTACCAATAAGTATGAAGTGTGGGGGGTTTTTTTGTTTTTTGTTTTTTGTTTTTTTTTTAACAATTGCTCTTAATAAAATAAAATCTCTTTTATTCCTAGTTTTTTGAGTTTTTTTTTTTGAATCATGAAAGGATGTTGGAGTTTTTAAAATGCTTTTTCTGAATTTGTTGAGATGATCATGTAGTTTTATTCTTCATTCTATTAATACAATGTATTATATTGATTGATTTTTGGGTGTTCAAACAATATTGCATTCATGGAATAAGCTTCACGTGGTCATGGTATATAATGCTTTTATGTGCTATTGGGTTCAATTTGCTAGCATTTTATTTCTATTTTTATAGCTGTATTCATAAGGGATTTTGTTTTGTAATTTTTTTTCTTGTGATGTCTGTCTGGCTTTGATATCTGGTAATACTGGTCTGTAAAAGTGAGTCCTTAAAGGTGTTCTTTCCTCCTCTGTTTTTGGAAGAGTTTGAGAAAGGTTAGTGTTAATTTTTAAATGTTTGGTAGAACTGTGTGATGCCAACTGCATCTGGGCTTTTCTTTGTGAATTTATAAAAATATATATTAGTACTTAAATTGCTTTACTTGTTATAGGACTATTTATATTATCAATTTTTTCAGTTTTAGTATTTTATATTTTTCTAAGAATTTGTCATTTCATCTGAGTTATCTTTAAAAGGGATTGCAATGTCTCCTCTTTCATTTTTGATTTTAATAATTTGTATCTTTTCTATTTTTTGCTTGATCAGTCTAACTAAAGGCTTATTGTACCAGACAAATCTCTAAGTGACCTTGAATTGGCAGTAATACAAATAGTAAGTTTTATCTCAACACCAGTAGCTTAACAACAGCAGATACAAAGCAGGCAGGAAAGAAAATAAGGGATAAATAGTTGTAGAAGACTCTCATTAACTCTGTAGTTGCAGGTTAGCCATTTAAGCTCTGAATTTTTATTTTCAATTTGCCCATCAGTCTTAAAATATGCACAGGAATAGACCATAATATGTAATCAGCTGGATTCCTAGCAAACCAGGCATACCTCTGAACTTCTGCAGGTGTTCCTACCCTTTCTCTCTTTCCTGCTCTAATGATTCCTCAGTATCCAGCCTTTTTACAGAAACAGCACATCTGCTCTCCTTATCAGACTTTTAATACATTAGCTTCTGGCAATATGTGCTGAGGCCTTGTCTATGTTTTCCGAGCATCCTGGTACTCACGCGATGGCCCACAAAGCTTGAGCAGTTGGGCAGCTCCACCCCACATACATGTTGCTGGCCACCCCAGCATTCCCCCTGCAGACGCCCCTCCCTCACGCATCATTTGGTATCTAGGATCCTGTTCATGACTCCAGTTTTGATGAGAAAAACTCAAAATTGTATAGAAAAACCTTCCCCCAAACTGGGAGGGAGCTGAGAGGCCAAAGAGTGACTGTAACAAGTTCAGCTTGGTGAGTAGATGAGTTTATTAAGACTTTACATGGGGCACTCCTGGACAGCGGCAGAACAGCTCCAGAGATCTGCACCTCCTCCTGTCTCTAAGCTGCTTTTAAGCTAATTTTCTGGCACTTTGCCTGCTGTGTGCCTATGAAGAGGCTGTTTCTCTTGGTAGGTTCTCAGATCCTTTTGGGGATGTTTGATTTCTCAGCGACACCTGCTCCTCAGCTGGACACCATGGCCTTGGCTCACCACCTGGCCTTCAAGGTTTAAGCAGCAGACGTTCACCCTTAAGTAACCGGTGGGAGACCCATCTCTCTCTCTCTCTCTCTCTCTCACACACACACACACACACACACACACACACACACACACACAAGCATATGCATGCATTTGGTTTGCTGGAAGAACTGGGCCAGCTGTCTTGGCTGTCTGGAGAGGATATTCTAATATTGTGCACTCTGGATTTGTCTGATCGGTTCTTTTGTGGTGTTAGTTGGTTTCTGTATCTCTTTCTGTAAATAGATACTGGATTTAAAGACTTGATTCGATTCCACTTTTTAATTTTTTTAAAATTTCTGTGGGTACATAGTAGATATATATATTTATGTTGTACATGAGATGTTTTGATACAGGCATGCAATGTGTAATAATCACATCATGGAGAATGGAGTATCCATTCCCTCAAGCATTTATCATTTGTGTTACAAACAATCCAATTATGCTCTTTTAATTATTTAAAAATGTACAATGAAGTTATTATTGACTATAGTCACCCTGTTGTGCTATCAAATATTTAGGTGTTATTTATTCTTTCTACTTTTTTGTACCTATTAACTATCCCCACTTCCCTACCCCCACAAGCCACCTCCCCAGCTACACTTCCCAGACTCTGGTAACCATCCTTCCATTCTCTGTGTCCATGAGTTCAATTCTTTAGATTTTTAGATTCCAAAAATAAGTGAGAATATGTGATGTTTGTCTTTATGCCCCTGGCTTATTTCACTTAACATAATGATCTCCAGTTCCATCCATCTTCTTGCACATGGCAGGATCTCACTCTTTTTTATGGTTGAATAATACTCCGTTGTGTATATGTACCATATTTTCTTTATCAATTCATCTGTTGATGGACACTTAGGTTGCTTCCAAATCTTAGCTATTGTCAACAGTGCTGCAACAAACACGGGAGTGCAGATATTTCTTCTATATACTGATTTCCTTTCTTTTGGGTACATACCCAGCAGTGGGGTTGATGAAGCATATGATAGCTCTTTTTTTAGTTTTTTGATGAACCTCCAAACTGTTCTCCCTAATGGTTATACTAATTTACATTTTCACCAACAGTGTATGAGGCTTCCCTTTTTCTCCACATCCTATCCAGCATTTGCTATTTCTTGTCTTTTGGATATAAACCATTTTAACTAGGTTGTGATAATATCTCACTGTAGTTTTGATTTGCATTTCTCAGATGATCAGTGATGCTGAGCACGTTTTCATATATCTGTTTGGCATGGGTATGTCTTGTTTTAAGAAATATCTATTCAAATCTTTTGACCATTTTATAAATTGGATTATTACATTTTTTTCCTATGAAGTTGTTTGAGCTCCTGAAGCATCTTGGTTATTAATACTTTGTCAGATGGAGAGTTTGCAAATATTGTCTCCCATTCTGTGGGGGTTATCTCTTCACTTTGTTCATTGTTTCCTTTGCTGTGCAGAGCTTTGTAACTTATGATTCCATTTGCCCATTTTTGCTTTGGTTGCCTGGGCTTATAGGGTATCAGTCAAGAAATTTTTGCCCAGACCAATGTCCTGAAGATTTCTCCAATGTTTTCTTGTAGTAGTTTTATAGTTTGAGATCTTAGATTTAAGCCTTTAACCCATTTTGATTTGATTTTTTTGCATATGGCAAGAGATAGGGGTAATAGTTTCATTCTTCTGCATATAGATATCCAGGTTTCCCAGCATCATTTATCGAAGGGATTGTCTTTTCCCCAGTGTATGTTCTTGGCACCTTGTTGAAAACGACTGCACTGTAGGTGTGTGGATTTGTTTCTGGGTTCTCTGTTCTGTTCCACTGATCTATGTGTCTGTTTTTATGAAAATACCCTGCTGTTTTGGTTACTATAGCTCTGTAGTAAAATTTGATGTCAGGTTCAAGGCTACAGTAACCAAAACAGCATGGTACTGGTACCAAAACAGATATACAGACCAATGGAACAGAACAGAGGCCTCAGAAATAACACCACACATCTACAACCATCTGATCTTTGACAAACCTGACAAAAATAAGAAATGGGAAAAACATTCTCTATTTAATAAATGGTGCTGGGAAAACTGGCTAGCCATATGTAGAAAGCTGAAACTGGATCCATTCCTTATACAAAAATTAATTCAAAATGGATTAAAGACTTAAATGTTAGACCTAAAACCATAAAAACTCTAGAAGAAAACCTAGGCAATACCATTCAGGACATAGGCGTGGGCAAGGGCTTCATGATCAAAACACCACAAGCAATGGCAACAAAAGCCAAAATAGACAAATGGGATCTAATTAAACTAAAGAGCTTCTGCACGGCAAAAGAAACTACCATCAGAGTGAACAGGCAACCTACAGAATGGGAGAAAATTTTTGCAATCTACCCATCTGACAAAGGGCTAATATCCAGAATCTACAAAGAACTCAAACAAATTTACAAGAAAAAACAACCCCATCAAAAAGTGGACAAAGGATATGAACAGACACTTCTCAAAAGAAGACATCTATGCAGCCAATAGACACAAGAAGATGTGCTCATCATTACTGGTCATTAGAGAAATGCAAATCAAAACTACAATGAAAAACCATCTCACGCCAGTTAGAATGGCAATCATTAAAAAGTCAGGAAACAACAGATGCTGGAGAGGATATGGAGAAATAGGAAGTTTTTTACACTGTTGGTGGGAGTGTAAATTTCTTCAACCATTGTGGAAGACAGTGTGGCAATTCCTCAAGGATCTAGAACTAGAATTACCATTTGACCCAGCAATCCCATTACTGGGTATATACCCAAAGGATTATAAATCATGCTGCTATAAAGACACATGCACTCGTGTTTATTCCAGCACTATTCACAATAGCAGAGACTTGGAACCAACCCAAACGTCCATCAGTGATAGACTGGATTAAGAAAATGTGGCACATATATACCATGGAATACTATGCAGCCATGAAAAAGGATGAGTTCATGTCCTTTGCAGTGACATGGATGAAGCTGGAAACCATCATTCTCAGCAAACTATCACAAGGACAGAAAACCAAACACCGCATGTTCTCACTCATAGGTGGGAACTGAACAATGAGATCACTTGGACACAGGGTGAGAAACATCACACACTTGGGCTTGTTGGGGGGTGGGGGCTGGCGGAAGGATAGCATTAGGAGAAATACCTAATGTAAATGATGAGTTGATGGGTGCAGCAAACCAGCTTGGCACATGTATACCTATGTATAAAACTTGAAAGTATAATTTAAAAAAAAAAACCCAGGTAAACTGATTCCTCCAGTTTTGTATTTTTTGCTTAGGATAGCTTGGGTTATTCTGGTTATTTTAAGCTGATAGCAACAGTATTTGTATAAACAAATAAACTGGCAAAAATAAAACTAATAAAAACTTTACACCTTCAGTTCAGTTCGTACTCATACCCCAGCTTTTTAACTTTTTGTTGTTTCTATTTATATCATATTGTACTGTGTATGTCTTGAAAAGTTGTTATTATTTTGATTGGTTCATCATTTAGTTTATCTACTTAGGATTAGAGTAGTTTAGACACCACAGTTACAGTCTTACAATATTCTGTGTTTTCCTGTGTACTTACTGTTACCAGTGAGTTCTGTACGTTCAGATGATTTCTTATTTCTCATTAATGCCCTTTTCTTTCTGATTGAAGTGCTCCCTTTAGCATTTCTTGTAGGACAGGCCTGGCATTGATGAAATCCCTCAGCTTTCGTTTATCTGGGAAAGTCTTTATTTCTCCTTCATGTTTGAAGGATATTTTTACTGGATATACTATTCCAGGGTAAAAGATATTTTTCTTCAGCACTTTAACTCTGTCATGCCACTCTCTCCTGGCCTGTAAGATTTCTATGGAAAAGTCTGCTGCCAGATGTATTGGAGCTCCATTGTATGTGTGTGTGTGTGTTTTTTTTCCTTTTTCTCTCTTTTGCTGCTTTTAGGATCCTTTCTTTATCTTTGATCTTTGAAAGTTTGATTATTAAATGGCCTGAAGTACTCTTATTTGGATTAAATCTCCTTGGTGTTCTATAACCTTCTTGTATTTGGATATTGATACCTTTCTCTGGGTTTGAGAAGTTCTCTGCCATCCCTTTGAATAAACTTTCTATCTCTCTTTCTTTACCTCGTCTTTAAACCCAGTAACTCTTAGATTTGCCCTTTTGAGGCTATCCTCTAGATCCTGTATTGTTTTTTATTTTTTCCTTTTGTCTCTTCTGACTGTGTATTTTCTAATCACTGTCTTCAAGGTCACAAATTCTTCTGCTTGTTCAACTCTATTACTAAAAGACTCTGATGCATTCTTCTATATGCCAATTGCATGTGTCAGCTCCAGAATTTCTGCTTCATTCTTTTTAATTGTTTCAATCTTTTCTGTTGTTGTTGTTTTGTTTTGTCTTTGTTGTTGTTGTTGTTGTTGTTTTGAGACTGAGTCTCACTCTGTCGCCCAGGATAGAGTGCAGTGGTGTGATCTCGGCTGACTGCAACCTCCGCCTCCTGGGTTCAAGCAGTTCTCTGCCTCAGCCTCTGGAGTAGCTGTGATTACAGGCACCTGCCACCACACCCGGCTAATATTTTGTCTTTTCAGTAGAGACGGAGTTTCACCATCTTGGCCAGGCTGGTCTTGAACTCCTGATCTCGTGATCCACCCACCTTGGCCTCCCAAAGTGCTGGGATTACAAGCCTGAGCCACCGCGCCTGGCCTCAGTCTGTTTGTTAACTTTATGGAATAGAATTCTAAATTCCTTCCTGTGTTATCTTGATTTCTTTAAGTTTCCTCAACACAGCTATTTTGAGTTCTCTGTCTGAAAGGTCACATATCTGTTTCTCCAGGATAGGTCCGTGCTGCCTTATTTAGTTGCTTTGGTGAGGTCATGTTTTCCTGGATTCTCTTGATACTTGTAGGTGTCCATCCGTGTCTGGACATGGAACAGTTATTTTAGTCTACACTGTCTGGGCTTGTTTGTCCCCATCCTTCTTGGGAAAGCTTTTCAGATATTCAAAAGGACTCGAGTGTTGTGATCTATGCTGTATCGGTTTCAGGGAGCACCCCAAGCCCAGTAGTGCTGTGGTTCTCGCAGACTCATAGAGGTACCACCATGGTCTTTGACAAGATACAAAAGAATTCTCTGGATTACCAGGCAGAGACTCTTACTCTCTTCCCTTACTTTCCCCCAAACAAATGGAGTCTCTCTCTGTTCTAAGTCACCTGAAGCTGGGGGTGGATTCACCCAAGCACCCCTGTGGCCACCAGCCCTTCGGACTGTGCTGGGTGAGACCTGAAGCCAGCCCAGCGCTGGGTATCACCCAAGGCCCGCTGTAACCACGCTCTGACTTCTGCCGATGTTTGCTTAAGGGTCTGGGACTCTACAATAAGAAGGTGGCAAAGCCAGCCAGGCCTAAGTCCTCCCTTCACGGCAGTAAGCTTCCCCAAGCCTCAGATGGGTCCGGTGGTGCCATCTGGAAGTCAGGAACTAGAATTAAAAACTTTAAAAGTCTACCTGGTGTTCTATTTTACTGCAGCTGAGCTGGTACTCAAACCACAAGACACAGTCCTTCCCACTTGTCTCTCCCCTTTCAAAAGGCAGAGGAGCCTCACCCCACGGCCACTACCACCAGAGGCCCCACAGGGAGTACTACCAGACTACCACTGATGTTCTCTTAAGACCCCAGGGACCTTAAGTCATCTTGTGAATGCTTCCTGGCCTGGGACTCACCCTTCAGGCCAGTGGGCTTCCTCTGGCCCAGGGCATGTTGAGAAATGCCACTAAGAGTCAAGTCCTGGAATCAGGGACCCCAAGAGCTCACTTGGTACCCTAAGCCCCCATGGCCAAGCTGGTACCTAAGGTGTAAAACAAAGTCCCCTTTACTTTTCCCTCTGCTTTTCTCAAGCAGAAGGAGTCTCACCCCATAGCCACCACAGCTGAGAATGTGCTGCGTCTTACATGAAGCCAGCAAGTCTCAGTCTCACCCAAGGCCCTCGATGTAGTACCTGGGTATTGCTGCCGGCCTCAATCTCTTTGTTAACTTTATGGAATAGAATTCTAAATTCCTTCTCTGTGTTATCTTGATTTCTTTCAGTTTCCTCAACACAGCGCTTTTGAGTTCTCTGTCTGAAAGGTCACATATCTGTTTCTCCAGGATAGGTCCGTGCTGCCTTATTTAGTTCCTTTGTTGAGGTCACGTTTTCAGGACCCAAGGGCTCTTCAGTAAGCAGGTGGTGAATCCTGTCAGGACTGAGTCCTTCACTTCAAGGGGGCAGGTTCCCTTCTGGTCCAGCATGCATCTAGAAGCAACATTCAGGAGCTAGGTCCCGGAAAGAATGCCTTCCAGCTATGACTGGTGCCCTGTTCTGCTGTGGCTGAGCTGGTATCCAAGATGTAAGACAGAGTCCTCCTTGCTCTTCCCTCTTTTCTCTTCAAAAGGAAGGAAGGGGTCTCTTTTGGGGTCAGGGGAGGGGTGATGCTAGCACCCTTTTAGCCACTATGGCTGGTGTCTCAGTAGGTCACTTGCCTACCAGTCTACTGGCTCTGAACCCAGTTCAGCCCTAGGACTCACCTAAGATTTGCAAGCCTTGTGACAGACTGCCTTTCAAGTTTACTTACAGCCTCAGGGCACTTTGATGGTGAGGTGGACAGGCGCGTTTTGTGGGAACTCAAGTTGCAACTACTGGGGTCAGTGATTTCCCTCTGGCTAGGGCAGGTTAAATCCTCCCTCTGCAGGTGAGCATCAGCTGAGGTTGGTCCGGGTTTTCCTTTTTTCTCTAACAGGACAGCACTGAGTTTCAGTGCCTCACCTTTGCTATAGTCTCCCTCCCCCAGTGACCAGAGAGGCTCTTGGCACTGGACTGCCACTGCTGGGGGTGAGGGAGGCATGGCATCAGCAATTCAAGACTGTTTATTCTGCCTCTTCAGTGCCTCTTTCAGTGATATGAAACTAGAACCAGGTATTACGAGCGCTCCTCTGAGTTTCGGTTTTTTTTTTTTTTTTTTTTTTTTTTTTTTTTTTTTTTGAGACAGAGTTTCACTCTTGTTGCCCAGACTGGAGTGCAGTGGAGTGATCAGGATCCACTGCAACTTCTGCCTTTCAGTGATTCTCGTGCCTCAGCTTCCAGAGTAGCTGGGATTACAGGCACGTGCCACAACACCTGGCTAATTTTTTTGTATTTTTAGTAGAGACAGGGTTTCGCCATGTTGGCCAGGCTGGTCTCGAACTCCTGACCTCAGGTGATCCGCCCACCTTGGCTTCCCAAAGTGCTGAGATTACAGGTGTGAGCCACCACATCCAGCCTGGGTTCTTATGAAGGCTGGCTTTTTGTTTTATGGTAGCTGCTAAATTAGTAACCTTTTGGGGGAATGATTAGTGGTACCTTCTATCCTGCCATCTTGCACCACTCGCTCCCTAGATTCCACTTTATTTATTCATTTTAATGGGGGATTGTTTACTTTGTACTGAATCACCTCCCTTGGCAAATAATGCTGGCTTTCTATTACTGCTTTAATATATTCAAATTTAGTAATGTCGGTGGGCCTAGAGTCAGAGCTTTATTAAATAGTTTAAAGATAAAAATGAAAGTTTTATCTTTAAAAACCTGTCAATATCTGTTTTGACAAGAAAATATTAGCCATCATAGGATTATGTAAGGATGAAACAAATTTACTGGGATTGTCAGCTTTCTTTGCTATCATATATTAGGCCTAACAACTATAGCAGATTCAATTCAATAAAAAGACTGGATAATGTTAGGTTGTTAATTTCTGGATTGTAACTTTGTTTTAGCATTACAAGTGCTTTCCTCCTCATAACTAATTTGATGCCTTAAAACATCTTCTCCCTGCCACACAGAAAGACACTACAAATTGCTAATAAGTATATTCAGCTTCATTTACACGTATTAAATATACATTAGAAAATGAAATGCCATTTTCATCAGTCTGGTTAGAACTTTTTAAATGAGGCTATCCCAAAACTGTCACACAGGCAAGGAGACAGAAATTTGCATGTTCTACTGATTAGCACATAAATGCTGACAGGGCATAGGCTTTCAAGAAATTGATTTGGAAATATCAGTTAAGAGCTTCAAAATATGTCATATCTTTGATACAAAAATTCAATTTGTAGAATTCTTTTTTTAAATAAGTGATC
This sequence comes from Macaca mulatta, assembly GCF_049350105.2. NCBI lineage: Eukaryota > Metazoa > Chordata > Mammalia > Primates > Cercopithecidae > Macaca > Macaca mulatta. Next base: position 6,498,940 of record NC_133414.1, read on the forward strand.
TAACTTTTAAAAAAAGATGTAAGCAAAGATGTTATTGCAGCATTAACAATAATAGAAAAAAGCTGGAATGTACTTAAAAATGACCACTGACTTAAAAAATTTCAATTTATGTACATCAATTATACTACATTACTAACATGTTTAATATAAAACAAAGTAATATACAAACAGTAAAAGAATTAAATGTTCTATTAAATAGAAAATAATATCTATTTAATAGAATGTAATAGAATTTAATAGAATGTAATTAAATATTTAATATCTATTAAATGTTCTATTAAATATTAAAGAAGAAACAAGTTATATGCTCATCACTAATAAATGATTTTGAGTGTGAAAGGTGGGCTTTCTTTCATTACTTTAATTATTATTTACTGCCTGCCTACCATATGCAACATATTTGGTTGGTTTCAGAAATGTAAATTGTTGTATATGATACAGGGTCCGATATCCAAGAAAATACAATGCATTAAAAATGTATATGTAGACATAACACAAAAAATAAAGGGACAAATAAATGCCTGCTTCTCATTAAATATTTCATTGGTGGTAAGAATTACAGATGCTTGCTATTGTTCCTTTTAATGAATAATTTTCTTTTTCTTTTTACTTTCCTCTATATTAATACAATATCAACAATGGTATCTGCCAGTTTTTGAGTTCTTACGATGTGCCATTGTGGTTACGTTTTTCACACATTATCTCATCATTTCTATTACTTCTTAAAATGTCCACTGCCAGCAGTGACATAACTTCTCTTTTCCCTCATTACGTGAGTGACCGTCTATGACTCCTAAAACCTTAAAGCATTTGAAAGGCAGTCTTCAAATAGATAGAAACACCTGAAATCAGTAAAGACAGTAGTTACATTGCCTTACTGTCCATCAATACTGGATTGCAGTCTTTTTTTATCTTTTGTTTTAGGTTCAGGGTACATGTGCAGGTTTGTAAATTGCATGTCACGGGGGTTTGGTGTAGAGATTATTTTGTCACCCAGGTACCAATCACTTGAATAGAGAGTCCCTTCCCCAGTGCTTGTTTTTATTAATTGTCAGGAATCAGATGATTGTAATTGTGCAGCATTACTTCTGGGCTGTTTTGTTCCATTGATCCGTGTGTCTGTTTCCGTACTAGTCTCATGCTGATTTGGTGACTATAACCTTTCAATATAGTTTGATGGGTGATGTAATGCCTCCACCTTTTTTCTGCCTTGACTATTACAATCTTTTTGCTTCCATGTAAATTTTAACAGTGTTTTTTTCTAGTTCTGTGAAGAATGTCATTGACAGTTTGATGGCAATAGCATTAAATCTGCAAATTGCTTTGGGCAGTATGGCCATTTTAGCAATATTCATTCTTCTTATCTATGAGCATGGAATGTTTTTCCATTTGTTTGTGTCATCTCTGATTTCCTTTGAGCAGTGTTTTATAATTCTCATGGTAGAGATATTTCCCCTCCGTGGTTATCTGTATTCCTAGGTATGATGCTCATTTACCATTCCAACAATCCTAGGGCACACACACACATACACACAGGTACACACATATACATGGAGGCATGCACACAGGCACACACACATACACACACACAGGCACACACTTGCATACACATACACAATAGTATACACACACAGGCACACACACATACACATGACAGCATCTATTTTTGGCTAACAACAATAAATGAGTCCATAACACCCAACCTTCCGAGTTTCCAACCAGCTGAGGCCTTCAGATCATTTATGATTCTTTTTATCCTTCATTCCCAAGTAGTTTTTTCACATTGATGCCACAGGCATTTATTGAGTGCCCTCTGTGTGGCTGACTTCTCAGCCTCGAAGTGATGAAAGTCAATGTGCTGGTGTCTCAGGCAGGGGGTTATGCAAGGCTGTGCCCTGCTCAGCAATATCAGAACCTCCGTGGGAGGTCTGAGAGGGAGGAACACTGCAGCCAGATCCAGGACATATCACAGCGAGAGCAGCCAGATGCAGAAGCAGAAGCCCGAGAGCCACTCCCATGCATGTGACCAGCTAGATTCACCCATGGCACAGACTCATCTCACCAAGCTGGCCTTGCCTGTGGGCAAAGTCAGGACCATAGCGAGTGCACACTGTCCCTCAAATTTCAAACAGGGAGAGAATTAATGACTCAATCTGAGAGACTGTGCTTGTGAGCTTCCCAGAAAACAAACCTTGCAGGACAAAGGAACCCACAGCGCACGGTGGACCTGCTTCCTGTTCCTGCAATGCTTCACGTGAAAACGCAGAATGTTGAGGACGTTTTTATTTCACTTCCCACTTTTTTTACTGTATGAATTTTAAGCACACATGTATTAATTTTATTTGTGTCAGCGAGGAAATTATGGGACATTCTGTTCTGTTCTCTTTAGCTCTGTTCTGTAGTTAAGAACAGTAATAAAAGGTGGACATAAGGTATGTAAGACTTATGCTTAACTTATGCTTAAGTTTTCACAATGGATAAGATGGACAATTATGCCATTGAAAAGAAGCTGGGCTCTGTCTGACAGCTGTTATCTGGTGATCTCTCATGTCACAGTTCTACCAAGACTGAGCACATTGGTCTCTGTCATTTTGGGGGAAATCCCTCCAAAGCAAACCCAAAGCTCCTCCTACTTTACCATAACCAGAGTGTGCCACTTCAGCTTCCCTGCAGTGAACTGCAAATGGGTGTGTAATGCATTTGGTGAGAAGTATGAAATAAATCAAATGATTTTTCCCCAAGTAGTGCTCCTTAGTATAATGGGTATTTTAATGTTAAAACCCTCCAAGATCAACAACCAATGGAAGAGTCTATTTCCCCTACCCACATATAGCTAGAACCTGGCCAACGAAGGAGAGTAATGTCCTTGCACACCTCTTGTTATCTCATGACTCAGTACAGAAAAGGTTAAGACTATAACTAGGCCTTAACAGAACCTTTTCAAAATAATGACTGGCTCCAAGGATCATGTAAATTCCAAAGAGAACTATTTACCAGTTAATTACTGTTGTCTGAAACAGTCATTCTCCCTAGTAATCATTTATTTTCTCCCCAAATAATTGCTCCTCTCCAACCTAAAACAAACTGTTTTACCAGAATTCAGGCCCCCATTTTTTCTGTAACCTCGAGATGGGATACAAGCTTCTGCAACTCATTGGGAAGCTGAGTCTTCATCCTGAAGGCTCCCATGTATACACAATAAACAAATGTGTGCCTGTTTTCCTATTACTCAATCTGCCTTACATCACCTGATTTTCAGTGAAACTTTAGGGTGCCAAGAGCCTTGGACCCCACAAGCACAATATAGTCTCTCTTGTGGCTTTATGCCTCCTAAGCTGTCCTTCCTCATTATCTAATTTTTGGTATCACAGTCACATGAGAAAAGATTTCATTGGTTGATATTCTCTGGCAAATACTTCCAGCCCCAAGAATCTCACAGCAAAGGTGCCACCAAGTATTCATGGCTTCCATTTACTTGCGGAACCTTGGCCATTCTCATATTTAAGCAACAGTTGAGTTGAGTGGCTCTGACCAGGGTGGAAGATGAGAGCAGCCTGAACTTAGACTGTGAAAATGTCAGAAATACGTAAAAATAAGAGTAATTACAAGGAAGAGTTGTTAAGAAATTAAATTTTTAAAGTATGTAAAATGCTTAAAATACACAGAAAGCACTTGATATCAGTTAGGTCACGTTAATAATGATAACAATAATACTAAATATAATCTACCCACAAAATTATCAACCTCTGAATCCTCAGAGTCATGAGCTTGTCATGTCACTTTCATGTAGAAAAAGATCTCTGTGACCTTGAGAGGGGCAAGTTAGAGACAGAGAAATGGAAGCTCAGATGAGCCCTTCTAAGCACCCACTGTCCACCAGGTGCAGGGCTCCTGCCTGCTGACCACCCTACAAGGACAGCTGATCTAGGACCCTTCAGACCCTGGGGTCCACTTGCGTCTTCAGGAGCATCAGCACCAAATCCCAGCACCTGCATGAAGTGTCCACCATTCAGCCTCACGGGATGGCTGTGGTTCATATCTATCATCAGCCCCAGCTAATCTGACTGTCTTTCCTCCTTTTCCTCTGTGAGATCCCAGTAGAAGACAAGGCTCCTGCGTTCTTTATTTCCACCAACCTCAATATGTGAAGAGCTCATATTATAACTGTCAGTGATTCGGAATGAAGCTGGAATTGATCTGTTGCCTTTTTTTGTTTCAGTTCCTTCCTATCTGTGCAGGTGTATCTTACAGGAACATTTAGAAATGGTATGCTTGGTATGCTGAGAGAGGAGTTCGAATGTTCTTCTAGGCATTGTTCACTCTTGATACTTAAGTTGAAGTATTAAACATTCCAGTCTGTCTTTGTTAAGGATATAGGACTTAAACTTTACAAGATACAACATGATTATTAGATTGGTCATTTCTAGACATTGATTCTACAAGAAGACCTTAGTTATGTCTCACACCATCCATTTTATGACAAATCCCATCACAAATGGCTTATTGAGAATTCCTCGAACAAAGCTAGATGCCTGGTCCCAGGCCCACATGTAATGAGATTCCTTGGAAGCACCCATTTCTACCTTCATTATAATGAAATTCTCCTGTATTAAGGCCTCATTTCATTTTGTGACTGTCTCTGCCTCGATACCTTGAATCTTGTTGACACAAAAAACCTGGTCTGATATCACGAAAAACATCTCTGTGTTCTTGCTTTTTTCCAGCTGTTTCCTCTTTCTAGGACAGCCTGCTCGGCTTGCACCCTGTTGCCAGCAGGTTTCTGATGTCTTTCTTATCCTAAATGCACCCAATCCAGCCTCACATGTTTTAGGAGTCCTTTTATGACCCCCTGGATAATGTTGGCCACCCTTTTCTGTGTGTTCTTCATTTTTATTGCTTCTGCTATGCAGGTCAAAGAACAATATTAGTAAAAGTTCATTCTCAAGGAACTTTGGCTGGATAAAATCACTAAATGGTGTTTGATTATTGTTATGCTGTGCTTTGCCCGACCTGTGTTCACTTAACATTGAAAAGATAAATTGCCTTGTTGAAAATGCCCATATGGAGAGGAACTGAGTGTGGCTTGTGGACATCAGCCAGCTAGAAACTGAGACTTTCACTCCAGTAGCCCAGAAGGCACTGGATCCTGCCAGTCACCCATGACCTTAGAAGCAGCTCATTCCCCACTGAGCCTTCAGGGAGACCCTGCTTTTGGATTATGTCTTCATTGCAGCCCATTGAGGATCCAAACAGAGGCACTAGCTGAGTTCTGCTTGGCTACACAAAAATCACTGCAACTTCTGCAGCTTGAAGCCAACACAGGGGAGACTACATGGCAATTATAATACAATATGGCACCCAAGGAGACAAAAGGACACATGCAATCCTGGAAGATGGGGTAGAAAGAGTGTCAGGAAAGGTTTTGCAATGGCCTCTAAGTGGAGTATCCAAGAATTATATGAAATTGTATTTCATTCAATAATAAATATTCTATAGGTGCTAGATACAAGCAGAAAAAAAAAAATCTAAGCCCTCATGGATCTCACTTTCCAGGAGAGAGAATCAGACAAGAAACTAATAAATACACAGAATGAAGATCATGTTGTATGATGAGAAGTACCTTGAAGGGGAAGAAAGTAGGGACGGGGTAGAGTACAAAAGGAGTGCAGGGACAAATGAAATTATGAATAGCATAAGCAGAGAATCTTCACTGAGACAGAGACAATTGAGAAAAGACCTGAAAGAGTGGAGGCAGTGAGCCTTACTGACAGCTGAGGGAAGAGGGCTTCCAGCAGAGGGATCCCGAAGGGCACAGCCCCTGCAGCAAGGGCAGGCCAGGCATGTTCTAGGAACAGCAGGATTAGGAGAGAGGTCAGAAAGGAATGGAGGGCCACGTTTATATAGAGCCCTGTAGATCATTTGCAAGGATTTGGCTTTCACTCTAGGACAGATGAGGAGACACTGGATGATACTGAGCTGCTGTGTAGAGAGTAAAATATAAGTTGATGAGAAACAAAGATGGAAAACTCATTAGGAGGCTATTTTAATCATCAAGGCAAGGAATGGCATGACTTGGAACAAGATAGTTGTAGAACAGCTGATGAGAAATGGTCAGATTCTGGATATATTTTTAAGGTGGACATGGCAGCACTTGATCACAGATTTAATATTGGAGAGGAGAGTATTTTTTTTAAAAAAAAGCAAAAATGACTTGGCAAATGTTAGTATTTATGACTGGAAAACGGAGTTTTTATCTTACTAAAATTGGGGAAATTGATGTGGGGCCAGATTTCAGGGTGGTTAAGGGTATTTTGCCTGGGATATCCTGAGCTTGAGATTCCTTTTGGGCCCTGGAGTGGAGATGTTCAGTGGAAAATTTGATATTCCAGTCTGAGTTTCTGGGAAAGAATTGAGCTGCAGTTATTAATTTGGGGCTATAAGCCTATGGATAATATTTAAAGCTGTTGGAATATCTAGGATTATCAGGGGAGTCTGACTTCCTGAAGATAGGGAAGAATCTAAGGACTATGGGGCACCTCAATAATGAAAAGTGATGAAAACGAGGAGCAGTCAGTAAACAAGTCAGATACGGAAAAGGAGGAAGACAGAGAGTGTGATGTCATAGAAACCAACTTAAGAAAGTCATTTTAGAATGACAGGCCAGGCACAGTGGCTCACACTTGTACTTCCAGCACTTTGGGAGGCCAAAGCATGCCGATTACCTGATGTCAGGAGTCTGAGACCAGCCTGGTCAACGTGGTGAAACCCTGTCTCTACTAAAAATATAAAAATGAACTGGGTGTGGTGGTGCGTGCCTGTAATCCCAGCTACTTGGGTGACTGAGGCATGAGCATCATTTGAACCTGGGAAGTAGGGGTTGTAGGGAGCTGAGGTCACACGACTGCACTCCAGCTCCAGCCTGGGTGATGAAGTGACACTCTGTGTCCAAAGAAAAAAAAAGAATGATAAAGGACCAATAGTGATAGATTGTTAGATGCTGCTGATAGATTAAGCAAGTCAAGGACTGAGATTAACTCTTATTTTAGCAATGTGGTAGTAATTGGTGACTTCACTAAGAACATTTTTAGCAGGACAGTGAGGGCAGAGAAAAAAATCTCAGTGACATAAGTTTAAGAGATGGTGGGAAGGAGATGAATGATTAGAGCTTGGGTTGCAATAACTATGAGCGTATTGAAAACACCAGGAAGGATGGCTGAAGTAGGACTGCGCAATGTACCTCAAGCACACGAAAACATTTCCAAGGAATCAGAGCAAGCGATCACGAGGTAGAAGGCAGATGACTGCCACAAGGAGTGGTAGTTTGAAAAATGGATGTTTCTAGGGAGCAGGAGGGGGACTGGATAGATGAGGCAGTGAGGAGAAAAGAGGATGCCTGCCCTCCCTCCATGCTCCCTGAGAGGACAGAGGGAGAGGGCCCACACCTCCCCTTAGGAGCACTGCAGAAGAAACAGAATCCTCATGGAAACTAGAAGTTTTGATTAGAAAACAGGGGAGGGAACAGAAGCTGATAATATTAACAGAAAGTGAGGATTTTGAATTTTGTAATGAGTTACAGGTTCTAGAAGGTCCATCAGAAGGGTTTTAGAATTAAGGAAAGTGTGATAAACGGTCAGAAAACTGGAGGTAAGAGCTCTAGGGAACAAGAGTTCAGTTCAGAACTGGAGTCCTGGGCTCTTTCGATGACTGAAATAAAAGTGGGAGAGAGCCTAAGGAAATTACCGCTGGGAACATCAATGGCGCCTTGTGCTGAGGCTGTAAGCTTTGAAATGGGCAGCTGAGGGCTTGGAGGCTTCTGAGAAATATTCAGACCTCTAGGACCCTCTCTTGAATTCTGACCCTGGAGAAGAGGTGTCCAAAGAGTGATGGACTCACCAAGACAGTGAAACTCCCTCTATTTAAGTCAGAGTCATCTGGAGAATGGATAGAATGCATGTCTTTCAATAAAGTATAATGTGTCTTCTAAGTGTAACAGACATCATCATGCAAAGTAAGTTTAGGGTGAATGCCATGTCACTTCTATTTTTCTCTTGCAACTTGGATATATCAGAATGAAAGCTGACAGAAAGAAGCAAGAAGTCAGGAGCTCACGTTCTGTGTTTTTCCCCATGGACGCAAGGGCTCCTGATGAGTGATCAGACACTAGAAAGGGGTGAACGATACCACATTATTACCAATGCGCAGGACAGACGCCAAGCTGAGCAGTGATAGTGTGCAGAAAATCCTCAGGGGGGAGACACAGGAGAAGGGGAGAGAAAGAGGAGTATTTCTGTCTTTGATTCCACACCTGGGAAGGAAGCAGAGTCAGGATTAGTGAGCCATATTCAGAATTATGCCGAGTTGGATGCCTTTATGTAAGCTCTGAGAAACTGCTGGGTGGTGCCCAGGCTGAAAGATGTGCTGAAATCAAAAGCCTTCCCTTGAACAAAGTAAAGGATTTTGTTGTTAACCACAAAACACATTTGTTATGTACACTGAGTGTTTCCCAGAGACTCTTACGACCTAGTGCTTACTATGGAGGAATGTTTTCATTCAGATGAAGGAAAGCTTTCCATCAATGCAAGCACTGAGACAATGTTGATTAATGGCCATTGCAACCCAGCTGTCCCTCAGAATGAGTGTGTTCGCTGGAGGAAGTGGCAACATCCACATCAAATTAATGAAAGCAAATGTCTAGGTTTTTTGGCAAAAGCATAAACTTTGAAAGAAAGCATAGCAAGCATTAACCAGCTTGCCGTGTAGCCCACTTCCATATAACTGCTTACTCTTTGGAATCATGTAGCCTGTACCACAAGGTCGTAACCTCATGGGTAATGTCTCAAACAGTAGGAAATCTCACGTTTTCCACTCGAGATATTTTCTGCATCCTGCATTCTAAAAGTTCTACAGATGCCATCCAATCTACAGGTCCCTCCAAGGAACTGACTCAGCCCCACAATGCAGTTGCCACACCATTAGGCTTTCATAGCCACACCCTGGCCTGTCAGCACCCCACCCTGCTCCTCAGCCCCCTGCCTGCCAAAATTCCTTGAAACCCCCATCTAAAACTCCTCAGGGCAGTGAATTCAAAGTTTCCTCCTATTTCCTCATTTGTTTGCCTTCAATTATTAAATCCCTTCTCTGCTGCAACACCTGCTATTTCTGTGTGTTAATCAGTTACCACACAATGAGAACAAACACTGGATTCTTCTACAGAGGCTCCTCCTGTCAGGTTTCCATGAGAAAGCTCCCGTAAGACTAAGGAGAAAGTGAAGCCCAGATGGCATCCTCCTCAACATCCTTCCAGAGGATCACACTACACACCCAACAGCAGGGTCTCAGAAGTCTTAACACCTAAAAACGTCCTAGATAAGTAAACAGACTTGCAGAAGGATAGGTTTTCTCCCCTCAATTCTTAACATATTCACACTCACTCATGCACATCCTCATGTACAGTTTCCCAGTTACCCTCCCTAATCAGATGCTCTTACCAAACTGTGTCCTGTGTCCGGATGTGTGCAGTTGGGGGCGAAGGGAAGGGAGGAAGGAAAAAAAAGAGACTTGGCCCTGATGGTCCTCAGTCATGGGGAGACCAATCTTAGGCCACGCACTATTTCTTCGTTGCCATTGTCAGGGCCATGTTTGCTACTTCTAGGACTGGGTTTTATTACTTTCCTTCACCTTTTCTGGTTTGCATTGGAAATGCAGATACCCAGGTAGGTACAAAGGGCATTTTCTTCCCTCTCCCTTCTGAAGTGTTGATAATCAGAGTGTATAAAACAAACTGACAAGAGAAAGGTTAATATAAAAAGGCATGCAAGGCCGGGCGCGGTGGCTCAAGCCTGTAATCCCAGCACTTTGGGAGGCCGAGACGGGTGGATCACGATGTCAGGAGATCAAGACCATCCGGGCTAACACAGTGAAACCCCGTCTCTACTAAAAATACAAAAAATTAGCCGGGCGTGGTGGCGGGCGCTTGTAGTCCCAGCTACTCGGGAGGCTGAGGCAGGAGAATGGCGTAAACCCGGGAGGCGGAGCTTGCAGTGAGCTGAGATCCGGCCACTGCACTCCAGCCTGGGCGACAGAGCGAGACTCCTCTCAAAAAAAAAAAAAAAAAAAAAAAGGGCATGCAAATTTGTATACATGTACATGGACATCAGATTCCTGCAAGTAAGAGACTCCAGGGCAGTCCTGATGACAGAGGGTTTCATCACATCCTGAGGCTACAGAGAGAACAGGGGCTTCGGGTCACTGGGGGAGGTGGAATCTTAGGTAATGGGGGAGTGGAAGAGGCGTGCATGGTGAGCCCAGGCTGTCCCCTCACAGATGTGAGCCTCTCGGGCTCCCCAAGCTGCCCTCAGGAAGGCAGGTGGCGGGCTATGGAGAAGTTTCTCAGTCAGACCTTTAAGGTGTCAGGATCTTAGTCTGTTTTTCCTGGAAGTTAATCTTTCCTTGATCCAATAAGGCATATAAAGAGGTCCTCAGAGAAAGGCTTTTATCCTCTGTTCGCCTCACTAATGTACATTTCCTCAGCACTTACAAATCTGTATGAGAGAAGAAAGCTTTTCAGGTCTCTTTGTGTGTTGGCAGCCTCTCTGAATTGTGACTCCTCTGAATAGCCATATAAAAATATGCCAAAAAAGTACATTTTGAGTGTCACCTTTTTCTTTCCTTCACCCTGTATAACACGTCTTTAAAACAAAGAGTGTACCATGAGGTCCTCAGCCCGTGGCCCCACTCCTGCTCCTGAACAAAAGCTTCAACAAAAGGGATAATTTAAAAATGAGCAGTTCTATTTCATGGGCCAGTTTCCAAACACCTGGCACTAAAGTAAAAGACTGGTGCGACTCAGAACAGGTAGAATGACCCAGGCTTGTGCCTGGCAGGTCTAGAATGCCATCGAAGTCCCCTAGTCACTGTGAGTCAGCAATATTTTCCAGAGAAGGAGGTTGGAGATAACACTATCGAAACACTTTTAGATGATCACGCCTGGTGAATGTGAGTGCCTTAATGAGGGATGGGGTAGAGCAGACATGTCTGACACGTGAAAGCAAATCGGCCTGCTCCACCCTTCACTGCAAATGGGCTGCCTCAAGCTGCTCTTCTCTTATTTAATCATGAGGCAAACAGTCACTTGCTTCAATAGAAAACATTTTCAACTTACTACACTATCCCATAAAGCAAAGGTATACGGTTGAAACCACCTGTGCTTTTAACATTTCTGGACCCCTCCTATATAACTATGAATAAATTTAAATGACTTGCTTATTCCAAAATGAAATTCTTATGTTATTTAGAAAACATGTTGAGGAAAATACTGGACTGGAGAGAAAAACAACTCACAAGGAGTCCTGTACTCTACCGGTGACCTACTTCGCATTTAGAAGTTTGGTTAGTTTTTATGCCAATCAAAACATCCTGCCATGTAACTATGGAGCATGTTCAGTAAAATCAAATGTTTTACCCACACAGACAATAAAAATGAACTGTAATGTTTTTGCCTTGGTCTTCAAAAATGCACCCAAAGGAGAAACACTGCATTTCCCACACAGGACAAACTGATTTGTTGCCAATCTCTTAAGAATGAAGAATGAAGTGTTTAGCTAGTTTGAGAGTCAAGAAAAACTGAGAAATGCAGAACTCAAGTTTCACACTAGAAAATCATTGTAACAACTAACAGAAGGAAAGAAAAACCCATAGTCTTGGCATGACCCATCATTTTTTTAAGGAATTTTCCATACGTTCTCCGTTCATTGATTTTTCAACCTTGGATGCCAAGAAGGTATAAAATCCCACATCCAGGCATCAATACAGACCCTCTTCTCTCAATTAGAGAAAAATACCTAGGACTTGTGGAGATACAAGTAACCCTTTGGCCAAGTGATTAGTATTTGGTCCTTAACACTCAGCCCAGTACATTTTGGGTTGGGAGAAGGGAGGTGGAAAAATGGGGAATATTAACCTCATGACTAAACTAACACTAATGTTCCTTAGTTGAACAAAGGTTATCCTGTTGAACCAGCAAAATGGCTAGAGGTTTCTACAAACATTCTAGTTCATCCAAAAATTTTAATTAATTTTAATACTCTTAGTGAGGTGCTGAAAGAGGGACCCTAATGGAATGTGAGACTCCCAAACACAAAGAGATTCTAGATTTATGAAAAGCAAAGTCTATGACTTCACAAACTAGATTTTTTATTAAGGTCACAATGTAGCCAGGTAATTCTAGGCATGACTATTTAAAACAGGAATGTGAAACCAGAGCAAAGGCAGCTCTCCTTTGGCTGCATGATGGCATAACAGACCAGGAACTTTACCCAACGTGGTGCTCTGTACAGGACAGCGGTGAATCAGCTCAGCTATACCATATGCCTTAGAGACTCTGAACATGAGACATGTGGAAAAGGACCCTAAAAAATAGTTACAGGCAGAAAGTAGGAAAAACAGCCAGATGGCCAGGCCTGGTGGCTCATACCAGTAATTCCAGCACTTTGGCAGGCTGAGCCAGGAAGATCTCTTCAGCTCCAATCTGGAAAACACCTCGAGAACTCGTCTCTGTTAAAAGGAAAAATTAAAAAAATTAGCTGGCTGTAGTAGCAGCTGTCTTTAGTCTCAGCTACTTGGGAAGCTGAAGCAGAAGGATTGCTTGAACCTGGGAGGTCGAGGCTGCAGGGCACTGGGATTGCACCATTGCACTTAAATCTTTTGCAAAATTGCTTACAGTGGAACACAGGTTATGGAATGGAGAGAAGAACAAGCCTGGCTAGCAAAGGAGGTCTTGTTATTTAGAGGAAATCTCTCAGGAAGCAGCCCTCAGAGAGAACAGCTGGGAAATGTTTTTCTTTAGACCTTTAAAGGTATCAGATTCTCAGTTAATCTTTCCCTATCCAAGGGAGATTCTCAGAGAAAGCCCAGCTGTGTCAATGCAAATTTTCTCTACACATGCAAGTCTTTCCCACTGCAGACAGCTTTTTGGCCTTTCTAATATTTCCTGCTTTTCAGAATAGCTGTCTTGAAATGTGTCAAAGAAATTTATTTTAGTGCAAAATGTTTTGATTCCCTTGAAGCTCCACTCTGACTCCAACTAAGACAAGAGGGGATTTATAACCATAGAGCAGGGTGGGGTCAGAGGAGGAAAATTACTAAGAGGAAGCACCCAGAGGTGAGGGTGGCAACAGCAAGGCAGAAAACTGGAATACCAAATGATTTGGTTTGGCTCTGTGTCCCCACCCAAATCTCATGTCAAATTGTAATTCCTAGTGTTGAAGGAGCGGCCTAGTGGGAGGGGATTGAATCGTGAGGGCTTTCCTCTTACTGTTGCCATAATAGAATTCTCGTAAGATCTGGTTGTTTGAAAGTGTGTAGCACCTCTTCTCTCTCTCTCTCTCTCTCTCTCTCTCTGCTTCCTCTCTCTCTCTCTTTCTCTCTGTCTGCCTCCCCCTCTCCTGTCAGCTATGTGCAGACATGCTTGCTTCCCCTTCACCTTCCTCCATGATGGTAAGTTTCCTGAGGCCTCCCCTGCCATGCCTCTTGTACAGCCTGCAGAACTGTGAGTCAATTAAACCTCTTTTCTTTGTAAATTACTCAGTCTCAGGTAGTTCTTTATAGCAGTGGGAGAATAAAATAATACAGAAAATTGGTACCGAGTAGTGAGGCTTGATATAAAGATACCAGAAAGTGTCAAAGCAACTTTGGAACTGGATAGTAGGCAGACATTGGAAGAGTTTGGAGGGCTTGGAAGAAGATGGAAAGATGAAGGAAGGTTTTAAACTTCCTAGAGAATTGAATGGTTGTGAAGAAAATGCTGATAGGGATATGAACAATGAAGTCCAGGCTGAGGAGGTCTCAGATGGAGATGAGAAACTTACTGGGAACTGGAGTAAAGGTCACTCTTCCTATGCTTTAGCAAAGAGATTGGATTCATCGTGTCCCTACCCTAGAGATCTGTGGAACTTTGAACTTGAGCTAGATGATTTAGTGTATCTGATGGAAGAAATTTCTAAGCATCAAAGCAAGCAAGATGTGGCCTGTCTGCCTCTAACAGCATATTCTCATATATATGCCCAAAGAGATTATCTGATACTGGAACTTATATTTAAAAGGGAAGCAGAACATAAAAGTTTGAATAACTTGAGCCTGGCCATGTAGTAGAAAAGAAAAACTCATTTTCAGAGGAAGAATTCAAGCCGGTTGCAGAAATTTGCATAAGTAAAAAGAGGCGATTATTATAGCCAAGCCAATGTGGAAAATGCCTCCGAGGTGTTTCAGAGACCGTCATGTTAGCCCCGTCTATCACAGACCTGGAGGCACAGGAGAGAAAAATAATTTCATGGGCCAAGCCCAGGGCCCTACTGCCCTGTGAAGCCTTGGGACATGGCACCCTGCATACCAGCCACTTCAGCCCCAGCCGTGGCTAAAAGGGCCTCAGATACCTGTTGAGATCTTGTTTTAGAGGATGTTTGCCCCAGTGTGTGGTTGCTTCCATGTAATGTTAAGCCTGTGGGTGCTCAGAGTCCAAGAGTTGAGGCTTGGGAGGCTCTGCCTAGATTTCAGAGGATGTTTACAAATGCATGGATGTCCAGGCAGAAGCCTGCTGCGAGGGTGGAACCTTTATGAAGAACCTCTACTAGGACAGTGTGGAAGGGAAATGTGGAGTTTGAGCTCCCATACAGAGTTCCCACTGGGGCGCTGCCTAGTGGAGCTATGAGAAGAGGGCCACCATCCTCCAGAGCCCAGAATGGTATATCCACTGAAGGCTTGTACTGTGTGCCTGGGAAAGCTGCAGACTCTCAATGCCAGCCAGTGAAAGCAGCCATGGGGGCTTTACTGTGCAGAGGCACAGGGGTAGAGCTGCCCAAGGCCCTGGGAGCCCACCTCTTGCATTAGTGTGGCCTTGATATGAGACATGGAGTCAAAAGAGATTATTTTGGAGCTTTGAAATTTATTGACTGCCTTTCTGGGTTTTGGACTTGTATGGGGCCTGAGCCCCTTTCTTTGGGCCAGTTTCTCCCTTTTGGAACAGAAGCATTTACTCAATACCCGTACGCCCATTGTATCTAGGAAGTAGCTAACTTATTTTTGATTTTATGGCCCTTAGCTGGAAGGGACTTGCCTTGTCTCAGATAAGACTTTAGAATTGGACTTTTGAGCTAATGTTGTAATAATTTAATACTTTGGGAGACTGTTAGGAAGGCATAATTGTCTTTTGAAATGTGAGAAGAATGTGAGATTTAGAAGGGGCTGGGGCAGAGTGATATGGTTGGGCTCTGTGTCCCCACCCAAATTACATGTCAAATTGTAATTCCCACTATTTGAGGAGGAGCCTCGTGGGAGGTGATGAATCATGGAGTCAGAATTCTCTCTTGCAGTTCTCATCATATGGTTCTCACGAGATCTAGCTGTTTGAAATGTGTAGCACCTCCCGCCTCTCTGTTTCTCTCCCTTCCTCTCTCTCTCTCGCCAGCAATGTGAATACATATTTACTTCCCCTTTGCCTTTCTCCATGATTATAAGTTCCCTGAGGCCTCCACAGCCATGATTTCTATACAGCCTGTGGAACTGTGAGTCAGTTAAACCTCTTTTTCTGTAAATTACCTAGTCTCAGGTAGTTCTTTATAGCAGTGTGACAATGGACTAATATACAAGAATATAATCACAGCAAAGTTTCACTCTTCTCATATGTCCTCAGTACTAATCAAATATGCCCATGCTTTGTTCTTGGCCCTCTATGGGAAGGTGGGGTTTTCAATGCCTTACATCATCTGGGGACCCAGGGCTGGAACTGCTCCCTCAGTGACTCACTAGTGGTGGGATTGAGAGAGATAGGGGGTCCATATGCTTAGGAAAGTGGATGTAATTGGGCTGTACCAATGAGGAGTCTGTGTAAGGGAGGGAAGTTCTGTGTCTACAGACCACAGAGGGAAGATATGTTACTATGGGTAGAAATTATGAGCTCCTGGGAACATCCAATTTCAATCTTCTTTTACCTAATTTGGGACATAACTGTCAAGTATTTTTTCCTTTATACTGGAGAATAATGTTAAAAATGAAATCTCCTGCCAATCTACAAAACTCCTCTATAAAAATGTAGAAAACAAAGTAAATAATATTCTTATTCGAAAGTCATTAAACCACACTGCAATGTGCACCACAGGTAACATCTAAGGAGATTAAAAGGCAAAAATGAATCTGACCTCTTTAAAAAGCTGAGGAGTACAACCTTTACACACATCTTCTCATGATAAATGGTAACTGGTCCTCATATAAGAAGGCCTAACAACACTGTTTTTTGATAATATTCTCTCATAGCTTCATCCCAAATTCACCTGGTAATTGGGTTAGCCATCTGTGCTAGTCAGTCACTTTTATCCCTAGGAAAAATGACATTTCTCCATGACAAGCAGGCAGTTGTAGCTTGGAGCAAGGGACCCAGAGAGATAGGAATTTTCCTTTATTAATATTTACATTTCCAAAGAGCTGGCTCTCTTACTCTTAACAAAACACTCACATGTTGCAATTCTGGTAAGAGGCTCAGTTGGCTTTTAAAAATCTTTACATGAATATCAAAGGGACTGAGGAAGGATTTACAAATACAATTTTTTTCTCAAGGAAATATCTAGGGAATGGGCAGAGAAGAAAAGTCTCTGTCCTTGTTGGCTATAGAAAAAACTCAGTTTTAACAATTGACCCTTACAGAAGTCTAGAAACTTGAAGATCAAGCAAACATGATTTCTAAACAGAAGTATTTAAGAAACATAATTGCAATTACATGATCTCCTTTATGAAGTGGATATTGACCTGATATTTTAATGATCAAATATAAGTGGTTATTTTGACTTATGTCATAGTTTGCTGTGAAGTTAATCACATTTTAAACCTCTAATACTTAGCTTGCTGCTAAGTACTAGAAGCCAGAGGTAAGTGTCATGTTAGTCAACCTTCATTCTCACCTGACTGTAGATACTAACTATGAAAGCTAGAAAAACATTTCTGCTATTGCTAAAGTCAAAGAGAAACAAAGTTGAACACTGGTTAAAATGGTGAGGATGGATTTTATTAATAATCCAGTGTTGTAATAGGGAAGAGGTCCAGTGCGGACTGAACTTTGATTTGTACAAGGTGACTCAGCATTTTAAGGGAGAATGGGCAAGAGGGAAAGGCTGAGCAGGGACTGAGTGGAATCAGCAAAGTGGAAAATTACAAAAAACAGGAAGGGTCTGGTTGGCCAATGTGATTATTCCCTCTGGGTTTGCAAACTAGAGCTAATGGAAGTTGGGCTCCTGCCCTGACATGAGGATTCAAAGAATAGTAGCCTGTTTTCGGATCTTTAAACTATTTTACCATCTTTCTGTTAGAACCATTTTGTCAGTGTTCAGAGAAATGGGAGGAAGTACCCTATTTTCAGACATCTATGTTGCTACATAACCAAGAGGTTAAAGGAAATAAACTAATGGTGCAGCACTTGGAAAAAGTTTGTCCTGACTCCCAGGGAGAGAAAGAAAAGGAGCTAGAGAGTCAGCAATTGTTAAATATGCTCGACCCAGTTGAAGCTGGTGCCACATTACTTAGTCAAGATGGGGAGGAACCACCACCCCTGGAGTATAAAGAGGCTGCAAACACAGTCTCTCCCTCCTGAACTAGGCAAGGCACTAATTTGGCTGGAGATCTACCAAGCTGGGGCAGGGCAATTTCCCCTCTGACAATATCCCAATTAATCAGCAATGGACTTCAGCTCAATATTATTGGGCATACAGGCCTTTTCCCACATCTGATTTACTGAATTGGAAAACTTCCAATCCTTTCTACAGGGAAGATCCTCAGAAGATGACTGAATTGTTTACCACTGTTTTTGCCAGCCATCACCCTATGTAGGCTAATGTGCAAGCCCTCGTAAATATTATGCTTGCTGCAGACAAGAGAAAGCAAGCATTAGGCAAAGGAAAGGGGGAAGCATGGTGTCTTCATGAAAAAAACCCAGATGATACCCCAGACCCTGATGAGATTCTACATGCTGACCCAAACTGGGGCCCAAATGAGGTGAGTGGAGCCGGGATGAATCCTCTGGGGTGTTCTAAAGGGGGATAGGTCAGGGGTGCCAAGACTTAAAAGTCTGAAAAAAGTGCAGGAGCTTCAGCAGAAGCCTAACAAGGATTCCCTCAGAGTCCATGGATGGATCTGTCAAACATATGGAAATCATACAGACTTAGACCTGCAGGACCCTGAAAATGTCAGAATGATAAACATGACTTTTATAGAGCAAAAATGCCCACACATCAGAAAGAATTTACAAAAGCTGGAGGGGGGCTATTGGAATGAACGCTTCTCAATTAATTAACATTGTGTTCAAGGCCTTATAATAGCAGAGAAACCAAGGAAACCAAGGCACTACTGAAGGCAGTGATACTTACAGCTGCCATGGGAGGAAACCTGAAGAGAAAGGAACACCCGAGGTGGAAAGGGGAAGTAGAGAAAGATCAACGAGCTTACTGTAGGGTGACAGTGCACTGGAAGAAAGACTGCCCCAAGCTGAGTCAGGGGGAGCCCAAGTCACCTGTGGCTGTTAAGTCTGGAAAAAATCCAAGGAGGACCAAGGATGCCCAAGGTTCCCAAAGGCTCCAACCCTATCCAGCGTTAGGATTTCACCACAGGAGATGTGGGTAAAATTGACAGTAGGGAAACAAAAATTAGAATTCTTAATTGATACGGGTGCTACTGATGTCCCAAAGTGTGGACTTTCCAACACCTCTGTCAATATGGTTGGGGTGAATGGAGAGCTAAAATTGGGGGATGGTTGTGCCCCTCATTCTGCAAGGTGGGTAATGAGGTATTGATAATAGCTAATCAATTATTTTATGTGTGGGATTGCCTAACCTCCGTGCTTGGTAGAGATCTCTTGTGTAAGTTATAGGCATTAATTGTCTTTGAACCAGAGAAATGTCCGATGTGCCTCCAGGTACACCCAGAACCCAGATTGTGGCTACAGGCCCTCCTGATGAAATCAAAGACTCCACACCTTGAAGTAGAGATGATTCCACCAGAAGTCCTCAATAAGGTAAAGCCGAAGTATGGGGTTCCAACCAACTGGGAAGGACAATTAATGTGAATCCCATAAAAGTCAGGCTGAAGGAAGGCACCTGACCTGATTAAAAGAAACAGTACCCCTAAAGAAAGAGGCTCTAGAAGGCACACAGCCAGTACTGGTTCGACTCTTTTGACATGGCTTAATAAGACTTTGTCAGCCCTTGTATAACACACCCATCCTGCCAGTAAAGAAGCCTCACTCACACAAGTACAGGTTTATGAAAGATCTAAGGGTGACCAATAATATTGTGGAAGACATCCACCCCAATGCGACCAATTCATGCACTATGTTTACTTTCTTTCCCAGAGACCATGAATGGTCTACAGTGTTAGATTTACAGGACACTTTCTTTTCTATACCAGTGGATCCAGAAAGTCAATTATTGTTCACTTTTGAGTGGACAGACCCTGAAACAGCTTGCACGATTTCAATACTGTTGGACAGTGCTTCCTCAAGGGTTTAAAAATTCCCCAACTGTATTTGGGGAAGCAGTGGCTCAAAATATAAGAGACTTACAGTTGGAAAATGGGATACTACTACAATATGTGGATGATCTGCTAATCTTAAGTCCCTAGAGACAAGAGTGTCAAAATAACACTGTACAGACTCTAAACCATTTGGCAGCCTGTGGGTGCAAAGTCTTGAGCAAAAAGGCACAGATATGCAAACAAACTGTAGAATACTTAAGATTTCTATTATAGAGAGGCACCAGAGCGCTGGCAGAAGAGAGGCCAAATGCAATTGCCTCTGCTGCAATGCCCACAAGCAGAAAGTAGTGGAGGGGCTTCCTGGGAATAGCAGGGTTCTGTAGAATTTCGATTCACAACTAGGCACTGACAGTAAAACCACTATATGAACTGTTAAAAGGGGCCAACCACAACCACTTTGTATGGGAAGTAAAACACCAGACTGCATTTGAATAACTAAAGCATAAGTTAACATTGGCCCCAGCTTTGGGACCACCAAATTATCATAAACCCTTGCAACTTTATGTTCCTGAAAGACTGGGTCTAGCACTTGTGGTCCTAATGCAAAAATATTGCAACCAGTGGCTTATTTTTCAAAACAGCTTGATTCAGTGACAAAGGGCTGGCATCCTTGTCTCAGTGCAGTAGCTGCCACATACCTGTTGCTCAAGGAAGCTAAGAGGCTGACTTTAGGTCAGTCCATCATGATTTATGTGCCCACCAAGTCCTGGAGTTATTAGAGCAGAAGGATGGCTACTGGCTAATGGTGGGCAGATTAGGCAAGTATCAGGCTATCCTGCTCGATGATCCTGAAGTAAACTATACGCCACTGGAGCCTTAAACTCTGCCACTTTGTTGACACCTACTGGACAACCAAAGGAACTAGTACACAACTGCCTAGCGGTTATAGATCAAGAGTCACCCAGTCAACCACATCTGAAGGACACAGCCCTACAGGGTGAAGACTGGATGCTCTTTGTGGACAGAAGCAGCCTAGTCACCAACAGAAGGAGGAATGCTGTCTAGGCTACAGTGACTCTCTTGGAGGTAATAGCTGCAAGAACTCTCCCAACAGGGACTTCTGGGCAAAAGGCTGAGTAAATCTCCCTTACGGGAGCCTTGCAACTGACCTAGGGGAAGAGAAAAATATCTAAACTGATTCCAAATATTCTTTCATGATAGTCCATGCACACAGAGCTATTTGCAAGGAAAGGAGCCTGCTAAAGGCAGATAATACTAAAATTAAATACGCAAAGCCATGTTGGGACTATTGAAGGTGGTGACAACCCCAAGGGAAATAGCTGCTATGCATTGTCCAGGCCATCAGCACAGGAATTCCAATCTAGCTAGAGGGAACACTTTTACTGACTGCACAGCCAGGCACCCAACAAAGCAGTGCTGAGGTCCAGGCACCTTTAATTTCCCAAACAGATCTGACAGCTTTCAAATCGCAGGATACTCTTGAGGATTAAAAAGGCTGCCAAAGACAGAGGATGTATTCAGAATAAGAAAGGTTGAAAAGTAAATGATGAAGGCTTGGTTTGGGTGCCAACACACCTCGTTCACCCAGTGCCAAAATATACTCATCACAGCATGCATTTTGGATGAGATGCCTCATTAACTTTCTTGCAAAAATATATAAAAGGAAAAGGACCGAAGGCTCACTTGGAAAGTATAACACAACATTGCGACCTTTGTGCTAAAAACGAGCCCAGTAACTATAGCAGAGGACAGCCTGGACAATAGAAGAGAGGATTTGCATTGGCAAAATAAATTTCTGAATTGACTGGGGCATGTCTCAGATGTTTGGGGCTCACAATACCTAAAGAAATTAAAAGCAGAAACTAAAATAGATATTTTTGAAACAATGTTATTATTCACAATAACCTTATTTATAATAATTCTATTCACAATAATCAAAAGGTGAAAATGCAAGTGAGTATCAGCAAATAAAAGGATAAACAGAGTGTAGTGTCTACACACAAACAGACATTATTTAGTTTTAAAAAGGAATGAAATTCAGATTTGTGTAATAATATGGTTGAACCTTGAGGACATGTTACTATGCTAAATAAGCCAGACACAAAAGGACAAATACTGTATGAGTCCAACTATGTGAGGTGCCTAGAATAATTAAGTGAAAGACAGGAAGTAGAATGGTGGATGCCAGATGATGAAATAAGGGGGAAATGGGTAGTTGTTGTTTAATGAGTAGAGTTTTTAGGTTGGGATGATTAAAATTGTAGTATATGTGTACTGGTGATGCTTGCTCAACAAGGTGGATGGACTTAATGCCAATCAGCTGTATGTTTTAAAATGGTTAAATGATGAATTGTATGGTATATATATTTTACCACACTAAAGAAAAGGTTTAATGACAAATGACAAAGCCAGGCTACATTGAAGATCTACACCCACTTCCTTCTTCCCTAGACCCTGGAGAAATGCAGAGATGCGGGTTTAACCAAGTCCATCAGGGTGTCCAGTTTCAATCACTAACTGCTGGAACTGATCCTCAGACAAGCCAGGACCCAAGTACAAGCCCACCCACAACCAGATGAGCCCTCAGGGCCACTGGGGCCTTCTCTGACTTTGTGCTCTTCACACACTTCCTTACATTAGAATAATGTAATTTCTCAGAATGTTGTGCTTTAATTTTTCAAGAGAATGTCACAGGCTAGCCATGACACTGTTATGTGTATTTCTTTTAATTTATTTTTTTCATAATTATTAAATAATGTAATTGTTCAGAATTAGTATCAGAATTGTTTACTAAATATTAAATAATATAATTGTTCAGAATTGGAATTAAATAATGTAATTTAGGTCCCCAAAACTTTTTTATTTTCAATATTTGTAACTTTTATTTTCAGTTCAGGGATGCACGAGCAGGTTTGCTATATAGGTAAACTCATGCCATGGGGGTTTGTTCTACAGAGTATTTTGTTACCCAGGTATTAAGCCTAATACTCATTTGTTATTTTTCAAAATCCTCTCCCTTGTCCCAATTTTGATAAGTTGGTGGAGGCAAGAACCTGAATAGAGTGCATTCAAAAAAATGTAGGAAGAGAAGAATTAGATACACAAGTGTAGAAAGTATTCAAATAATGGGTTATAAATACACCTGAGAATTGAGAAGTCCCTGGAGAAGCTAATGGAGTCAAATGACAATTTTCTTTGAGATGGCAGAAAACACAGCATGCCTACATGCTCTTAGGAAGATTCTAGTAGAAAGAGAAAAATTGCTGATGCACGAGAGAGAGGATGAGAATTGCTGAATCATGTTTGAATTCATTCCTGTTTCTGCTGTAAAAAAATTATCACAAATGTTGTGGCCTGAAACACCATAATTAATTTTCTCACGGTTCTGGAGATCAGAATTCCAAAATCTGGTTTAACAGGCTAAAGTCAGGTTGTCCACAAGTTTGCATTTCTTCTTGAGGGTCTAGGGGAAAATGCTTTTCCTGGCCGTTTCCAGGTTCCAGAGGATGTGTTCTTTGGCTCATGGCACTTACTCTATCGGAAAGCCAACTGCATGGTATCTTAGGATCTGTGTCTTTCCTTACATATCCTCTTTGATTGTGGCCCTCCTGGGTCCTACCTGTAAGGATTTTGAGATTACATTGCCTATCCAGATGATTCAGGAAAACCCTTGTATCTTATGATCCTTAACATAATCACATCTGCAAAGTTTGTTTTGCATGTAAGGTAACATAGTCACAGGTTCCAAAGATAAAGGCATGAGTTATTGATGGGGGAGAGCGGAGGAGGGGAAGCATTATTGAAACTATTGTACCAGCTTTGTGGAGAACTTGAAGCAAGTAAGCCTTAATTTTCTAGCCTTGCTAATAGAAAGTACTATATCACCAGCCACTAGGCCCTGAAAAAATCTAGATTTCATCTCAGATATAAATAAATAAAAACCTGTACTTTAGCTCTGATATCATTTATACCCTATCATATGCCCCCTTCTAGATATAGTCCCTTTACTCCCTTAGTTTACAGTGATTTCCCAGGATTTGTGGACGTCTTTTTCACTGTACATGTAGAAAACTCCAGCATTTCTGTTCTTTACATTCTCAACAACTGAAAGTTTCTACTCATACCTAGATTATACTTCAGGCAATACTTCCAGGTTAGAACTTATACCGACAAAGAAGTACTTGTAACTGCTCTGTCTATGAACCTTTAACACACTTCATACTAATGAAGCCTCTTACTCTTTGATTTTCACTACACATCAGTTCATCAAGTTCTTGGTTGGTTGCGGACATTGGGTCTCTCATCTTTCCTCTTTCCGTTCTTTCAATCTCCACACAGGTCTACATACTCAGATTTGTTTACATAATAAACTAAATTGAAATCCTCAGACTACATTCATTCTCTCTAGATTTCTCTTTAGGTTTTCTGCTGGTTGGGGTCTCTTGTCCTTGTACCTATTCATCTGTGCTTATAGCAACCAACTGGATCAATGCGCATACACCCAGAACAAATTGCCCTGCTTGTATCTTTGTAGACCATCTTGCCAAAAGCTAAAATCCTACACCACAGATTGTTATTCATTTGATCTGTAGAAAAGTTTAGGTATTACCATGTTTCATTTATTTTAATTTGGATTTGTATAAAATTACAGTTGACAAGTGCAGTTTGCTACATGGATACATTGCACAGTGGTGAGGTCTGGGTTTTTAGTGTAGCTATCACCTGAATAATGTCCATTGTATTTACCCAATAATTTCCCAGCCTCGCAACCTTCTGAGTCTCCACCAGTGGAAGAAGGAGGATCCAATGGGCAGATATTAAGTGCCCATAGGTGTGCCTAGCCATGGGATTGGGAAACCTCTGCTGTTTGATGAATTTTAAAGAGGTTATTTGGGTTTTCTTGTAATTGTTGTTGTTGAGTTGAGTTCCTTATAAATTTTGGATGTCAGTCCTCTGTTAGATTCACAGTTTGCAATTATTTTCCCTGTTGTGGAGGTCATCTGTTCTCTGTTGATTTTTTTTTTTTTTTTTTTTTTTTTTTTTGCTTTAGAGAAGCTCATTGGTTTAATTTAGTCTGAGTTCCTTGCCAGGACCTACTTAAGAATTTTTTGCCCCAATAAGTTTTCCTTAGATTTTCTTCTAGCACTTGATAGTCTCAGGTCTCACATTTAAGACTGATTTATTTCCAGTTGTTTTAAAAGCTTGCAAAGCTATTTTGAGGTATGAGCAAGGTTGCAAATGTCTAACTTTTTGAAAATATCAATTTTTCATTATGGTTTTAGGGGTTAGGATTGTATTATCACCAACATGCATTTTACCATAAAAGCTTTGGTACGGTCACTCATGTTTATTTCCTTGCCCTTGGCATGAGCTACAGTGGGAAGAGTGCTGCAACCCTGCCCTAGCCAATGCCACATGAGAGGGACTGTGCTGCAGGCTTCTGAGGTGGTTTCTCTCACATCTAGAAAGAAGCTTTTAAGATTCGGCGGCCCCTCTCCTTCAAGTGGCTCTTGTCCTGTTTCCCTGGGAGTTCTAAAATTGCTGCAGCAGCCTCCACTCAGCCTGAGAATGACATCAATACACAGAAGAAGAGTCAGGAAAAGATGAGAGAAGTTACAGATGCTCCTGGGCGACCCCCAGAGCTTACCATTCCTTAGACTTCTTGATATGGTGCTAACAGATTTGTATGTGAAATGAGACAGTTTCCTGATTCACATTGCAGGACTTGTGACAGGGGTGTGGGTCATCTGTTCAAACTCCTTGAGGGAGAGGGAGCATGGAGATGGGCAGGTGCACAGGCCAGGGCAAGCGTTTTGGGCTCTGACTTCATGGTAGGGTCTAGGGCTGGGTGCCTGCAACCACAGTGTTACAAAGCTCTTTCAGCTTTGCCATCTGCAGACGGCTTGAGTCTGCAGTTCCATGGACTCTCTGACTTATCTCAAAGGCAGAGGGCCAGTGTGACAGCTTTCTATATCCCAAGCACTTGCCAGGCATCCCAGAAGAGTCAGACCACATGTGGGCTCTAAGGATGAGTGCAAGATTTTATTGAGTGGTGGAGGCAGCTCTCAACAAGATGGATGGGGAGTCGGAATGGGGGAAAGGAGTAGGAAGGTGATCTTCCCATGGAGTCAGGCTGCCCAGTGGCTGGACGATTCTCCAATACCCCAAGGCCAAACTCCTTTCAGTGTCCAATGCCCCTCCTGTTCTCTCTTTCTGGGTGTCATTGTTCTACCGTCCATCTGGTTGCCTCCTTGTCTCCTCACCCGCTGGTCTGCCCTGGATCTTAGGTTTGGGGGTTTATGTAGGGGCAGACTGGAGGCGTGGTGGGCCAAAAGGCAAATTTTGGGGGCGTGAAAACTGAAAAGCTTGTTCTCATTTAGGGGCACAGTTATCCAGGCTGGAGGGTGGGGCCTTTGCTGGGAAATCACCCTCTTCTACCCAGTATTTCCCTGTCTCCTGTCCATATCACATGGAGTTTCAACCATTCACAAATAGGTATTTCTCACCTGGTTTTATGCTAATCAAAACCACTATAAAAATTGATAATTTTCTCTTTACAATCTCCCCTACTGTTGACCTATGCAGGAGACGTCAGAAGGTGTGCAAGCTGCTGAGTCACTCTGACTACCTCAACTCCAGTAGATTGCAGGGGTGAACAATAGTATTGAGAAATAGTAAAATAACAAACAGTGCAGAAGAGGCAGGCATCTCAAAAAGTGCTTGGTGGAATCGTCACTCATCCAGAGTGAACACGGTGACACAGTTGTTTCTTCAGAGTTCACTCTATGAAAAAATTGAGCAATGTGGAATTTACTTTAAATTTCATGGGTTGTGAAATTTCATCTAATGTCATAATTAAAACTTCCTACATATTGTTTTAGGCATCTCTCTCTTTTCCCTAAAATTTTCTCCAGGGCATCCGCAGTACCTCAGCCTCCCCCACAGCCTCCCAGCTCTTCCTTTTTCCTCCTGCACGGCTTTTGGCATCCCACCATTTTCCACAGCAATGCAGCAAACTGTGAGTTTCCACAGCCTCTCACAGACATGACTTCACCCACAAACCTCTGTGAGGCTCAAGTGTACCCCTTCTTCTTCACACAGATCGTCTTCACCCCAGAGAATTGAGTCAACCAAACAGGAAATCTCAGGATAAAACAGTGCTGGCAAACATCATTTTGTTTAAAGTATCGTATCAATATATATTTGTTGAGAAAATATTCAAGTTCTTTGCAAACTGTAACACTTGTTTAGGAAAAAAGATAGAGAGAAGAAATTAGGATCAGTTATTTACTTGAGGCACATGAGTGTTCTTCATGTATGACTCAAGGACATCCCTTCTTTCCTCCCCGGTCTTCCATCTTCCATCTGTTTTCCTCCTTCTTCCCATCTCCCTTTCCTCATGCTCCTCCCCCTCTCCCTCACCTACAGGACTGAGAATTCCTGTGGTCTCCTGAGATCAGTTCAGTTTCTTTCCCCCTGATTGTATACAAGCTGTGGAAAGTTTTAGTCTTGTCGACTCCACGACCCACATTAGTCAGGCAGAAGCCCCCGTTTACAAGGTACCCGTTGAGCCTTGGCAAGGTGCATGACACACACTTGGTCACTGGAGAAATGATGAGTAGAGAATGACAAATAGAAGAGGGGAGCTTTGAGCCTGAGCTCTCTGGAGCATAAGAGTGGTTGAGGCTTGGCCCTTGCCACCTAGATTTCACACAACATGTCAGGAATCCTGGATGCCCAGAAAGAAACCTGTTCCAGGGCTGGAGCCCCAACATAGAGCTTTCATTTAGGCAGTGTTGAGCAATAATATGTGGTTGGAGCTCTGCAGAGGGACCCCATAGGTGCATTGCGTAATGAAGCTGTGGGAGAAAGGTCTCACCCCTAACAATTCCAGAATTATAAATCTACCAGCCGCTTGCAACTTCAGCGTGGAAAAGCCAGGGGCATTAAACTCCAAACTGTGAGAGCAGCCATGTGGGCTGCACCCTGCAAAGCCACAGGTAAAGTGCTGCCCAAAGCCCCAGAAGCCTACCCCTGGCACCAGTGTGCCCAGAATGAAGGATATAGGGTCACGGAAGATGATTCTGCAGCTTTAAGATTTAATTTCTGCCCTGTTGAGTTTATGACTTGCATGAAGCCCCTTCTTCTTCTCTTTCAACTGATATTTCCCTTTTGAAATGAGATTGTTCAACCGCTGCCTATAAAACCATTGTAATTTGGAAGTAAATAACTTGTTTTTGATTTTACAGGCTCATAGCTGATAGAAATTTGTCTTGGATCTCAGATAAATCTTTGCATTTTAGACATTTAAGTTGCTTCTAAACCTGATAAGGCTTTGGAGATTCTTGAGATAAACTGATTGGATTTTGTATGTAAGAAAGAAGTTTATGTCTTCAGCTTTTTGTCCTTTGTATCCTCAACTAACAATATTTTGGGGTGTCTATGATTTCTTGCTAAAATTTGGATTCCCGTTTCAATTTATCTTGTGCATAGTCTGTAATTATTTTCTTTGTAGTTACCACTGAAATGACATACTGCATCCCATAGTTATACCATCCACTTTGAAATCCCAATGTGAATTTAACTTCGATTCCATTCAAAAACTCTACTTTTCCACAGCTATGTTTCCACTTCACATTATTGATGCCACTAATTACAACTTTATACATGGTGCATATGTTAACAGAAATGTATTCTTATTCGTACACATTTGTAATGTAAATCTTGAAGAAAATGAGAGTAAAAAGAAAATTTCATAAATACATGTTTCCATGTTTTTCATACACCTACCTTTACAAGAGGTCATTATAACTCTATATGACTTCATGTTGCTGTCTAAAATTCGTTCATTTCAAAGTGAATTGCTCTCTTTAGCATTTCTTATAGGGCAGTTCTAATGGCAATGAACTCCTGCAGCTTTTACATCACATTGTCTTAATAACTTTTTGTTTTTAAGAAATAATTTGGCTGGGTGCAGTGGCTAATGCCTGTAATCCCAGCACATTGGGAGGCCAAGGTGGGTGGATCACACAGTCAAGAAATAGAGACCATGCTGGCTACCGTGGTGAAACCCTGTCTCTACTAAAAATACAAAAATTAGCTGGGCGTGGTTGTGCACACCTATAGTCCCAGCTACTTAGGAGGCTCAGGCAGGAGAATTGCTTGAACCTGGGAGGTTCAATGAGCTGAGATCACATCACTGCAATGAGCTGAGATCACACCACTGCACTCCAGCCTAGTGACAGAGCAAAACTCTGTCTCAAAATAATAATAATAATAATAATAATTTTTGCCAAATATGGAGTTATTGGGTGAAATTTTTTTTTAATTGGTCACCTTAAATATATCACCTACCATATCCTCCAAAGACTCTCATAAGAAATCTGTGGATTACCTTGTCCAGGAAACCTTGTACCCCATGAGTCATGTTTCTCTTCCTACTTTTTGTTTTGTTTTGTTTTCTTTTCTTTCTTTCTTTATTTTTTTTTAGGGGATGGAGTTTTGCTCTTGTTGCCCAAGCTGAAGTGCAGTGGTGCAATCTCGACTCACTGCAACCTCCGCATCCTGGGTTTAAGCTATTTTCCTGGCTTAGCCTCCCAAGTAACTGGAATTACAGGTGTGCACCCCCATACCCAGCCAATTTTTTGTATTTTTAGTAGAAATAGTGTTTCACCATGTTAGCCAGGCTGGTCTCAAACTCTTGACCTCAGGTGATCCACCCACCTCAGCTTCCCAAAATCTATTGCTATGTAAAGATTATCTCTGGCTTTTAGAGTTGGATGATAACACATATAGGTCTGAGTCTCTTTGAGTTTATGCTATATGCAGTTCTTTAAGTTGCCTGAATTTGTAGATTCTTGTATTTAACCAATTTGAAAAAGTTTTGATGATTTTATTCTCCAAATAATCTCTCTACCACCATGGGTTTGCACTTCTCCTTCTGGGAATCCAATACTATCATACTGGTTGGCTTAAAGGTGTCCCATAAGTCCCATAGGACCTGTTCACATTTCTTTATTCTTGTTTCCTGTCCTTAGACGCAGGAATTTCGAGTGCGGTATCCCTATGTGCATTGAACATATCTTCATCCTTCTCAAATTTGCTACTGAAACACCCACTGGTGAGTTTTTCATTCAGGTATATTTTTTAGCTCCAATTTATTTCCTCTTCTTTTTTATAGTTTCTGTATTATGACTATATTTTGATTTTCTTACTTTTTCAGATTTTCTGTAGTTCTTAATCCATAGTTTTCATTAGCAATTTTAGCATATTTAAGACAGCTGTTTAAATGCCTCTCAACTAATTTTAATGCCTGTGATTCTTCAGGAATGATTTCTATTAATTTATTTTCTTTCCCATAATGGACTGTGATTTCTTGTTTGTTTGTATGCCTTGCTATTTTATTTTGTTTTTTTTTTTTTTGCGCTGGAGTGTTGCTCCGTCACCAGGCTGGAGTACAGTGGTGCCATCTCGGCTCACTGCAACCTCTGCTCCTGGGTTCAAGTGATTCCCCTGCTTTAGCCTCCCGAGTATCTGGGACTACAGGCATGTGCCACCACGTCCGGCTATGTTTTTATTTTTATTTTTATTTTTTTTTTAAGTAGAGACGGGGTTTCTCCATGATAGCCAGGATGCTCTCAGTCTCCTGACCTTGTGATCTGCCCTCCTTGGCCTCCCAAAGTGCTGGGATTACAGGCGTGAGCCACCGCATCTGGCCTGTATGCCTTGTTATTTTATTTAACTGGGCATTTGAAAAAATAAAACATCTTTGTAACTGCATATAGATTTGTTCTGTCATGACAGTCACCAACTCATAAGTGTGGCAGGTTCTCAGTCAAGGCATCAGCCCTACATAAAACCTCAAGGCCTTCTTAGTTTGTTTCTGAACATGCACCTACATGGATTGTTTTTGCCATTTTATTTTTCACCAAATAACCAATGGCTTTTGAATCACTTGCTATTACAAAATTTTGTATCCCAGTTTCTCCTCAGTGGCTTAGATGGACTATTGCATGTCTCTTCTCCTAGTGTTTTGCCTGTAACATCTGTATGTGTATAGTCACCCTGAATCTCTACTGAGCCACTCTATAAATAAATAAGTTTATTTCACTCAATTTTAGATATTTTCTGATGTTTCCATGAGTCATATGGGAGTCTTATAATCCACGATCTTGTTGAAATTATCCTCTGTGAAAAATTTCAATATCTTTATAATATTACATTTATGTCAATGTATAACAATTTACCTATGTTTCAATTTCTGTTTGTTTTATGAAAAAGCCAATAGAAGCAATCAGGTCACTGCAAGTTGTGACTCTTCCAAGATGTGAATCATGGATCATGCAAATTACATTCATGTTCTAACCTGCCCTCCAGAGGGAAGATAAAGTAAAAATTATCCCATGTGAGGATTATTCACCAGTTTATATGTCATTAGTTACCAGTTTTTCTTTATGAATAGTGTTTAACAATATTATAAAGTATATCTAATAGTTATCAGGTTTTTGGCTTGTTACTTTTTGATAGTAACTTATAAAACCGGCTGGAAAAGACAAATAAGATAAGGCACAGTTTGCGTGTTACAAATTATATCCAAAGTCCAAAAGCTGTTAATAAGAAATCCTCTAGTAAAACCACATCGAATTTTATTTTTTATTTACACCCACATCAGGATTACAAGTTTATCGGGACTGCACCTTGATCAGGAAGGGATATTTCTCTTACAAGGCTAATAAGAAAGAAACAATAAATTTGCTGATGAAAACAGTAATGCATTTAAAAATTTTAACTTTAGGCCAGGCGCAGTGGCTCACGCCTGTAATCCCAGAACTTTGGGAGGCCGAGGCAGGCAGATCAGGAGCTCAGGAGACTGAGACCATCATGGCTAACACGGTGAGACCCCGTCTCTAATAAAAATACAAAACAATTAACCGGGCATGGTGGTGGGTGCCTCTAGTCCCAGCTACTTGGGAGGCTGAGGCAGTAGAATGTTGTGAACCGGGAGGCAGAGCTTGCAGTGAGCCGAGACTGTGCCACTGCACCCCAGCCTGGGTGACAGAGCGAGACTGCACTTCAAAAAACAAATAAATAAATAAAGTAAACTTTAATTTTTAATGGAGGGCAATATTTTAGTGAAATGCTCATTAGTCATTCCTTTAAACTGTGTGTGTGAGAGAGAGAAAAATGAAAATTCATCATTTCAAATAATGCAAGCTACAGAAGGAACATCACCATGGAACAAACAAAAAAGAGCTTTGTAGCTGGAGGTTTCTACAGTCTTATGTAAACTCACAATTTGTTCTACAAATCTCTTTGAATAATTTATGTCTCATAAATAGATACTTGGAATGGCAAAACTACTTCAGAGAGAAATTAGTGAGTGTATCATGACTGCATAATAATTTACTTAGGAATTTTCTTAGATAAGAAACAGTTGAACTGGATTCCATTTTTATCATAGCTTATGTAAGACTGCCTCTGTCCCTCCTCTCACATGCCATTGGTTAACAAGCAGACAGTGTGTCCAGGGGCGTTGCCTGCTCATTGGTCTTATAGCGTGTGAGGGAGGAAGAAAGACACATTTGCCAGTCAGGCCAGTGACAGAAATGGATTCGAAACATCAGTGTGTGAAGCTGAATGATGGTCACTTCATGCCTGTCCTGGGATTTGGCACCTATGCGCCTGCAGAGGTAAAAATAATATTTTTAGTGTTCAGAGTTTAAAGGAGCAAAGCTAGAGTAAGTGGAAGCTGACCAGGTTGTCAGGCTTGTGTTCCCAAGTTACTCTGCATGACTCTCCTTAAAACGACAGTCTTTGTTCTGCAATGCAGTCTGGTCACAGGGTCATCTACTGCTTATTTGGGGCACTGTTTTGTCTTCTGTTTATGTTTATTTCACAGC
Source organism: Macaca mulatta (assembly GCF_049350105.2). Lineage (NCBI taxonomy): Eukaryota > Metazoa > Chordata > Mammalia > Primates > Cercopithecidae > Macaca > Macaca mulatta. Next base: position 6,531,366 of record NC_133414.1, read on the forward strand.
CTGTCAGAGTCTATAAAACTCAGCAGAAAGAACACGGCCTGCCTACTCCCTCTCTTGAAGATTGATTGCAATGGGAGTGGTTTCTCTGTTTCTTTGTATAGTTGAACAGATATTTACTTCTTCCAAGAAGACACAATTCAGAGGAATCTTTATGGCAAAAGTTAGTGGAGACGGGTTGCATGAAATCTGTTGGGAGAGTATCACTGTTCTGATGGGCAGCCTCGTGCACCAAACTGTAATACTAGAGCTGGACTAAAGAGAATTTCCCATGTACTACTCTCACCTCTAGGAAAATTACCTGAAAGGATAAAATATCCTCATTTTAAGAAAAAATAAATACTAGAACGTAACAAGGAAAATTTAAATTCTTTGTCTTTGTTTATATGGGTCAGATTTGTATCAAAATATTATAACAGAGAAATTTCTTGTTTCTCTGACAAGAAAATTAATGGAATAGATTTTATTTTCTAGGCTTAGCTCTTTCTATACTGGAAGAAAACTTGTATCTCAAGACTGTCATGGGAATACAATGTGTATGAATAGGGACTAGTTATATAAAATTTGAGTCTCACATTTCTCATCTATACAATATAAGGATTTACAAAGGGACATTTTGAAGACCATTGACAGGAGTGGTTTACTTTAATATAAATTGTCACGGAGAGGAAGTAAAGATGAGAACACCACTGAAACTCCAGCTTTGGTAAGCCTTTGAGTGCTCGCACAGCAAAGAAATGATCAAGGATGATATGAGTAGTGGGCTGTGAGACCCAGTATCTAGTTCCTTGTAATTTCGTGGGAAAAAGAAAGCCTCTGAAATACTTTTAAGATAGGAAAACAGTTTGCTTTGTTTCTGTTTTTGTCATTTAAAAGATATACTTTCAAATCTGTATCCACATTTGTTATGTAAGTCAATAATTGTAACTTTCACTGCAATCATATGTTTCCTAAAAGAGTTGCCTTGAATTTATGGAGCTGAACCCCATTTTGCTAATCACTTACTCCCTGCAGTCTATTTCTTGTATATACAAATCAATATCCTTAGAGTATACATCTCTACTCCTAGTATTTAGTTCTGTCATGTAGACAGAATGGCCAAAGGCTGGGTAGAAAAGACTTAACATAATAGACTGCTATGCATAGATAGACAGGCCTGTTTCCAATATAAACCTGCTGGTATCTGATAAGGTGGATTTCTCGCTATTTTCTAACTTATAAGAATGGTGGCTATAAGTAACTGCTTGTGCAAACTGTGGAGTTTCTGTGTACCTGCTTTCCTTTTGGAGACTGGAAGTTTTGTGTCTGCTAGGCAGAGTGAGTCAATGTAAGCAGTCCCAGAGAAAATCTTAGTAATGGAATATGTAGAGAGCATCTCTTGTAGACAACAGTTCACATACATTGACAAAATGTGATGCTGGATAAAGTCAGAGCGTTCTGTGCAGCAACAGGGTGGGAGATGAATCACAGGAGCTTACACTGCATTCCTTCATAATTCCTTCCATGTGGCTATTTCCCCTTCTCTCTTTTCCTTCCTTCCTTCCTTCCTTCCTTCCTTCCTTCCTTCCTTCCTTCCTTCCTTCCTTCCTTCCTTCCTTCTTCCCCTCCCTCCCTCCCTCATTCCCTCCCTTCTTCCTTGTTCCCTCCCTTCCTCCCTCTCTCCTTCCTTTCTCTCTCTCTCTCTCTCTCTCTTTCCTTTTTCTTCTTTCTTTCCTTCTTTCTGAGACAGAGTCTCGCTCTGTCTCCCAGGCTGGAGTACAGTGGCGTGATCTCTGCTCACTGCAAGCTCCGCCTCCCGGGTTTACGCCATTCTCCTGCCTCAGCCTCCCGAGTAGCTGGGACTACAGGCGTCGCCACCACGCCCGGCTAATTTTTGTGTGTTTTTAGTAGAGACAGGGTTTCACCGTGTTAGTCAGGATGGTCTCGATCTCCTGACCTCATGATCCACCCGCCTCAGCCTCCCAAAGTACTGGGATTACAGGTGTGAGCCACCGCGCCCGGCCATTCCTCGTGTTAATTTCACCATACTAAAATTAATTAAGATTATATCTATATCTGTAGGTTGCGTCCTGTTAATTTTTCAAAAAAAAAATCACTGAACCTGAAATTATTTTGGGGACACTTCCAAGTTAGTGATTAAGCAGTGATTTTCTGTGACTGCAGAAGTTCCTGCTATGCCCAACCTTTATTACTAACTGGGAAAGACCCAGGCTGACTGGGATGGACTTGTTATTCTACATATAGAACATATCCAAGAAAGGAGGAAAAGCTGATTTTTGTGAACGTCGCTGCTTGTGCCTGAATTAACCCTCAGGCACATTAGTCAAAAAATACTGCCTTTGGTTGCTCCCCCAGGTTCCTAAAAATAAAGCTATAGAGGCCACCAAATTGGCAATAGAAGCTGGGTTCCGCCATATTGATTCTGCTCATTTATACAATAATGAGGAGTACGTTGGACTGGCCATCCGAAGCAAGATTGCAGATGGCACTGTGAAGAGAGAAGACATATTCTACACTTCAAAGGTACTGTGCCTATGATGAGCTTGTGTGCACATGTATTTATTGTGATTGTGTGGAGGTGGCAATTCTATGACTGGATCCATAGTTGACGGTGAATTGTGCTTATTTATTTCAATTTATTCACAATTATTCATGTAGTAAAACTAAAATCAAAAGCAGGAAATGAAGATGACTTTCTCATCTTTGCAGTGTTCCAATTCATGACTTCAAAGTGCCTTTCCTTTTTGAGTTCAGCACAGATCAGTATGGTTTAACATAGAATATAGAATCAGAAAGAATCCTAATCATATTATATTATTAGTTTCGTCCTGGGTGAGTTTCTTACATTTGTTACGATTCTCAGTTTCCATTATTGTGTTGATCATACAGAGAGAGAAAGCAATATAAGCAAGCTCTGTGAGTATTAAATAATAATGCCTACATTGTCTCAAATTGTGTCCAGCCCAAGTTGACATATTAAAAACTGTGTTTGCTTCCTAAGCTTCTAAACCACAAAGATACTTAGTCTTGCCCATTGGGCTGAATAGATGAAATAATTACACTACTAACATGAGTTGTAAAACATACCAAAGATAATTCAGATAATGGGTATGCTTATGATTTGATAACAATTTTTACCCTTTGAGTAATTTCACTCTTTCATTCAATATATGTACTAACAATATATCCAACATATTACAAAGTTCATCGGGATATGGCAGAACAAAAGGCATCACAAGAAGAGAGAGAATACGTTTGCCTGTGATCATTAGTTTTGAAGTAGTAGAAAATGTCTAAATATTAGGTGGAGCAAACTAGTAAAATTGGCTCACGTTTTCATTACACAACTTCCTTTCTCTCACCTCTGCAGCTTTGGTGCAATTCCCATCGACCAGAGTTCGTCCGACCAGCCTTGGAAAGGTCACTGAAAAATCTTCAATTAGACTATGTTGACCTTTATCTTATTCATTTTCCAGTGTCTCTAAAGGTGGGCAGCTTATGTGATCAAATTTATTTCACTTTTGTTGTCAGCATAAATATTGTTCTCATGGATATTTGAACTAAGCATTTTCCTAGATTGTTTTCATGGATATTTGAACTAAGCATTTTCTTAGGAGGACATAGGTATTATAACATGGAAGAAGAGCCCTAAACATAACTCCTAATTCCCTTTCTATTGAATACATTTTGAATCCATACTTCTGTGATGCATGTGTACAAGAAAAGAGAGTGCAGAATCCTCAAAGCCTCTGCCTCAAAAACTTGAGGAAGTGACAATCATCTCGTTGAAGGCACAAGGTCTTAGTTATGACTCCTGAGTTCACCTCTTGGGATGTTTACAGACACAGAGTTTCATGAAGTTGTGGTGTCCAGAAAAGCTGTTGCACATAGGGTGAACAATGAGTTTCCATCTTCTTGCCTCTTTTCAAGGGGCGAGAACTCAGTCCGGGTGTGTCTTAAACTACAAACCTTCATGGGAAACCTTGTTGCTTCTGCTTCCTCTTTTTTCACACTGGAGTTTTTATTTTTGCTTAGCCATGAATTATTGTGTCATTCATAACTTTTATTTTAAGGTTACAGAAAACTACTCAGACTAGTTAATGCAAGGGTGTATTAGATATAAAAATGGGAAGTCAAAGCCATGGATACATTCAGAATTTGATAAAATCTCTAAAAATGTATCCTTTCTCCATCCTTATCTCTGCTTTATTACAAAAGGCTTTTAAAATATTTGTTCCAACCTTTTTCATTGGTGGCATTTATGGCTTTGGAGCACTTTCAGGCTCATGGTCATTACCGTGAGCTCCTGTGCATTTCCCAACTTCCAAACTAGCCTTGAAAACGCCTCCATGGACCATGATTGGTTCATGGTCCTGTCCATGGAACATCACATGTTCAGGGAGATAAAGAACTCTGATAGTGGCATCTGGGTCAAAAGTACAATCCTTTATTCCTGGATATCAAGGTCTTTTGCAGTTGAAGAGAGGTATTGTCACAGAGAAAATTATAGGAGCAGAAGAAAGTAATGTAAGTCAATGATGACACTCCATTAGTAACCAGAAAGATGGTATTTATTTATACATATAATAGTTATAAGATATTAGAGGAAGTCTGTCTCCTGAAGACATTCCTTATACCTTCATATGTAGCACAGTTTGTACATATCACTCTCTGGAGCATTGCGTCACCTATCTCAAGGAGGATTAGTGTCCTTAAATGTACCTCAGAGCATGGCTATGTGTGGGGAAATTTATTTGTGACATTACTAAACTGACTGCTTCTACTTCAGCCAGGTGAGGAACTGATCCCAAAAGATGAAAATGGGAAATTACTATTTGACACAGTGGATCTCTGTGCTACGTGGGAGGTGAGTGCTTGGAGGAGAGCACAGATAAGAAAGATGAGATAGGAGATATCTGTTTCCTATCTTTCAAGTGCAAGAATGGAAAATGCACCATTGGATCAAAAACTTAGGAGTTTTACAAAGGTAGTTTTTGTAAGCAGTAAGGAAGAAGAAATGACAGGCATACAAAAGAGAGAAGTGGAGAAGAATTGAGGGTAAGGAGGACTGGGATTTCTTTCCTTGCCTGTGCACTAATCTCTCCAGTTTCCTAAGAAGGAAGCAAATTCTTACTCTTACAATCACTATCTTCTTCCCCAATTTTCTGTTTTATTTTCTCCCTTTTAAGAACCACGGCTACGTAGTTTGATTGTCATATCTAGACAGTTGTTTCTTTCACAGTTCTGTGTCACATTTATCTTGACCTTCAGTTGACTACACTAATGACACCTCACAATTCCTTTTTCCCAGGCCATGGAGAAATGTAAAGATGCAGGATTGGCCAAGTCCATCGGGGTGTCCAACTTCAACCGCAGGCAGCTGGAAATGATCCTCAACAAGCCAGGGCTCAAGTACAAACCTGTCTGCAACCAGGTGAGCACCCCCAGCCTCCTCTCTTTTCTGCTCTTCATGCCCCTCTTTCTGTCCTATTGCAAGTATCCATTCATTTAGTCCCACTGATCTTTGTAAAAGAGAAGATTCTAGAGAGCAAAGACTCTGTCTAGAAGGGCATAGAGGGCTCCTACTTGTACCCAGCTTAGAAAAGTCTTATGGAAAGGTGTTGCAACTTTGATGCTGAATTGTGAGTTATATTTAGGGGAAGTCAGTTCAATCAAGGAGGCCAAGGATTGTCAATTAGATTCAGGGAAAGGTGGACTTACCCCTAAGCTATGAAAGATGACCAGAGAGTGGATGGGTGAAGGTGATTTGGAGGAAATTGTGCATAGATATGAAGCCATGAAAAGATGGAATGAGCAGTACATAAGGAGAGAGTGAGAGCAAGAGAAGAGAAATACTAGGGATTTCCATGGAGTTCAGATGTCTCAGTGCCTCTTGGTATCTCTGCTTTCACGCTCCTTGACCAAGGGCATAGATACACTAAAAATTATCTGCAGACAATGAAGGTCATCCGTGATAGAAAGAGAAACTGACATGTTTATGGAGATAATCTGTTCAGAGTGGATGAAATCAACGCTGAGGAAGGTTCAGTAGAACATCGAGCTGACCAATGACTGCCCCGCTCCTAGTCTGCTGCTGTTCTTTGGAGTCTGTCATGCAATCAGCTGCTTAAACACATCTATTCTATGCGTGGTTCTTTCATAGCCTAGACATAATTCCATATTTTCCTTGCATCCTGATTGATGATTCCAGGCCTCCTTGATCAAATTGACTGCCCCCAAATGTTACACACATTTTAGCATTAAAGTCACCACACCTTTCCCAGTACCTTACACTTTTTTGTTTTATTTCATTTTTAAAAATTTAGAGTTAATGAGTAAAGATCAACAGTGGAAATACATAATGTATAAAATTTGTGAATTTGGTATAATGATATGGTGCCATGATAATTACATAAAAGCAATGAGAAATTAATGTGGTTTTAATACTAGTAGTTCCCCAATTTTTAATATGGCAATTTTCAAACTTTCCAAAAATTTGATAGAAGTACTACTGGAGGCCCATATTACCATTTATGTTCAAAATTACTAACATTTTACAATGTTATATAGGGATATATTTGCATAAATATATATAATGTTTCTAGAACCTTTTCAAGGTAAATTGTAAAGATGACAATTGACCCCTAGAGACCTCTCCAAGCATGTCACAGGAATGAACATATTCTCCCAGTTACAGTGTCATTACTGTATCTAAGAACATCATCTACAGCGCCCTCATGTCATTTGGTATCCAGTCCATATTTGAATTTTCCATTGTTTAATCAAAATGTCTTTTGTAGCTCTTCTTTTTTTTAACCAGAATTCAGTTGTTTTTATACCATTGTATTTTGATATCAGTTAACTTGTTTTTCCCAGTTATTGAAGGTTTCTGTAAATTAGAAGTTAGATGACAGTGTTTTATTACATTGGTTTAAATCTTTGGGGCAAGAAAATGTTTTTATCATGCCATGTTTTTCAAACTGCATCACACTAGACTGCATACAATCACAGAATGCCCCACTAGTGGTAAAGCTAGTTTTAAAAACTTGGTTAAACTAACGATGGTCAGATCTGTTGTTTTTAACACATGTTTTCTCTTTAACGATTACTAGTAATCTGCTGGGGGATAATTGTCGACAGAAGAAGTCATAGTCCCATGACGAATTTTCACATATGATTGAGTATACATCAGTGATTTGAAGTTTTTTGTATTGTATTTCTGTTTTCTTGTTTGTTATTTCCTTGGGTTTTTTACAGAAATTTTTCAATTTTAACCACTTGTTTAACTACTCTTACCTGACATTTTACTAAAAATAGTTTCTCAACAAGTAAAAGTAATAAACTATTATTCTGCTAAATCCAGGTAAAAGTTAATGTCTTCCTTCAGTTAGCAATGTACTGAGAATGTAATTACTATAATGATCACCATCAGAGTAGACAAATATTTGTGTTCTTTTTCTCATTCTCTCACTAATTACTATAGACTCATGGATTTTTGTCCTATGCTTTTTAATTCATTTTACTTATTTTTCAATGCTCATATCTACTCAGTAGGTATATATGTGTATATAGATAGATAGATAGATAGATAGATAGATAGATAGATAGATAGATATATGTGTGTGTGTGTGTGTGTGTGTGTGTGTGTGTGTAGAATTTGGTCAAAGACTCCTGAGGGTAGGTCTAAAAGACAAAAGCACTTGTTTCATAGGAAACCCACTGGTGACATTTGAGATGTCACCATACAAATCCATCATACAAAAAGGAAAAGTAATTAAAGATTATTAAAATTATCAGTATTTATACATATATGTATGTTTTCTAGTTCATCCATTATATATGGATATATATGTATCTCATAGATGGCATATATGATATGTATAAAATATGTTAGATGAATTAGAAAACATACATATATATGTATACATTTTGGTTCTTAATTAGGAAACTAGTTCTTTTGTCTTTCAGACCTGCTCTCATGACTCTTTGACCAAATTCTTGATATCTGGCACGATATGATGCCCAAAGCTCAAAGAATCTTACCTCATCCCAGCTCTGAAATGGCCGTGTCTCCTTCTAGTGGTCAGAGTTAGGGAGAAACCAGGATAGGGTTCATAGAGTTGCTTGTGCTCAGAAATAGCATTTCTATTTTCTTAGGAGGGGCATAAAATTTATTTTTATGAAAAAGATCATTTCTTGACAATAATATTCTCAGTTCGAATTTAATGCTCTATATTATTCGGCTTCTTTTACTTTGGTGATTTTAATATTAATATAACTTTTGGATTATCTGATGCCTTTCCATCTTGCTCATCTGCAGGTGGAATGTCATCCTTACCTCAACCAGAGAAAACTGCTGGATTTCTGCAAGTCCAAAGACATTGTTCTGGTGGCCTATAGTGCTCTGGGATCCCATCGAGAAAAACCATGGTAATAAGAGATACACGAATTTTACGTAAAACATTGTTTTAATTTAAAAAAATTTAATTAGCTCATGCTATTTCCTGGAGTTCACTGACAGCTGACTTGGGATGAGGGAAGAATTTGCATTTCTGACAAGATCCCAGGTGATGTTGAGGTTGCTGTTCAGGGGCCTCACTTGAGCAGCTCTGGTGCAGAGTGGATGCCTTAGTCTGTTTAGGGAGCCGCCTAACAAACTGTATCCCCAGCCTCAGGGTTTCAGCATTTCCGCCTTTCCTTCCAGGGTGGACCAGAACTCCCCGGTTCTCTTGGAGGACCCAGTCCTTTGTGCCTTGGCAAAAAAGCACAAGCGAACCCCAGCCCTGATTGCCCTGCGCTACCAGCTGCAGCGTGGGGTTGTGGTCCTGGCCAAGAGCTACAATGAGCAGCGGATCAGAGAGAACATGAAGGTGAGGAGCCGGGCTGTGGGCCTCAGGGCTGCTGCACAGTGTTCTTCACACGTGTACTTCTTGTAAGGCTCTCAGGATACCCTTGGGCCAGCTCCATTTCCCTGTATTTCCTATGCATGAACTCTTTGTGTACATCACAAGGATTTCTTCTACTCTGACACAGGAGAGGCAACACAGATGGAGAGAAATAGGATGGGATCAAAACCAGAGATTTGAATTAGCGTTAAGTCAATGATATCCATATCCCTCTGTTAGGGATATGTCCTTTTCTTTATTTTCTATAATGAGGTGTTTGATTAAATGTTTTTTAGTCTCCAAATCATCGCTGGTTTTTTGTTTTTTGTTTTGTATAATTATGAAGTATAAATTCCTTATATTTATTCTCTTAGAATTTTATCTTTGCAAATTGTTTCTTTAACTCTGCCTTTTTTTTTTTTTTTTTTTTTGGTGAGGTGGTTGTCTTTATTTTATGTGTAGGAGACCATATTTATACCAATACCTAAGGTTATAAAACAAGCCCAGTTAACACAGAGGCTTAATGCAAAAGCATTTATTGAGCACAAGATTCCATGGTTAGAAAATTAGCCTGGGCTCAGCCTAAACTCAGTCCAGTCCTTCTGTTCCTGGCCGGGCTCTCATGTGCATGCAGGGCAGTGAGACAGCTCTGCTTCAGGATGTCCATGGGGCATCTGTCTGAGCGCCCCCCTCTCCCATGCAGTTCTTTATCCTCCAGTCATCCAGCCCAGGGTTCGTCTCGGAACCGGGCACGACCCCAAGGCAGTGAGTGGACACGTGCAAAGCCTTTTCATGTCTAGGCTCAGAGCTGCCAACCATTGCTTCTGGGAAATTCTATCACTTAATGCAAGTTACACGATAGGTCAGACTCAAGGGGTGAGGAAATACACACCACCTCTTATTGGAAGGAGCTGGAAATTCATATAACCAAGCAAGTGGATACAGGGACATGTGATTGTTAGAGGGCATGTTCCTAATTAATCTATCAGTTATATGATATGTGTGAAATAATATATTAATAGGTATATGTATGAATACGAATATATGTAAATTGATGTATTATTTTATATATTCTCAAGAATACATCCAAGTCTCTAAAGAATATCAAATACATACATATATATGTATGTTTTCTAATTATATATAGATACATGAAATATGCATCATATATGGTATATATATTGTAAGTCCTATGTCGTATATATGACATATATCACATATATGTATATGTCACTATTTTCTAAAACCTTAAGTAAAATCAGTGTAGAAATCCATAGGATACTCTGAAATAATGACACAGAGAATGAGAATGAGAAAGAAAGTAAAAAATGACAATGAAACAATAGATGAATCTAGGTAATAGCATTCACTATATGATTTTAAAAATATTTTTAGACATTTGAAAACTGACAAAACAAAAAGGAAATGTCATAAAAGACTGTGGAAATTATCAGTATTTATATGTGTGTATGTTCTCTAATTCATCTAGTATACATAGATATATATATGAGATATATGTTATATATGTTCAATTAATTAGAAACCACATATGTATGTATGTATTCTGGATATTAATTCTTTAGAGACTTGAATGTATTCTTGAAATAACGTCTTTCAAATTTTACCTGTGTTGTCATATTCTCTGTGGTTGTTTTCACAAACAAAAGTTTCTATCCTTCATGTAGACTCATTTTTCATGCCTCTTTCTTGTGGTTGGTGAGTTTTGTGTCTTATCCTATATTGGGACTATCACAATATTTTACTGTGTTATCTTACAAAATTATTAATATTCTTTCCTTATAAATTTGGTTAATTCGAATAGGATTGACTTTTTAAATACTATATGAAATAAGGATCCAAACATGCATACCTAATTTTTGAATTTTTAGCAAAATCTCCCACCAACATTTATTGAAAAGTTCACATTTGCTCACATAACTGATTTTTTTACCTGTAACATATATGAAATTTCCATGAACAATTATCTGGCCTCTCTTCCATCTTCAATTAACTTTTTTACTTTTCTGTACTATGATGTTAAAAAGTAAATTTCACTTCCAGTATGTTACAAATATTTTTCTAACTTCATTTATTTAATAATATCTTAGCAATTCTTGACTAATGTGTTATTGAAAATTTTGAATTGTCTTATTAACTTCTGCAAGGAAATAAATGTTTTAGTCTCTTCTTGACATTGTAATAAGCCTACCGATCAAGGTGGAGAGAACGGAATCTTTGACAATATGGAGATTTCCAATCCATGATCATAATATGAATTTCCCACTTATTAATAAATGGTATTTTAATAAATATAACATTAATTTCATAACTTTCTCCATTACTGATAATTATAATAGTTTTTGATAACTTTTCATTTTGTTTTGTGGGTTTTCCAATATTAGAAATTTTAATAGAAATATTAAAAGAATAATGCAACACATCTTCTTACCTAGATTCAAGTGTTACATTGATGTCATTTTTTTACTCTTTCTCTCATTTTCTGTATTACTCCTTCAGTTTCCCTATTGATTTATATGCTTATTTGATTTAATGTATTAGAGTGACATCTTTTTGATATTTAGAGTCTCCCAAATTTATACAGTGAGTACCCATGCTTTTTTAATGTGAAATCATTAATATTTAGACAATTATAGGCTTGAGTAATGTTGAAAACTAATTTTTCCTATTATACCTGTGCATTAGAGAGATAGATATTCAACATTATTCATCAAACCTACTAAATTACACTAGACATTACAAAATTTGCCTCTAGATTCTTGTGGGTCTTCTAGGTACATGACCCTATCATGTGGGCACAATGTCAGCTCTGTTTCTTCTTCAGCATCTTTTGAGATATTCTCTTTGTCTGCAGTGTTGTACAGTTTCAAAATACTTTATCTCGGAATGGATTTCTGCTTACTCTTCATCTGGTTTTCATTGACCCCTTGAGTGTTTAGAGAGGTCTTTCATAAATTTTGGAAACGTATCAATCTCTTAAGTATTGTCTCTGCACCCTACTGTCTGATTTACTTGGTGTTTCCCAATTGGCAATGATGTAATCTAAAAATAATTAAAGTTTTCTATTACTTTGATAGGTCTTTGAATTCCAGTTGACTTCAGAGGACATGAAAGCCATAGATGGCCTAGACAGAAATATACGATATTTGACCCTTGATATGTAAGTAATTTTGGTGATGGGTGTCCTAATTTATTTTCAGAGGAGGAGTGTAGGATGGGTGTTGAGAGTGACCTCCACAGCAGGGGCACAGAGGCCAATGTGAGACAGAGGTGAGACAGGAGCTTTCTGGGCCTCTCCTCCTGGATTCACTCCAGAGCCCTGTTCTCTGGCAGGGAGAGTGGCCCGGGGTCAGCGTGGGTTGACTTGTGCCTCTGCTCTTATGACTTCATGAAACTTTCCAGAGCACCAAGATCATTGCTGAATCTGCACCTTCCATGTAGGCCTGGCATTTCTACCACTGTCTAGTGCCATGCTGCAGATATTACCCATGTGTTCGCATTAGATGTTTCCAAATTTGTGCTTATATGTTGTTCTTCCCAACCTGCACAATGTCTTACCAGATGAAAGGCAGTTCCACCAACCTTGTGGGCCAGGTTCCAATTCCCACCTACTTCACATGGAATTGCTTGCCAGATCCTGTCAATTTAGCATTTTCAATCTTTTCAAACCTTTTCCCTCCTTTTCTTTGCATCTTTTCCCATGAGCCAAACACAGCATTTGCCTACAAAAATTCTGTCTTAGTGGAGCAAATAGGAGGGCTTGGCCTTGATGTTCTGCAATATGGAGATCTCAGTGCAGAGGATGAAGAAATTTTAAAATCAAGTGAAGAGTGTAGATGCAAAAGCACCATTGCTGGAGATAATTTATAACCAATAACAGACGTTTACTATTCCTCTATGTTCTAAGGTTCTAGGATTCATAGAAGGTCACTCATAAAATGAGGGGAAAAAAGAAGTTATGTAACTGATGGCAGTGGAGATTTTAATAACTAATAGAGATGATGAGATAATGTGTAAAAAAACAAGCACAATGGCACATCATAAGTGTGCAAAATTTGGTAGATATTATTAGTAGTATTTTATTATTTAGAGGAAAATACCAAATGAAAAAGGAAATCATAAAAAAGAAAAGGAAAAGTGGCAAGCATTAGAAATTTTTTACAACCAATTAATGTTTTCTGGGATCGTAAAATCAATCACTAGTGCTATTTCCTAGAATTCAAATATGATCTGGAGTAAACCACTTGCAAGCTTCTGAGTGTTTGCTCTTGGTGTAATCACAAAGGATAGGCTCAATTCCCTAATTAACAAGTTGTAACTGTACATGTGAGCAGTCATTTATCTGTGTCTTTATGGGTTATTGGTGCCTATAAAATGGTTTATGCATTGTAGCTCTTTGGATATTGGACCCTATATCAAACACAACAATTTACATTTCTGAATCTAACCAGTGTGTTGCATATGATAGGCAGGTAATAATACGTTAAGTGATTAAGTATTATTGCTACCAGTATAATTGCCATACTCAAAATTGTTTGTTAGTGATGAGCATATATCTACCTTGTTCCTCTTCAGTGTAAGGCAGAATGAGTTCCTGTTTTTACTGAGAATTTGAAATAGAAAAGTCAGAATATCTCTTTGCTCTGTTGACAGATGTAGAGAAATATGTTTGAACATTTGACTTTGTGTGTTTTATGTGTTAAGTTCCAGGCAGGGGAATAGAATTAAGTGATTATTTTGAAAATACAGATACAATAAAGTTATGTTCATTAAACTAAGAAACACAGATTCTAGAGCAGTCAGAAAATGAACTTCTTAACATCTACACTAGTGGCTGTTTCCTACACTGTGCTACTTGCTAGTAACAGAGTCATTGCCATTCAGGGTGTACATTTTTTTCTCTTTCCAGTTTTGCTGGCCCCCCTAATTATCCATTTTCTGATGAATATTAACATGGAGGGCATTGCATGAGGTCTACCAGAAGGCCCTACGTGTGGATGGTGACACAGAAGATTTCTCTATGCTGGTGACTGGACACGTCATCTCTGGTTAAATCTCTCCTGCTTGACCACTTCACCAAGCTACAGCTAAGCCCATTGGCCAGAAAAGACAGACAATAACTTTTTTATCATTTTGAAAAAATTAAATGCTCTCTCCTAAAGATTTTTCACCTGCTTTAGTCTCCATAACTTCTATGTTTTCTTTCCTTCTGACACACTAATGACCCAAAATTGTGATTTGCCTATGTGTTTAGGGCCGGGGTTGGAAGATGATAACAACCATTTAAGATTCATTTCTGCAGTGGGAATGGGTGGAGGTTCACCCTCTGGGAAAGGGGCAGGTGACAGGTATTGGTCAGTGCCTCTCTAGCTCTTGTTGGAAGCAGCACATGCAGCATGGAGTCTACAGGGTGAGCGATATTGACCACCAATTCATGGGGTCCCTCCAGCAGTGTGAGGGTCAGAGTTTCTGGAGCCTTGGGAGGAGGCATCCCTGTGAGAGGGGGCGTCAGGGAGGTGGAAGGGCACCCACCAGAAAAAGTGATTAGAAGTGAGGTATGAGGAGGTTAAATAAGAGAGAGTCAAGCACATCTCTGCTTGGAAAAACATTTCAGCACCCTTTTTTTTTTTTTTTTTTTTTTTTTTGATCATTATATCTTGTTCATGAAAGGGAACTTTCCACAATGCTTTAACAAACCCCACAGCTGAGAGTCAGGCATGAATCTTTGATGTGTGCCCAGTCACAGCGTTGACCCTATTGGTCTCTGGTGGGGCAAGACATCAAAGTCATCATTGACTAATCACATTCCCCTGACTACCTCATATTTAGAAAATATTCTTAGATTGTAAAAATGTGCTGTTCATTGGTTATATTTAATCTTTTAAATATTTTATACATTAAGCAAAGCATAGTTACAAGTATAAAACAGAAATATCCCAAAGTCATTATGTATTGCACTCAAGATTAAAGTGGGAAATAATAAATCTAATAAATCATGTGTTCCGAGACTTCAAGCATCTTTTGGAAACAGGGTATGTGAAACAGCACACTGTTTTCAAACATTGGTAAATTTTAAGAACAACTCTTACAAAGGCATTTCATTCTTATACATAATTTTCAGGGGAACTAAGTAAATCAGCTAATCATGAAGACATGATTTTCATTTCAGACAACACTTTTGAAAATGTGGGATAGTCTCAGGGCTTAATGATCAAAGCATTTTGAGAACAGTGGTTTTTAAGCTGGGCACACTTTCTAACACATTTACCCGCCACTATTCTTACTCTAGTAGCCACGTTAACCCCTTCAGAGACTCCTTCTCAAGGCATGTCTCAGAGCTGATAGGCATCCCAGCAAGTTTGCAGCTCACAATTTTTCCGTAAATTACTTACTCTATAAAATTGGAGGAGGCCATAAACTTTAGAGGGCCCTAGACCAATTTTTTGGATTATTTTTGGTCTACTGTCATTCCGTTGATGATCTTAGATATTCTCTGCATTAAATATCACCTCTAGGCAGAGAAATGCCCCCACAAATATTTCTAGCTCAGATTTTTCCTCCAAATTCTACAATGGAAGATCACAGTGTGAACTCTGCATCTCCACATTAAAGTCTAAACGACATTCGCACTTAGCATGTCTCAAAGAAACCTCATGTAAACCACGGCCATCCTGTTCTACCTTAACTTTCTGAGTCTAAGGAATGATAATTTCACATCTCATAAACCCAATTGATATAATTGTCAAGAAAAGATTGACATTTTGTTAAAACTTAATAGTCAAGTGTGTAACGCTTAAGCAAACTTTCATATTTCAAATCTCTTTTGCACGTGTAACTCTGACTTCAAGATGTGAAATAATCATTGGGTCAGTCATTTGTAAATACTAAAACTGCTATGGACTTTTTCCAGTTTGTCACCATCCATTTTTATAAAACTCTTACGGTTAAAAAAGAAAAAAAAAATTTACTCAGCATTTCATAAAGCCAAACACCCGATTTCAGGAACACTTATGAGGTCAAAAAATTGTATAGGGACGTCTAATCACTAATTTTACTATTTTTTCTCTCAAAGAAATGCTGAAGGGAAGAATTCAGGTTGAATGAAAGGAAATAGTAACTTATAGCCATATAGAATTATAAAGATTTCTTGTAAATGTGAATATACGGTAACATAAAATCATGTATTTTTGAAATTTTGGATTCTACTCATTATTTTACTTCAAGATTTAAAATATAAATGTCTAGAAGTTAATATGTGTGCAATGTAGGAAGCTGTAATTACTGACCAAAACCATGTGAAGTGGAGAAAACCTGGGGATGTAGATTTTTTTTACATGAAATTGAAGTTAAATTCATATTGATTTAAAGAAAATTATTGTAACTTTTTAAAGTTTTTGTCATCTCCACAGCAATCACAAAAAGAATAATTGTAGAATATATGCAAGAGGAAAATCAGAAGGGAATCCAAACTTCATTTAAAAAATCACGCGGCTGGGCGCGGTGGCTCAAGCCTGTAATCTCAGCACTTTGGGAGGCCGAGACGGGCGGAT
Organism: Macaca mulatta; assembly: GCF_049350105.2. Classification (NCBI taxonomy): domain Eukaryota; kingdom Metazoa; phylum Chordata; class Mammalia; order Primates; family Cercopithecidae; genus Macaca; species Macaca mulatta. The sequence continues at coordinate 6,547,816 of NC_133414.1, forward strand.
CACCAGGTCAGGAGATCGAGACCATCCTGGCTAGCACGGTGAAACCCCGTCTCTACTAAAAAATACAAAAAACTAGCCGGGCGAGGTGGCAGGTGCCTGTAGTCCCAGCTACTCGGGAGGCTGAGGCAGGAGAATGGCGCAAACCCGGGAGGCAGAGCTTGCAGTGAGCTGAGATCCGGCCACTGCACTCCAGCCTGGGCGACAGAGCCAGACTCCGTCTCAAAAAAAAAAACAAAAACAAAAACAAACAAAAAAAAACAAATAAAAAATCACGCAACCTCACACAATGGTAGTAACGGTGGATATGAAGGATAGAAAGCTATAAACCTCGTAGGAAAACACTGAAAATGGCAAAAGTGACTCCTTCCCTGTCACCAATGACAGTCATGTGTTGCATAACGCCTGGACTATCTTCTGAGAATGGCTTTGTTAGGCAACTCTGTCATTATGGGGACATGATAGCATTAGAGATAATTCTCTCAAACACTGTCATGGCCTTATCAACTATGCTTCTGTAATGTTCTAAATCCTTTGCTGCCATTCCAACAATGTTTACCACATTTTCCTAAGAAATGGGATCCATTTCACCAAACCACTTTTCTTGCTCATTCATAAGAAGCACTTCTCATTTGTTAAAATTACATCATGAGATTGCAAGCATTCCGTAACATTCAAGTTCCAATTTGAATTCTAGTTCTCCTGCTATTTCTACCACATCTGCAATTACTTTCTCCACTGAAATCTTGCATTCCTCCAAGTCATCCATGAGGGTTGAATTCACTTCCTCTAAACTCCTGTTCAAGTTAATGTTTTGCCCTCCTGTCATGAATCATCAATGTTTTTAATGGCATCTAGAATAGTAAATCTTTTCCAGAAGGTTTTCAATTTTCTTTGCCCAGGTTCTTCAGATGAGTCACCATGGTAGCCGTAGACTTATGAAATGTATTTCTTGAACCATAAAAGAACAACATCAAAATTACTCTATGATCCATGGGAAACAGAATGCATGTTGTGTTAGCAGGCATAGAAACAACAATAATCTCTTTCAACCTCTGTGTAAGAGAGCTCTTGGTTGATTAGGTACCTTGTCAACAGGCAGTTCTCATTTCAAAAAACTGTTTTGCTTTGCTGAGCAGTAAGTCATAACAGTGGGCTTAAAATATTCAGTAAACCATTATTTAAGGAGATGTGCTGATATCTAGGCTTTCTTGCTTTATTTATAGAACACTTGCAGAGTAGATATAGCTTAAATCTTAAGGACCCTAGGATTGTTGGAATGGTAAATGAGCATCATGTGTTACAATATAGCTAGCCAGGGAGGGGAAAGATCTCTTTATAAAAGCTACTGAAAGAAATCAGAGATAACACAAACGACAAAACAAGTACAAGAGGCAGCAAAAGGTAACAGATGTCAACTATAAGATCTCATCAAGAACTAAGAAAATGGAGAAAAGTACAAGATGGCAGATGGAAGGCAGTGTTAGCATGCCTCTCCCACTTGGAGATTAGTGTGTAGGGATTTACATTGTGAATTTCTTTTCAAGAACAAATGCAGAGACTTAACAGAAACACGAAAAAATTTTACGTACACTTTGAAGAAGTCACAGGCACAGCCCTACTCCATGAAACAAGAAAAAAACACCATATCCCCAGATTCTTAGGGGACAGAGTTCACTCCAGAGTATACATCCCCACTGGGGATCTGGAAATTCAGGCCACAAGAGAAGGCTTTAATCCTATGCAGAGTGGGAATGCATTTAGGGAGCCAGTGAAATACACAAATAGAAGCAGCAGTGGGAGGTGCCTTGCAGGCATTCCCAGTCTTCAGTGTGAACTCAGGGAAGCCATTCCTGACTATATGTCACAGGGGCCCTTGGCGAAGTCAGCAAATGAGCTCAGAGAAGGGTCACAGGGTAAAAGAAGCTCCCAACTGAATTTTGTAATATAATCTCAAGTGGGGACACGTGCCCTTGAGTAGAACCCACAAGGGAGAGCTGGAAGTGCATTGCAGACATGAGTGCAGAAGCCGGGTATCCAGCCTTGTGGGCAGACCAGGGGGGATGTGGCCTGAAAGCCATGATTATTATCTCTGTGGGAAAGCTGATGGCCTGGGGCTGGTCTGAGTTTTGTGCACAGACTGTCTGGATATAAATCTGGCACTGTTAGCAGAGCATTACAGGAATGAAAGGAATGAAAACTGCCTTGCCAACTCCATGGGTGCTGGGTGAGGCTCCCTGTGGGGGGGGGGGGTGCACAGCAAGCTATTCAATCTTAAGTACAAGGCATTTGAGGTCGGGGCATGGAAAAATGCTGAGGCACTGTGTGTATGTTATTTGTGCTGAGAATGAAACTCCTTGGCCTTGAAAACAAGACAGGGAGTGGTGTGTGTGGTGTGATAAGGAATGCTGAAAATGGCCTCCTGAGAATGAGGTTTGAGTGCTTTTACGAGGCCACAGATGTCTCACGACCTGACCTCATGAAGCCATCTAGTGCAGGTTTGTGGTTTAACAAGCCCTTTCAATAAGTACTTGGTGGATGGATGCTGTAGTGGACCTTCTTAGAAGAGCTGCCCCTGCCACCACCCCGCACCACGCCGCTCAGCTACAATTGTCTGAGAACTCACTGTAAGCTGTAAGCAGCCCACTACTTCCCACTCCCTTTGTGAATTCTTCTGTGCAGCAGAGGCAATGAAACTCTCCTCTGGAACATTACCCCAGCAGCCTGAGAACCACCCCTTCACCCTCACAGGGGCTGCAGCCTGCCTCATCCAAGGAGACTCAGAGTGCAGGACCACCTAACCCTGGACTCACTGGTGGTACCCCTCCACCCACCCTGGTAGCTTAACAGAAAGATACACTTTTAGGAGCTTCACAGCCCACCCCACCCCATCCCTCACTGCCTGAGAAATCACTTTCCCTGGGCAACTCAGGTCAAGCTCAAATCCCACTGTTACCACCACAGCTGGTGCTCTTTTGCAAGTGCCACCCCCTAGCTGGAGACCAACCAAGACAGTCCACACAGCACCTCTAGGAAGAATAAATAGAACTGTTCCCAGGAAGGAGAAAACACCTGCATGACCTCAGCTATTATCACTGTGTACCACATCCTGACCAACCAGAGGTCTTGAGTGGGTCCACATGACGAGTTCACTGCTCGCATAACCAGCATTCAAGAAGCCAGCACACTAAGCCTATCTACAACCAGGGAATCTCAGAGTCTATGTCACTCCCCTGCCACCTCAATCAGAGCTGGTGCTGGTATCCACTGCAGGGAGACTGGTGCTGAGAGGAAGCCTGGGGTGGATGGCTGGAGGATGAAGAACTGCATGGAGGAGACGGAGGCACCCCAACAGATGCCCCATGACCATCTTGAAGCAGAGCTGCCTCACTGCCCTGCACACACATGAGAGCCCAGCCAGGAACAGAAGGACTGGGCTACATTCAGGCTGAGCCCAGGCCAGTTTTCCAAACTTGGAATATGAGTTAAATAAATGGCTTTGTATTAAGCCTTTATGTTAAGAGGGTTTGTTTTATATCCCAAAGTATTCATATAATCTTGATCTCCTCTGCATACAAACAGGACAACCAACGCAATAAAAAAGAGTCAGAGTTAACAAGCACTTCACAAAGATAAAACTCTAAGAGAATAAATATAAGAAGTATATACTATGTGAGTATATATGGAAAAGAAAGAAATTCACAATGACTTGGAGACTAAAGAACACCTAATTAAATTCCTTGTTTTAGAAAACGAAGAAAAGGAGATGTACCTGGCAGAAGGATACAAAGTCAATTGTCAACTCAATGCTGAAACCCAAATCTCTTGTTGTGATCCCATCCTAATTCTCTCCACCCATGCTGCCTCTCCTGTGATAGAGTGGAAAACCCTTACAATGAACATAAAGCATTTGTGCATAGAATATGCCAGGGAAATGGAGCTGGCCCAAGGGTGTCCTGAGAGCCTTACAAGAAGCACACATGTGAACGACACTGTGCAGCAGCCCTGAGGCCCACAGCCCTGCTCCTCACCTTCATGTTCTCTCTGATCCGCTGCTCATTGTGGCTCTTGGCCAGGACCACAACCCCACGCTGCAGCTGGTAGCGCAGGGCAATCAGGGCTGGGGTTCGCTTGTGCTTTTTTGCCAAGGCACAAAGGACTGGGTCCTCCAAGAGAACCGGGGAGTTTTGGTCCACACTGGAAGGAAAGGCAGAAATGCTGAGGCCCTGAGGCTGGGGATACAGTTTGTTAGGCGGCTCCCTAAACAGACTAAGGCGTCCAGTCTGCACCAGAGCTGCTCAAGGGAGTCTCCTGAACAGCAGCAGCAGCATTACCTGGCATCTCCTCAAAAATGCAAATTCTCTCCTCTCCCCAAGACAGCTGAGATTAACTACAAAAGACTGAGCATGCTTTGATTAAACATTTCTCATCAAAATAGTATTTTAGATAAACTTCCTGTTGCTCTTAGTACCATCGTAAGTTTCGCTGCGATCCCAGAGCACTACGGGCAACCAGAACAATGTCTTCTGACTTGCAAAAATCCAGCAGTTTTCTCTGGTTGAGGTAAGTATGACATTCCACCGGTAGATGACCAAGATAGAAAAGCATTGGATAATATGAAACAGTTATGTTAATATTAAAAGGACTAAAGTTAAAAGAAGCTGAATAAATGATGTGTAACATTAAACGTGAACTGTCAAGTAATAACATTTTTCATAAAAATAAATTTATATCCCTGTCTCCTAAAAGCATCAGCCCTTTCTGAGCACAGACAACTCTAGGAACCTGATCCTGCTTTCTAAATAAACTTGACTACTACAAGGAGACCTGGGATCAGGTAAAATTCTTTGAGTCTTGGGCATCAAATTGTGCCAGAGAAAAAGAATTTGTCAAAGAGACATGGGGGCAGGTCTGAAAGACAAAAGCACTAGATTCATAGAAATGTCACTGGTCACATTTGAGCATCAAAATAAAAAGTCTTATCTGCTATATCGACGTGAGCATTTAAAACACAGTAAAATTAATTAAAAATAATTTTTAAAAATCCATGAGTCCACAATAATGAGTGAGAAAATTAGAGAAAAACCAAAAGTATGTGCCTACTCTGGTGGTGGTTGTTGCATTAAGTACATTCTCAGGACACTGCTAATTAAAGGGAAGTCGTTAAATTTTTACTCTGGTCTAGAGAAATAACTGTTCCTTATTTTTACTTAGTGATTTTTTTTTTCTTTTCTTTTCTTTTTTTTTTTTTTTGAGAGGAGTCTTACTCTGTCACCCAGGTTGGAATGCAGTGACTCAATCTCGGCTCGCAGCAACCTCAGGCTCCTGGGATCAAGCAATTCTCCAGCCCCAACCTCTTAAGTAGCTGGGATTACAGGCACCTGCCACCACACCTGTCTAATTTTTGTGTTTTTAATAGAGATAGGATTTCACCATGTTGGCCAGCTGGTCTCAAACTCCTGACCCCAAGTGATCCACCCACCTTGGCCTCCCAAAGTGTTGGGATTACAGGTGTGAGCCACTGCGCCCAGCCAATAATTTTTTTATAGTAAAATGTCAGGTAAGAATATTTAAAGAATATTTAAACAAGTGGTTAAAACTGAAAATGATTTTTAAAAACCCTAAGGAAATAACAAATACAATAAGAAAACAAGAAGTTCAAAATCACTGATGTATACTCAATCCTATGTGAAAATTTGACATGGGAATACGACTTCTTGTTGAGAATTATCACCCAGCAGATTAGTAGTTATTGTTAAAGGGAAAATGTGTTAAAATGAACAGATCCGACCACCCTTACTAGCTTAACCAAGTGATCAAAACTAGCATGACCACTAGTGCCGCAACCTGTCATTTCATGCAGTCTAGTGTGGTGCAATTTGAAAAACACAGCACGTGAAAGACACTTTCTTGCCCAAAAGGCTTAACCTGATGTACTAAAACATTCAAATCTAACTTCTAATTTACAGAAGCTTGTTCAGTAACTTGAAAAAACAAGTTAAACATTATCCAAATAAAACAATCTGAAAATCACAGCTGAATTATGGTTAAAACAAACAAGAGTTACAAAAATTCTTTGATTAAACAATGGGAAATTTGAATATGGACTGGGTATCAAATGACATGAGGGCATTATAGTTAATTTTCTAAGATATAATGACACTGTAACTAGAATATCTTTCTGTTACATGCTTTGTGAGCTCTGTAGGAATAAATTATCATCTCTACAGTTTAGATTCAGAAGGTTCTGAAAATACTATATGCATTTATGCAGATGTATCCTATATATGCCTATATATTTGGGAATGTGGCTAAAGGTCAACAGTTTGAATATAAGTGGTAACATGCATATCCCACACTATTTATTTCAAAGTTTCTTAAGGTTTTAAAAATGCCAAAAAAAAAACCTGGAGAACTACTGAGAGGTTACAATGTGCTAGCAGCCCTCACTCTGAGCACCTCCTCGGCCTCGATGTCCATTCTGGCGGCGCTTGAGGAACCCTTGAGCCCGCCACTCCACTGTGGGAGCCTCTCCCGGCTGGCCCAGGCCGGAGGCGGCTCCCTCTGCTTGCGGGGAAGTGTGGAGGGAGAGGCGCGGGCGGAACCGGGGCTGCGCGCGGCCCTCACAGTTCAGCGCGAGTTCCGGCGGGGGCCGCACTCGGAGCGGCCGCCGGCCCATAACAGTGAGGAGCTTGGAACCGGGGCTGGCAGCTGCGGTAGGTGCACTGAGTCCCTTGGCAGTGCCGACCCGCGGGCACTGCGCTCGAGTTCTCGCAGGGCCTCAGCTGCTTCCCTGCGGGGCACGGCTCGGGATCGTGGACCTGCAGCCCGCCATGCCCGAACCCCCACCCTGCGGTGGGCTCCCGCGCGGTCCGAACCTCCCAGACCAGCACAGCCCCCTGCTCCGCGGCACTCGGTCCCATCAACCACCCAGAGGCTGAAGAGTGCGGGTGCAGGGCGCCAGAGTGGCAGGCGGCTCCGCCCACGGCCCTACTCCAGGATCTGCTAGGTGAAGCCAGCTGGGCTCCTGAGTTTGGTGGGGACTTGGAGAACTTTTATGTCTAGCTAAGGGATCGTAAATGCACCAATCAGCACTCTGTGTCTAGCTCGGGGATTGTAAACGCACCAATCAGCACTCTGTCAAAACGGACCAATCAGCGGTCTGTAAAATGGACCAATCAGCTCTCTGTAAAATGGACCAATCAGCAGGATGTGGGTGGGGCCAGATAAGGAAATAAAAGCAGGCTGCCCTAGCTAGTGGTAACCTGGTAGGATCCGTTGTCAGATTGTGGGAGATTTGTTCCTGTGTTATAAGTCTTGCTGCTTGTGTGAGCTGTAAAAGTTGCTGCGAAGGATTGAAGCTTTATTCTTGAAACCAACCAAACCAGGAACCCACCGGGAGGAATGAACAAGTCCAGACCTGCTGCTTCTAAGAGGTGTAACACTCACGTGAAGGTCTGTAGCTTCTTTCTTACCAGTGAGACCACAAACCCACCACAAGGAGGAAGCTCCAGGCACATCTGAACGTCTGAAAGAACAAACTCCAGGCACACTATCTTTAAGAACTGTAAAACTGACTTTGAGGGTCTGCAGTTTCATTCTTGAAGTCAGCAAGATCAAAAACACACCAATTCTGGAGAAACTACTAACATTAAAACCACCTGAATTTTAGCGGTTTTATTGGACTATCTTGGGGCTGTGTGTGTTATACTAAATTCACAACTTTTATACTCTAGTTCAATCATAGACCTTTACTGTTTGACTCTTACGTTGTAAAAAGTGAGTTTGAACAAAAATGTGTAAGTTATTGGGAAAGGTGCAGTGACCTTAATGCTGAATAGCATGTAACACTTAGGGAAGTCAGTTTGATCAAGGAGGTGTGAAATTGTCAGTTAGAACACAGAAGAAAGGTAGACTTAACCCTAAGCTATGAAACAACCATGCATGGAATAGATGTGTTTAAACAGTTGATTACATGACAGACCCCAAAGAAGAGCAGCAGACTAAGAGTAGGGGTAGTCACAAGTCAGCTTGATATTCTGCTGAACCTTCCTCAGTGTTAATTTCATCCACTCTGAACAGACATCTCTAAAAAGTAATTTTCTTTCTATGATAGGTGGCTTTCATTGTCTGCAGCTAATTTTTAGTGTTGCTATGCCTTTGGTTAAGAAACGTGAAAGCAGAGATACCAAGAGGCACTGAGATGTCCAAACCCCATATAAACCCCTACTACCTCTCTTCTCTTATTCTCAGTTTCTCGTAATATACTGCTTATTTCATATTTTTATGGCATTATATCTATGCAGAGTCTCTCCAAGTCACCTTCACCTATCCAGTCTCTGGTCATCTTTCATAGCTTAGGGTTAAGGCAACCTTTCCCTGATTCTGACAATCCTTGGCCTCCTTAATCAAATTGAGCGTCCTGAAATGTTACACAATTCAGTATTAAAGTTGTTCTGCCTTTTCACTAAGACTTTTCCAAGCAGGGTACAAATAAGAGCCCTCCATGCCCTTCTAGACTGATGCTTTGCTTTTGGGAATCTTCTGTTACAGAAAGGTAAGTGGGACTGAAAAAATGAACACAAGGCAGTAGTACAGAAAAATGAGCAGGGATAAGAGAAAAGAGAGGAGGCTGACGGCATTCACCTGGTTGCAGACGGGCTTCTACTTGAGCCCTGGCTTGTTGAGGATCATCTCAAGTTGCCTTCAGTTGCAGTTGGACACCCCGATGGACCTGGCCAATCCTGCATCTTTACACTTCTCCATGGCCTGGGGAGAAAAGGATAGTGAAAAATCATTTGTGGAATTGGCTGCAGATCAAGATAAATACAAGGTAGAAGTGTAAAAGCAACAACTCTTAGGATATGACAAACTAGCTAGCAGTGATTGTCAAGAAGAGAAAAATTAGCAGTGATTGTCAAGAAGAGAAAAATTAAAACATAATTGGGGAATAAGATAGTGAGAACAAGAGTAAGAATTTCTGTTTACTCCTTAGGAAACTGAAGAGATTAATGCACAGCAAAGGAAAGGGGTCCCTGTGATCTTTCTTCCCCAATTCTTCTCCTCCCGTATCACCTGTTGAATTCCTGGCATGGGTTTTATTCCCCACAACTCAGTAAAGCCACCTTTGAAAGCTCCTAAATTTCTGGATGAATGGTGCATTTCCCATTCCCGCACATGGAAGACGGAAACCAGATGTCTCCTATCTCATCTTTTGTATATATGTCCTCACCTCGTAGCACTCACATCCCACGTGGCACAGAGATCCAGTGTGTCAAATAGTACCTCTCCATTTTCATCTTTTGGGATCAGCTCCTCACCTGACTGAAGTAGAAACAGTTTAGTGATGTCACAAATCAAGTTCTCCACACATAGCCATGCTCCCAGATACATTTAAGGACACTAATCCTCCATGAGGTAGGTGAAGCAATGCCCCAGAGAGTGATATGTACAAAGTGTGTTACATATGAAGGTATAAGGGATGTCTTCAGGAGACAGGCTTCCTCTTACAACTATTGTATGTATAAATAAATGCCATCTTTCTGGTTCCTAATAGAGTGTCATCATTGACTTACATTACTTTCTTCTGCTCCTATAATTTTCTCTCTGGCAGTGCCTCTCTTCAACCATAACAGACCTTGATATCCAGGAATAATGGGTTGTACTTTTGACCCAGGTGCCACTATCATAGTTTTTTATCTCCCTGATGATGCGATGTTCAATGGACAGGACCATGAACCAATATGGTCAATGGAGGTGCATTTCAAGGCTAGTTTGGAAGTTGGGAGAGCCACAGGAGCTCGCTTATGGTAATGACCATGAGCCTGAACATGCTGCAAGCCATAATTGTCACCAATGGAAAAGGTTGGAACAAATTTTTTTTAAAAATCCTTTTGTCATAAAGCAGAGAGAAGAATGGAGAAAGTATACATTTTTAGAGATTTTATTAAATTCTTAATGTAGCCCTGACTTTGACTTCCCATTTTCAAATCTAATACATTCTTGCATTCAGTAGCCTGAGTAGTTTTCTGTAACTTTAAATCAAAGGTTATGAATGACACAAGAATTCATGGTTAAGCAAAGATAGAAACTCCAGTGTGAAAGGAGAGGGAGCAGAAACAACAAGGTTTCCCAAGTCTACGTGAAAGTTTGTAGTTTAAGACGCAACCGGCCTGAATTCCGCCATATCTGTTTACCCTTGAAAAGAGGAGTGAGGATGGAAACTCATTGTGCACCATGTGTGCAGCAGCTTTGCTGGACACCAGTTTCATGAAACTCTGTGTGAACATCCCAAGAGGTGAACTCAGGAGTCATAACTACGACTCCTTGCGCATTCAAGGAGATGATTGTCATTGCCTCAAGTTTTTGAGGCAGGGGCTTTGAGGATTCTGCACACTCTTGTGGTCGTGCATCAGAGAAGTAGGGATTCAAAATTTATTCAGTAGAAAGGGAATTAGAGTTATGTTTAGGGTTCTTCTTCCATGTGATAATCCCTATATCTTCCTAGGAAAAAAATTAGTTCAACCATCCATGTAAACAATGTCCATGCTGAGAACAGAAGTGAAATTAATTTTGTCACACGAGTTACATACCTTTAGAGACACTGGAAAATGAATAAGATAGAGGTCAACAAAGTCCAGTGGAAGATTTTTCTGTCCCCTTTCCAAGGCTCATCAGACCAAATCTGGTTGATGGGAAGTGCACCAAAGGTGCAGAGGTTAGAGAAGGGAAGTTGTGTTGAACGAAAACTTGAGCCAATTTTTACGAGTTTGCTCCACCTAATATTTAGACATTTGCTCCAGCTAATATTTTCCAGTACTTCAAAACCGATAACAAGAGGCAAAATTATTTTCTCTTCTTGTGATGCCTTTTGTTCTGTCATCATATCCTGATGAACTTTATTATATGTTGGATATATAGGTAGTACATATACTGGTGACAGAATGAAATTACTCAAAAAGTAAAAATTTTTATCAAGTAATAATCATGCCCATTATCTAAATTATCTTTGGTATGTTTTACAACTCATTTTAGTAATGTAATTCTTTTATCCTTTCAGCTCCATGGGCAACAATAAGTATATGTGGTTCAGAAACAGAGGAGGCAAGCAAAGTTTTTAATATAACAACTTGGGCTGGACACAATTTAAGATACTGGAAGTATCATTATTTAATACTCACAGAGGTCACTTATATTGCTTTCTCTCTCTCTGATCAAAATGGTAATGAAAACTCAGAATCATAACAAATGTAAGAAATTCCCCCAGGAGGTAAGAAATACCATAATATGATTAGGGTTTTCTCTGATTCTATAGTCTATGTCAAACCATATTGATCTGTGCTGAGCTCAAGAAAGTAAAGGGACATTGAAGTGAAATTTGAGTACAAAGCTATCATCATTTCCTGCCTTCAATTTTAGTTGTAATACATGAATATTTGTGAATAAATTGAAATGAATAAGCACAATTCACCCACAACTACTGATCCAGTCACAGAATTGTCATCTCCACACAATCACATTAAATACCTGAGCAAACAAGCTCATCAGAGGCACAGTACATTTGAAGTATAGAATATGTCTTCTCTCTTCACACTGCCATCTAAACTCTTGCTTCGGATGGCCATTCCAACCTGCTCCTCATTATTGTAGAAATGGGTAGAATCCAGCTTCTACTGCCAATTTGGTGACCTCTGTAGCTCTATTCCAAGGAACCTGGAGGAGCAACTAAAAGTAGTTAGTATTTGCTGATTGATGTGCTTGGGAGGTAGTTCAGTTACAAGCAGTGACCTTGACATAAATGAGCTGTTCCTCATGTCTTGGATCAGTTCTCCATGCAAGATCACAAGCCCATCCCAGTCTGCCTGGGTCTTTCCTGGTTGGTAATGAAGATTGGGCATCCCAGGAACTTCTTCATTCCGAGAAAATCACTGGTTGACCACTGGCCTGAAGGTTCCCAAGAGCACATCCAGTTTTAGAAATTTGCTGTAAAAATCAACAGGACTCAACCTACACTTATAGATATAATCTTAATGAGTTTTAATGTAGTGAAATGAACACAAGAAAAAAGGCACATGGAAGGAATTATGAAGGAATACAGTGCAAGCTCCTGTGATTCCTGTCTCATGATCTTGCATGGAAAACACTGACTTCCTCCAGCATCATATTTTGATGATATATGGAAAGTGTTGTCTACAAGTGTTGCTCCCCACATATCCGTTCCTAAGATTTTCACTGGTTGCTGGTTACATTGACCCATTCTACCTAACACAGACAAAAAGTCCAGTCTCCCGAAGGAAAGCAGGTGCACACAAGCCCCACAGTTTGCACAAGCAGTTACTTACAGCCACCATCTTTTTCAATTAGGAAATAGTGAGAAAACCACCTTCTCAGATACCAGCCAGGTCCGTTTTGGAAATAGGCACATCTATGGAGAGCAGTCTATTATGTTAATTCTTTTCTACACAGCCATTAGTCATTCTGCCTGCATGACAGAACTAAATACTAGGAGTAAAGATGTAGACTTTAAGGATGTCGATTTATAGATAAAAAATAAACTGCAGACAGTAAGAGATTAAAGTGGGTTTCAGATCCGAAGTTAAAGTCAACTCTTTTAGGAAAAAAATCAAATTGCAGTGACATTTACAATTATTGACTTATGTAATACATTTGGGAGCATATTCGAATGTATATATTTTAAATGCAGAAACATAAATAACACAAAGTATTTTCCCTGTTTAAAAGTATTTCAGAAGCTTTCTTTTTTCACTGTCTCCTTGGGGTTGAACTGGCAAGCGTCTTTTGAAGCTTCTCTCATTCTCCTGTGATGCACACTTTTTACTTTTTAAATTTCCCCTCAGTATTTTACTTCCTGAGTTGATGAATCAGGCTTCAGGCCAGTAGAGAAGGTATTCTGGGGTAGGCACTGTTTGTAGCTAAAGCAGGTGAGTAGATGTAAAGCCCAATCATGGGCAGAGGTCCTGGCCTTGATGAAGGTGGTTAGGGGACCTCTCAGTTAGATGTGCTGAGGTTTCATCATGGTAAAGAATGGGAGCTTACTCAGCTCCCCTGCCAGGTCAGCAGGAAAGCTATCCCCGTCCTAGCTTCACTCCTGTCCCAGGGTTCCGGCTGTTCAGATCAGATAGGCACTTCTTCTCATCCATAGAAATGTTGGTGTTCCAAGTCGGGAAGAATTATGACTGCCTCTTGTGTAAGCCTGCATCTGGACAGTGCTTCTCCTGTGGGGGTGCAATCATCATGAATTGTTCCAGGAAGGCTGTCTATAGGTGCATCCACTCTGTGTTCCTGTGGGAGTAGCCCCAGTTGTGTCTTCAGTGGTACATCAGCGGGGAACAAGGACCGCTTCTCCAGGACCTTTGTCAGTCACAGAAGCTGCCTTCCTGTTGGGGTAAAGGTGCAGGCTTTTCCTATTGCACCCAGCTCTGCAATTGTTTGTCTGCTGTAAGAAATTTCCCAACAACGGAAAGACTTGGGACTCAAGGGGCTGCCGTTCAGGTTTTTCTGTCCCACTGGTGTTCCCTTAGGCAGTACTCTCTTCCCTCCCATCGAAACGGGACTTCCAGAGAGCTGGACTATGGTGATTGCTACTGCTCTTCCGGGCCTAGACACCCAGTGGGGCTCCCAGACTCCAGGCTGGTGCTGGATTTGTTGGCAAAGGATCCAGTGAGATGACCTGTCCTCAAGTCTCCCAGCAGTGGATACCAACACCAGCTCTGATTGAGGTGGCAAGGGAACAACACAGACTCAGAGATTCCTTGGATGCAGATAAGCTTAGTGTGCTTGATTGCCTGTTACGTGAGCAGTGAAGTTGTCATGTAGACCCACTCAAGACCTCTGGTTGGCCTGGGTGTGGTACACAGTGGTAATAGCTGAGGTCATGCAGGTGTTTTCTCCTTTCTGGGAACAGTTCCCTTTATTCTTCCTAGAGGTGCTGTGTGGACTGTGTTGGTTGGTCTCCAGCTAGGAGGTGGCACTTGCAAAAGAGCACCAGCTGTGGTGGTAGCAGTGGGATTTGAGCTTGCCCTAAGTTGCCCAGGGAAAGTGGTTTCTCAGGCAATGAGAGATGGGGGTGGGGAGGCTATGAAGCTCCTAAAAGTGTATCTTTGTGTTTAGCTACCAGGGTGGGTGGAGGGGTACCACCAGTGGGTCCAGGGTTAGGTGGTCCTGCACTCTGAGTCTCCTTGAATGAAGCAGGCTGCAGCCCCTGCGAGGGCCAGGAGGTGGTTCTCAGGCTGCTGGGGTAATGTTCCAGAGGAGAGTTTCACTGCCTCTGCTGCACAGAAGAATTCACAAAGCGAGTGGGAAGTAGTGGGTGGCAGTGAGCCTCAATCAGCACCCATGGAGTTGGCAAAGCAGTTTTCATTCATTTCATTCTTGCAATGCTTGACTAACAGTGCCAGGTTTACATCCAGGCAGTCTGTACACAAAACTCAGACCAGCCCCAGATCATCAGCTTTCCCATAGAGATAATAACCATGGCTCAGGCCACGTCCCTCCTGGTCTGCCCCCAAGGCTGGACACCCACCTTCTGCGCTCATGTCTGCAATGCACTTCCAGCTCTCCCCTGTGCGTTCTGCTCAAGGGCACATGTCCCCACTTGAGATTATATCACAAAATTCAGTTGGGAGCTTCTTTTACCCTGTGACCCCTCTCTGAGCTCATTAGCTAACTTCACCAAGGGCCCCTGTGACATGTAGTCAGGAATGGCTTCCCTGAGTTCACACTGAAGACTGGGAATGCCTGCAAGGCACCTCCTGCTGCTGCTTCTGTTTGTGTATTTTGCTGGCTCCCTAAATCCATTCCCGCTCTGCATAGGATTATAGCCTTCCCTTGTGGCCAGAATTTCCAGATTCCCAGTGGGGATGTGTGCTTTGGACTGGGCTGTCTCCCCTCAAAATGTGGGGATGTGATGTTTTTTGCTTGTGGCATGGAGTAGGCTGGTCCCTGCTTCTTCTTCAAAGTGTATGTGAATTTTTTTGTTGTTGATTTTTCTGTTAAGTTCCTGCATCAGTTCTTGCAAAAAAATTCACAGTGTAAATCTCTACACACTAATCTGTCCTTCCAAGTGGGAGAGGCATGCCAACACTGCCTCCCATCTGCCATGTGGTACTTTTCTCCATTTTCTTAGTTCTCCATGAGATCTCTTGGTTGGCATTCACTACATTTTGCTGCCCCCTGTACTTGTTTTTCATTTGTGTTATCTCTGATTTCTTTGAGTAGCTTTTAAAATTTTTCTTGTAGAGATCTTTCCCCTACTTGGCTAGCTATATTCCTAAGTGTGATGTTCATTTACTATTCCAACAATCCTAGGGTCCTTAAGATTTAAGCTACATTTGCAATGCAAGTATTCTATAAATAATCAAGAAAGCCTAAATATTTCAGCCACATCTCCTTAAATAAAGGTTTACTGAATATTTTAAACCCACTGTTAAGAAGTCCTGTCCAGCAAAAGAAAAACAATTTTTTGAAAATAGGACTGCCTTTTGGCAATGTACCTAATCAACCAATAGCTTTCTTACAGAAAGGTTGAAAGAGATTACTGTGTTTCCATGCCTGATAACACAATATGCATTCTGTTTCCCATGGGTCATAGGCTAATTTTGATGTTCTTGTTTTGTGGTTCAGGAAATACATTTCATAAGTCTACGGCTACCATAGTGATTGGTCTGAAGAATCTGGGCAAAAAAATTGAACACCTTCTGGAAAAGATTTACTATTCTAGATGCCATTAAAAGTATTCATGATTCAAGACAGGAGGGCAAAACATTAACTTGAACCAGAGTTTGGAGAAGTGAACTCAGCCCTCATGGATGACTTGGAGGAATGCAAGATTCAGTGGAGAAAGTAATTTCAGATGTGGTGGAAATAGCAAGGGAACTAGAATTCAAATCGGAGCTTGAATGTTACTGAATGCTTGCAATCTCATGATGCAATTTGGACAAATGAGAACTGCTTCTTATGGATGAGCAAGAAAAGTGGTTCGGTGAAATGGATTCTATTTCTTAGGAAAATGTGGTAAACATTGCTGGAATGACAGCAAAGGATTTAGAATATTACAGAAGCATAGTTGATAAGGCCATGACAGTGTTTCAGAGAATTATCTCTAATGCTATCATGTCCCCACTATGACAGAGTTACCTAACAAAGCCATACTCAGAAGATAGCCCATGTGTTATGCAACACGTGACTGTCATTGGTGACAAGCAAGGAGTCACTTGTGCCATTTTCAGTGTTTTCCTGCCAGGTTTACAGGTATCTGTCCTTCATATCCACCATTACCATTTTGAGAGGTTGCATGACTTTTTTTAATGATGTTTGGATTCCCTTCTGATTTGCTCTTGCATATATTCTACAACTATTCTTTTCATGATTGGTGTGGAGATGACAAAATCTTTATAAAGCTATAACAATTTTCTTTAAATCAATATGAATTTAACTTCAATTTCTTGTAAAAACCATCTACATCCCCAGGTTTTCTCCACTTCAAACAGTTTTGGTCAGTAATTAATTTCCTACAATGCATACATATTAACTTAGAATTATACTTATTTCTAGACATTTGTATTTTAAATCTTGAAGTAAAATAATGGGTAGAATCCAAAGTTTCAGAAATGCATGTTTTTATATTTTACCATATATTCACATTTACAAGAAGTCTTTATAACGCTACAAGGCTGTAAGTTACCATTTCCTTTCCTTCAACCTGAATTCTTCCCTTCAGCATGTCTTTGAGAGAAAAAATAGTAAAATTAGTGAGTGGAGGTCCCTGTAAAATTTTCTTTCATAGCAAGTGTTCCTGAAATCAGGTGCCTGACTTTATGAGATTCTGAGTAACTTTGTTTTTTAACAATAAGAGTTTTATAAAAATGGATAGTAAAGAACTGGAAAAAGCCCATAGCAGCTTTAGTATTTACAAATGACTGACCTAATGATTATTTCACATCTTGAAAACAGAATTACACGTGCAAAATGGATTTGAAATATGAAAGTTTGCTTAAGCCTTACACACTTGACTACTAAGTTTTAACAAAATGGCAATCTTATCTTGACAATGACATCAATCAAGTTTATGAGATGTGAAATTATCATTCCTTAGACTCAGAAAGTTAAGGTAGAACAGGATGGCCGTGGTTTACATGAGGTTTCCTGGAGACATGCTAAGTGTGTATGTCCATTAGACATTACTGTGGAAATGCAGAGTTCACATTGTGATCTTGCATTGAAGATTTGGAGGAAAAATCTGAGCTAGAAATATTTTTGAGGGGATTTCTCAGCCTAGAGGTGATATTTAATGCAGAGAATATCTAAGATCATCAACGGAATGATAGTAGACAAAAAATAATCCAAAAAATTGGTCTAGGGTCCTCCAAAGTTTATGGCTTCCTCCAGTTTTATAGAATAAATAATTTACAGAAAAATTGTGAGCTGCAATACTTGTTGGGATGCCTATCAGCTCTGAGACATGGCTTGAGAAGGAATCTCTGACAGGATTAACATGGCTACCAGAGTAAGAATAGTGGAGAGTAAATATTAGAAAGTGTGCCCAGGTTAAAAACCACTGTCCTTCTCTAAATGCTTTGATCATTAAGACATGAGATCATCCCAAGTTTACAAAAGTGTTGTCTAAAATGAAAATCATGTCTTCATGATTAGCTGATTTACTTAGTTCCCCTGAAAATTATGTATAAGAATGAAATGCCTTTGTAAGAGTTGTTCTTACAATTTACCAAAGTTTGAAAACAGTGTGCTGTTTTACATACCCAGTTTCCAAAAGAAGTTTGAACTCTTGGAACACTTGATTTATTGTATGTATTATTTCCCATTTTAATCTTGAGTGCAATGCATAATGGTTTTGGAATATTTTTGGTTTTTACTTGAAACCATGCCTTGTTTAAAGTATAAAACATTTAAAAGATTGAATATAAAAAATGAACTGTACATTTTTACAATCTAAGAATATTTTCTAAATATGAGGTAGTCAGGGGAATGTGATTAGTCAGTGATGTCTTTGATGTCCTGCCCCACCACAGACCAATAGGGTCAACGCTGTGACTGGGCACACATCAAAGATTCACGCCTGACTCACAGCTATGGGGTTTGTTAAAACCTCGTGGAAAGTTTCTTTTGATGAACAAGATATAATGATCAAAAAAAAAAAAAAAGGGTGATGATATGTTTTTCCAACCATAGATGTACTCGACTCTCTCCTATTTAACCTCCTCATACCTGACTTCTAATCACTTTTCCTGGTGGGTGTCCTTCCATCTCCCTAACGCCCCCTCTCACAGGGATGCCTCCTCCCAAGCTCCAGAAACTCTGACCCTCACACTGCTGGAAGGAGCCCATGAGTTGCTGGTCAATATCACTCACCCTCTACACTCCATGCTGCATGTGCTTCTTCCAACAAGACCTAGAGAAGCACTGACAGCTAAATACCTGTCACCTGCCCCTTTCCCAGAGGTTGAACCTCCATCCACTCCCAATGCACAAATGAATCTTAAATGGTTGATATCATCTTCCAACCCCGGCCCTAAACGTATAGGCAAATCACAATTTTGGGGCATTAGTGTATCAGAAAGAAAGAAAACATAGAAGTAATGGAGACCAAAGTAGGTGAAGAATCTTTAGGAGAGAGCATTTAATTTTTTCAAAATGAAAAAAATATATATATTGTCTTTCTTTTCTGGCTGATGCGCTTAGCTGTAGCTTGCTGAAGTGGCCAAGCAGGAGAGATTTAACCAGAGGTGACGTGTCCAGTCACCAGCATAGAGAAATCTTCTGTGTCACCAACCACACATAGGGCCTTCTGGTAGACCTCATGCAACGCCCTCCATGTTAATATTCATCGGAATATGGATAATTAGGCGAGTCAGCTAAACTGGAAAGGGAAAAAAATGTGCACACTCTGAATGGCAATGACTCCGTTGCTACCAGGTAGCACAGTGATTTCTAGGAAGCTGCCACTAGTATAGGTGTTAAGAAGTCCATTTTCTGACTGCTCTAGAATCTGTGTTTCTTAGTTTAATGAACATGACTTTATTATATCTGTAGTTTCAAAATAAAGAATCATTTAATTCTATTTCTCTGCCTGGAACTGAACACATAAAACACACAAAGGCAAATGTTCCAACTTATTTCTCTACATCTGTCCATAGAGCAAAGAGATATTCTGACATTTTCTATTTCAAATTCTCAGTAAAAACAGGAACTCATTCTGCTTTACCTTGAAGAGGAATAAGCAGACATATGCTCATCAGTAACAGACAATTTTGAGTGTAACAATTATCCTGGTAACATTTATATTTTATTTTATTTTTTACATATTACTTATTACGTGCCTATCATATGCAACACACTTGGTAAGATTCAGAAATGTAAATTTTTGTTTTTGATATAGATTCCAATATCCAAAGAGCTATAATGCAGAAACCATTTTGCACAGATAAATGACTGCTCACATGTACAGTTACAATTTGTTAATTAGGGAATTGAGCCTATCCTTTGTGATTACACCAAGAGCAAACACTCGGAAGCTGGCAAGTGGTTTACTCCAGATGATATTTGAGTTCTACAAAATAGCACTAGTGATTGATTTTATGATCTCAGAAAACATAAATTGCTTGTAAAAATTTCTAATGCTTGCCACTTTTCCTTTTCTTTTTATCATTTCCTTTTTCATTTGGTATTTTCCTCTAAATAAAAAAAATACTACTAATAATATCTACCAAATTTTGGGAACTTATGATGTACCATTGTGTTTGTTTTATTCACATATTATCTCATCATCTCTATTATTTGTTAAAATCTCCACTGCCATCAGGAACATAACTTCTTTTTTCTCTCATTTTGTGAGTGACCTTCTATGAATCCTAGAACCTTAGAACATAGAGGAACAGTAAACGTCTGTTATTGGTCAAAAATTATCTCCAACAATGGTGCTTTTGCATCTGTACTCTTCATTTGATTTCAAAATTTCTTTATTCTTTGCACTGAGATCTCCATATTGCAGAACATCAAGGCCAAGCCCTCCTAT
Source organism: Macaca mulatta (assembly GCF_049350105.2). NCBI lineage: Eukaryota > Metazoa > Chordata > Mammalia > Primates > Cercopithecidae > Macaca > Macaca mulatta. The sequence goes on from NC_133414.1 coordinate 6,567,863, forward strand.
TTGCTCCACTAAGACTGACTTGTGGAGGCAAATGCAGTGTTTGGGTCATGGGAAAACATGCAAAGAAAGGCACAAAAAAGCTTTGAAATGATTAAAAATACTTAATTGACAGGATCTGGCAAGCAATTCCATGTGAAGTAGGTGGGAATTGGAACCTGGCCCACAAGGTTGATGGAACTGCCTTTGATCTGGTAAGAAATTTAGCAGGTTGGGAAGAACATCATATAAGCACAAATTTGGAAACATCTAATGTGACCACATGGGCACTATCCGCAGTATGTACACTAGACAGTAGTACAAATGGCAGGCCTACATGGAAGGTGCAGATTCAGCAATGATCTTGGCTGCTCTGCAGAGTTCCATGGAGTCATGAGAGCAGAGAGACAGGTTGACCACACTGACCCCGGGCCACTCTCCCTGCCAGAGAACAGGGCTCTGGAGTGAATCCAGGAGGAGAGGCCCAGAAAGCTCCTGTCTCACCTCTGTCTCACATTGGCCTCTGTGCCCCTGCTGTGGAGGTCACTCTCAACACCCATCCTACATTCCTCCTCTGAAAATAAATTAAGACACCCATCACCAAAATTACTTACATATCAAGTGTCAAATATCGTATATTTCTGTCTAGGTCATCTATGGCTTTCATGTCCTCTGACGTCAACTGGAATTCAAACACCTATCAAAGTAATAGAAAACTTTAATTATTTTTAGATTACATCATTGCCAACTGGGAACCACCAAGTATGTCAGACAGTAGGGTGCAGAGACAATACTTAAAAGATCGATACGTTTCCAAAATTTGTGAAAGACCTCTCTAAACATTCAAGTGGTCAATGAAAACCAGACGAAAAATAAACAATAATCCATTCCCAGATAAAATATTTTGAAAATGCACAACACTGCAGACAAAGAGACTATCTCAAAAGATGCTGAAGAAGAAACAGAGCTGACATTGTGCACATATGATAGGGTCATGTACCTAGAAGACCCACAAGAATCTAGAGGCAAATTTTGTAATGTCTAGTGTAATTTAGTAGGTTTGATGAATAACATTGAATATCTATCTCTCCAATGAGCAGGTATAATAGGAAAAAATAGTTTTCAACATGACTCAAGCCAATAATTGTCTAAATACTAACGATTTCACATTCAAAAGGCATGGGTACTCAACTGTGTAAATTTGGGAGACTCTAAATATCAAAAAGATGTCACTCTTTCTAACTCATACAATCAAGTAAGTGTACAAATTCATAGGGAAACTGAAAGAGTGATACAGAAAATAAGAGAAAGAGAGAGTAAAAAATGATTCCTCAAGAATCTAGAACTAGAAATACCATTTGACTCAGCCATCCCATTACTGGGTATATAGTCAAAGGATTATAAATCATGCCAATATAAAGACACATGCACACGTGTGTTTATTGTGGCACTATTCACAATAGCAAAGACTTGGAATCAACCCAAATGTCCATCAGTGACAGACTAGATTAAGAAAATGTGGCACATATACACCATGGAATACTATGCAGCCATAAAAATAGATGAGTTCGTGTCCTTTGTAGGGACATGGATGCAGCTGGAAACCATCATTCTCAGCAAACTATTGCAAGAACAGAAAACCAAACACCACATGTTCTCACTCATAGGTGGGAATTGAACAATGAGATCACTTGGACACAGGAAGGGGAACATCACACACCGGAGCCTATTGTGGGTTGGGGGGAGGGGAGAGAGAGAGCATTAGGAGATATACCTAATGTAAATGATGAGTTAATGAGTGCAGCACACTAACATGGCACATGTATACATATGTAACAAACCTGCACGTTGTGCACATGTCCCCTAGAACTTAAAGTATAATAAAAATAAATGACAACCATGTAGCACTTGATGAATCTAGGTAAGCGCATTTGTTGCATTATTCTTGTAGTATTTCTATACATTAGAAAGTCCACAAAACAAAAATGAAAAGCGATCAAAAACTATTGAAAGTATCAGTAATTACTAGGTGCAGTGGCTCTCGTCTGTAATCCTAGCACTTTGGGAGGCCAATGCAGGAGGTTTGCCTGAGTTCAGGAGTTCGAGAACAGCTTGGGCAACACAGTGAAACCCCATCTCTACTAAAATACAAAAAATTAGCTGGGTATTGCAGTGTGCGCCTGTAGTCCCAGCTACTCGGGAGGCTGAGGCAGGAGAACTGCTTGAACCCAGGAGGCAGAGGTTGCAGTTAGCCGAGATTGTGCCACTGCACTCAACCCTGGGTGACGCAGCGAGACCCCATCTCCAAAAAAAAAGAAAATATTAACAGCAATGCAGAAAGTTATGAAATTAATGATATATTTGTTAAAAGATAATTTATTAATAAGTAGTGGGAAATTCATATGATCATGGATTGGAAATCTCAATATTGTCAAAGATTCGGTTCTCTCCACATTGATCTGCAGGCTTATTACAATGTCAACAAGAGATCAAAACATTTACTTGCTTGTGGAAGTTAATGAGATGATTCAAAATTTTAAATAACACATTAGTCAAGAATAGCTAAGATATTATTAAATAAATGAAGAAGTTAGAAAATTATTTGTAACACACTGGAAGTGAAACTTACTTTTTAACATTATAGTACAGAAAAGTAAATAACTGAACTGAAGATGGAAGACAGGCCAGATAATTGTTCATGGAAATTTCATATATGTTACAGGTAAAAAAAAAATCAAGTCATGTGAGCAAATATGAACTTTTCAATAAATGTCGGTGGGAAATTTTGCTAAAAATTCAAAAATTAGATATGCATGTTTGGATCCTTATTTCATATAGTATTTAAAAAGTCAATCCCATTAGAATTAACTAAATTTATAAGGAAAGAATGTTAACAATTTTGTAAGATAACACAGTAAAATATTGTGATAGTCCCAATATAGGATAAGACACAAAATTCACCAACCACAAGAAAGAGGCATGAAAAATGGGTCTAAATGAAGGATAGAAACTTCTATCTGTCAAAACATAACCACAGAGAATATGACAACACAGGTAAAATTTGGGAGATGTTATTTCAAGAATACATTCAAGTCTCTAAAGAATTAATATCCAGAATAAATACATATATGTGTATGGTTTCTAATTAATCTAAAATATATATTAAATAACACATGTCATGTATTATATAAATCTATATATACTAGATGAATTAGAGAACATACACATATATATAAATACTGATAACTTCCACAGTCTTTCATAACTTTCATTTTTGTTTTGTGAATTTTCTAATGTATAAAAATAATTTTTAAATCATTTAATAAATGCCATTACCTAGATACATCAATTGTTTCATTGTTGTCATTTTTTACTCTCTCTTATTCTCTGTGTCACTATTTCAGAGTATCCTATAGATTTTTTCACTTATTTAACTTAATGTTTTAGCAAATAGTGACATATACACATATACATGATATATGTCATATGTATGATGTAAGTTTTATAATATATATCATACATGATGCATATTTTATATACCTATATGATTAATGAGAAAATATATATATATATGTATGTATTCTGGATGTTAATTCTTTAGAGACTTGGATGAATTCTTGAGAATATATGAAATAATATATCAATTTATATATATTCATACATATACCTATTGATATTATTTTACACATCTCATCTAAATGATAGATTAATTAGGAACTGCCCTCTATAGTCACATGTCCCTGTACCCACTTGCTTGGTTCTATGAATTTCCAGTTCCTTCCAATAAGAGGTAACAATAAGAGGTGGTGTGTATTTCCCCACCCCTTGAGTCTGACCTATCCTATAACTTGCATTAGGTGATAGAATTTCCCAGAAGCGATGGTTGGCAGCTCTGAGCCTAGACATGAAAAGGCTTTGCACGTGTCCACTCACTGCCTTGGGGTCGTGCCCCGTCCTGAGATGAACCCTGGGCTGGATGGCTGGAGGATAAAGAACTGCATGGGAGAAGGGGGCGCTCAGACAGGTGCCCCATGGACATCCTGAAGCAGAGCTGTCTCACTGCCCTGCATGCACATGAGCGCCCGGCCAGGAACAGAAGGACTGGACTGAGTTTAGGCTGAGCCAAGGCTAATTTTCTAACCATGGAATCTTGAGCTCAATAAATGCTTTTGCATTAAGCCTTTGTGTTAACTGGGTTTGTCTTATAACCTGAGGTGTTGGAATAAATATGGTCTCCTACACATAAAAATAAAGATGAACAACCACCTCATAAAAAAAAAAAGGCAGAGTTAAACACACAATTCACAAAGACAAAATTCTAAGAGAATAAATATAAGGAATTTATACTACATAAATATACAAAAAAATTCACGATGATTTGGAGACTAAAAAACATCTAATCAAACACTTCATTACAGAAAATTTAAAAAAAGACATATCCCTAGCAGATGGATGTGGATAGCTCTGACTCAACGCTAATTCAAATCTCTGGTTTTGATGCCATCCTATTTCTCTCCATCTGTGTTGCCTCTCCTGTGTCAGAGTAGAAGAAATCCTTGTGATGTACACAAAGAGTTCATGCATAGGAAATACAGGGAAATGGAGCTGGCCCAAGGGTGTCCTGAGAGCCTTACAAGAAGCACACGTGTGAACGACACTGTGCAGCAGCCCTGAGGCCCACAGCCCGGCTCCTCACCTTCATGTTCTCTCTGATCCGCTGCTCAGTGTAGCTCTTGGCCAGGACCACAACCCCACGCTGCAGCTGGTAGCGCAGGGCAATCAGGGCTGGGGTTTGCTTGTGCTTTTTTGCCAAGGCACAAAGGACTGGGTCCTCCAAGAGAACCGGGGAGTTCTGGTCCACCCTGGAAGGAAAGGCGGAAATGCTGAAGCCCTAAGGCTGGGGATACAGTTTGTTAGGAGGCTCCCTAAACAGACTAAGGCATCCACTCTGCACCAGAGCTTCTCAAGTGAGGCCCCTGAACAGCAACCACAACATCACCTGGGATCTTGTCAGAAATGCAAATTCTTCCCTCATCCCAAGTCAGCTGTCAGTGAACTCCAGGAAACAGCACGATCTGATTCATTGTTTTTTTTTTAGCAAACCAGTGTTTTAGGTAAACTTCCTGTATCTCTTATTACCATTGTTTTTCTCGATGGGACCCCAGAGCACTAAAGGCCACCAGAACAATGTCTTTTGACTTGCAGAAATCCAGCAGTTTTCTCTGGTTGAAGTAAGGATGACATTCCACCTGCAGATGAGCAAGATGGAAAAGCATCAGATAATCCAAAAGTTATATTAATATTAAAATCACCAAAGTAAAAGAAGCCGAATAATATAGAGCATTAAATTTGAACTGAGAGTATTTGCCAAAAAATGATGTTTTACATACAACTTAATTTTATATCCCTCTCTCCTAAGAAAATCGAAATGCTATTTCTGAGCAAAACCAACCTCTATGAACCCTATCCTAGTTTCTCAATAACTCCGACCACTAGAAGGAGACACGGCCAATTTCAGAGCTGGGATAAGGTAAGATTCTTTGAGCCTTAGGCATCAAATTGTGCCAGAAATCAAGAATTTGGTCAAAGACTCATGAAAGCATGTCTAAAAGAAAAAAGAACTGATTTCTTAATTGATATCAAAAATGCATACATATATATGTATGTTTTCTAATTCATCTGACATATAACATGCATATCATATATGCCATCTATGATATATATATATATAAAATAGATGAACTAGAAAATATACATATACACATAAATAGTGATAACTTTCATAGTCTTTCATTACTTTTCCTTTTTGTACGATGGATTTGTATGGTGACATCCCAAATGTCACCAGTGGGTTTCCTATGAAACAAGTGCTTTGTCTTTTATACTTGCCCTCATGAGTCTTTGATCCAATTCTTCTTTTAGATAGATAGATAGATAGATAGATAGATAGATAGATAGATAGATAGATATACTGAATAGATGTGAGCATTAAAAATAAGTAAAATGAATTAAAAATCACAGCAGAAAAATCCATGAGTCTATAGTAATTAGTGTGAGAATGAAAAAATGAACATTTGTCTACTCTGATGGTGGTCATTACAGCAATTACATTCACAATACATTGCTAATTGAAGGAAGAAGTTAATTTTTACCGTGACTTAGAGGAATAATAGTATATTATTTTTACTTGCTGAGAAATTACTTTTAGTTAAATGTCAGGTAAGAACAGTTAAACAAGTGGTTGAAATTGTAAATGATTATGTAAAAACACCAAGGAAATAACAAATAAGAAATAACAAAGAGGAAAACAGAAATACAATACAAAAAAGTTCAAATCACTGATGTATACTCAATCATAGGTGAAAATGTGTCATGGGAATATGACTACTTCTGTTGAGAATTAGCTCCCAGCAGATTACTAGCAACTGTTCAAGAGAAAACATATATTAAAACAATAGATGTGACCATTGTTAGCTTAACCAAGTTTTTAAAACTAGCTTCACCACTAGTGGGGTATTCTGTGATTGTATGCAGTCTAGTGTGGTGCAGTTTGAAAAACATGGCATGATAAAAACATTTTCTTGCCCCAAAGATTTAAGCCAATGTAATAAAATACTCACATCTAATGTTTACTTTACAGAAACTTTCAACAACTGGGAAAAACAAGTTAACTGATATCAAAATACAACAATATAAAAACAATTGAATTCTGGTTAAAAAAAGAAGAGCCACAAAAGATATTTTGATTAAACAATGGAAAATTCAAATATGGACTGGATACCAAATGACATGAGAGCGCTGTAGATGATGTTCTTAGATACAGTAATGGCACTGTAACTGGGAGAATATCTTCATTCCTGTGACATGTTTGGAGAGGTCTCCAGGGGTCAATTGGCATCTTTACAATTTACCTTGAAGAAGTTCTAGAAACATTATATGTATTTATGCAGATATACTCCATATAACGTTGCAAAATGTTAGTAATTTTGAATACAAATGGTAACATGGGTCTCCAGTATTATCTTTACCAAATTTTTGGAAAGTTTGAAAATTACCATAATAAAAATTGGGGAACTACTAATATTAAAATAACATTAATTTCTCAATGCTTTTATTAAATTATCATGGCACAATATCACTATACGAAATTCATAAATTTTATGCATTTATGTATTTCCACTGTTGATCTTTACTCATTGACTCTAAGTTTTTAAAAATGAAATAAAACAAAAAAGTGTAAGTTACTGGGAAAAGTGTAGTGACTTTAATGCTGAAATGTGTATAACATTTGGGGGCAGTCAATTTGATCAAAGAGGCCTGGAATCAACAATCAGAGCTCCGGGATAAGATGGAATTATCTCTAGGCTATGAAAGAACCATGCATAGAACAGATATGTTTAAGCAGCTGATTGCATGACAGACTCCAAAGAACAGCAGCCGACTAGGAGCGGGGCAGTCATTGGTCAGCTCGATGTTCTGCTAAATATTTCTCAGTGTTGATTTCATCCACTGTGAACAGATATCTCTGTAAACAGGTCATTTTCTCTTTCTACCATGGATGACCTTCCTTGTCTGCAGATAATTTTTAGTGTATCTATGCCCTTGGTCAAGAAGTATGAAAGCAGAGATACCAAGAGGCACTGAGACATCTGAACTCCATGGAAATCCCTAGTATTTCTCTTCTCTTACTCTCTCTCTCTCTCCTTATGTACTGTACATTCCGTCTTTTCATGGCTTCATATCTATGCACACTTCCATCCAAATCACCTTCACCCATCCACTCTCGGTCATCTTTCATAGCTTAGGGGTAAGTCCACCTTTCCCTGAAACTAATTGGCAATCCTTGGCCTCCTTGATCAAACTGACTTTCCCTAAATATAACTCACAATTCAGCATCAAAGTTACAACACCTTTTCGTAAGACTTTTCTAAGCCGGGTACAAGTAAGAGCCCTCTATGCCCTTCGAGACAGAGGCTTTGCTCTCTAGAATCTTCTCTTTTACAAAGATCAGTGGGACTAAATGAATGGATACTTGGCCAATAGGACAGAAAGAGGGGCATGAAGAGCAGAAAGGAGAGGAGGCTGAGGGCGCTCACCTGGTTGCAGACAGGTTTGTACTTGAGCCCTGGCTTATTAAGGATCATTTCCAGCTGCCTGCGATTGAAGTTGGACACCCCGATGGACTTGGCCAATCCTGCATCTTTACATTTCTCCATGGCCTGGGAAAAAGGAATTGTGAGGTATCATTTATGTAGTCGACTGAAGATCAAGATAAATGTAACACAGAACTGTGAAAGCAACAACTGTGTAGATATGACAATCAACTAGCTAGCCATGATTCCTAAAAGGGAGAAAATAAATGAGAAAATTGGGGAGGAAGATAATGATTGCAAGAATTTCTGTTTCCTCCTCAGGAAACTGGAGAGTCTAGTGCACAGGCAAGGAAAGAAATCCCAGTCCTCCTTACCCCCAACCCTTCTCCTCCACTTCTCTCTTTTGTATGCCTGTCATTTCTTTTTCCTTACTGCTTACAAAAACTACCTTTGTAAAACTCCTAAATTTTTGATCCAATGGTGCATTTTCCATTCTTGTACTTGGAAGATAGGAACCAGATGTCTCCTATCTCATCTTTCTTATCTGTGCTCTCCTCCAAGCACTCACCTCCCACGTAGCACAGAGATCCACTGTGTCAAATAGTACTTTCCCATTTTCATCTTTGGGGATCAGTTCCTCACCTGGCTGAAGTAGAAGCAGTGAATTTAGTGATGTCACAAATCAATTTCTCCACATAAATTTCCCCACACATAGCCATGCTCTGAGGTACATTTAAGGACACTAATCCTCCGTGACGTAGGTGATGCAATGCTCCAGAGAGTGATACATATAAAGTGTGCTACATATGAAGGTATAAGGAATGTCTTCAGGAGACAGGCTTCTTCTAATCTCTTATAACTATTATATGTATAAATAAATACCATCTTTCTTGTTGCTAATGGAGTGCCATCATGACTTACATTACTTTCTTCTGCTCCTATAATTTTCTCTGTGGCAATACCTCTCTTCAGCTGCAAAAGACCTTAATATTCAGGAATAATGGATAGTGCTTTTGACCCAGATGCCACTATCAGAGTTCTTTATCTCCCTGAACATATGATGTTTCATGGACAGGACCATGAACCAATCATGGTCAATAGAGGTGTTTTCAAGGCTAGTTTGGAAGTTGAGAGATGCATAGGAGCTCATGGTAATGACCATGAGCCTGAAATTGCTCCAAAGCCATAAATACCACCAATGAAAAAGTCTGGAACAAATACTTAAAAAGCCTTTTGTAATAAAGCAGAGATAAGGATGGAGAAAGGATTTATTTTTAGAGATTTTGTCAAATTCTTAATGTAGCCATGGCTTTGACTTTCATATCTAACTCACCCTTGCATTAACTAGCCTAAGGAGATTTCCGTAACCTTAAAACAAAAGTTACGAATGACACAAGAATTCATCGCTAAGCAAGAATAAAAACTCAATGTGAAAAGAGAGGATGCAGAAGCAACAGTTTCCCATGAAGATTTGTAGTTTAAGAGACTCCAGGACTGAGTTCTTGCCCCTTGAAAGGAGTCAAGAGGATGGAAACTCATTGTACACCCTATGTGCAACAGCTTTTCTGGACACCACAACTTCATGAAACTCTGTGTCTGTGAACGTTCCAAGAGGTGAACTCAGGAGTCATAACTAAGAACTTGTACCTTCAAGGAGATGATTGTCATTTCCTTAAGTTTTTAAAGCAGACGGTTTGAGGATTCTGCACTCTCTTTTCTTGTAGACATGCATCACGGAAGTACAGATTCAAAATGTATTCAACAGAAAAGGGATTAGGAGTTATGTTTAGGGCTCTTCTTCCACATTATAATACCTATGTCCTCCTAAGAAAATGCTTAGTTCAAATATCCATGAAAACAACATTTATGATGACAACAAGGGTGAAATCAATTTGATCGCAAAGCTGCCTACCTTTAGAGACACTGGAGAATGAATAAGATAGAGGTCAACATAGTCCAATTGAAGATTTTTCAGTGACCTTTCCAAGGCTGGTCGGACCAACTCTGGTCGATGGGAATTGCACCAAAGCTGCAGAGGTGAGAGAAAGGAAGTTGTGCAATGAAAACTTGAGCCAATTTTACTAGTTTGCTCGACCTAATATTTAGACATTTTCTACTACTTCAAAACTAATGACCACAGGCAAAATTATTCTCTCTCTTCTTGTGATGCCTTTTGTTCTGCCATATCCTGAAGAACTTTGTAATATGTTGGATATATAGTTAGTACATATACTGAATGAAAGAGTGAAATTACTCCAAAGGTAGAAGTTGTTATCAAATCATAAGCATACCCATTATCTGAATTATCTTTGGTATGTTTTACAACTCATGTTAGTAGTGTAATTCACCAATTCAGCCCAATGGGCAAGAATAAGTACCTTTGTGGTTTAGAAACTGAGGAGGCAAATACAGTTTTTAATATGCTAACTTGGGCTGGATGCAATTTAAAACAATGTAGGTATCATTGTTTTATACGCACAGAGCTCTCTTACTTTGCTTTCTCTCTCTTTCTCTGATCAAGATGATAATGGAAACTCAGAATCCTAACAAATGTAAGAAATTCACCCAGGAGGTAAGACATAACATAATTTGATTAAGGTTATCTCTGATTCTATAGTCTATGTTAAACCATAGTGATCTGTGCTGACCTCAAAGAGTAAAGGGACTTTGAAGTCATGAGTTAGAACACTGCAAAGATGAGAAAGTCATCTTCATTTTCTGCCTTTGATTTTATTTTTCATACATAAATAATTGTGAATAAATTGAAATGAATAAGCACAATTCACCCTCAACTATGGATCTAGTCATAGAATTGCCACCTCCACACAATCACCATAAATGCATGTACACACAAGCTCATCATAGGCACAGTACCTTTGAAGTGTAGAATATGTCTTCTCTCTTCACAGTGCCATCTGCAATCTTGCTTCGGATAGCCAGTCCAACGTACTCCTCATTATTGTAAGCATATGCACAATCAACATGACGGAACCCAACTTCTATCGCCAGTTTGGTGGCCTCTAGAGCTTTATCTTTAGGAACCTAGGGGAGCAACCAAAGGTAGTATTTTCTGACTGATGTGCCTTAGAGTTAGTTCAGGCACAAGCAGCAACGTTTACAAAAATCACCTTTTCCTCCTTTCTTGGATGAGTTCTGTCTATGGAATCATAAGCCCATCCCAGTCTGTCTGGGTCTTTCCTGGTTAGTAATAAAAGTTGGGCATAGCAGGAACTTCTGCAGTCCCAGAAAATCACTGCTTGACCAGTAGCTTAGAAGTGTCTCTAAAACAACTTCAGGTTCAGTGATTTTTTGGCAAAATTAACAGGCCGCAACCTCTAGTTATAGATATAATCTTAATTATTTTTAGTATGATGAAATTAACATGAGGAAATAGCCACATGGAAGGAATTATGAAGGAATGCAGTGTAAGCTCCTGCGATTCCTCTCCCACCCTGTTGCTGCACAGAACACACTGACTTTATCCAGCATCATATTTTTTCAATGTATGTGAACTGTTGTCAACAAGAGATGCTCTCTACATACTCCATTACTAAGATTTTGTCTGGGACTGCTTACGTTGACTCACTCTGCCTAGCAGACACAACGCCCAAAAGAAAGCAGGTGCATAGAAACTCCGCAGTTTACATAAACTGTTACGTAGAACCACCATTCTTATCAGCTAGGAAATAGTGAGGAATCCACCTTATCTGATACCAGCAGGTTTATACTGGAAACAGGCCTGTCTGTGGATAGCAGTCTATTATGTTAAGTCTTTTCTACCCAGTCTTTGGCCATTCTGTCTGCATGAGAGAACCAAAATACTAGGAGTATAGATGTATACACCAAGGATATTGATTTGTATAAGAAATAGACTGCAGGGAGTAAGTGATTAGCAAAATGGGGTTCAGCTCCATAAATTCAAGGCAACTCTTTTAGGAAACATATGATTGCAGTGAAATTTATAATTATTGACTTATTTAACAAATGTGGATACAGATTTGAAAGTATATCTTTTACATGACAAAAGCAGAAACAAAGCCAACTATTTTCCCATCTTGAAAGTATTTCAGAGGCTTTCTTTTTCCCATGAAATTACAAGGAACTAGGTACAGGGTCTCACATCCCACTCCTCATATCATCCTTGATCCTTTCTTTGCTGTGCGAGCACTCAAAGGCTCACCGAGGCCGGAGCTTCAGTGGTGTTCTCATCTCTACCTCCTCTCCGTGCCAATTTATATTAAAGTAAACCACTCCTGTCAATGGTCTTCAAAATGTCCCTTTGTAAATCCTTATATCGTATAGATGAGAAATGAGGGACTCAAATTTTATATAACTAGTCCCTATTCACACACATTGTATTCCCACGACAGTCTTGAGATACAAGTTTTCCTCCAGTGTAGAAATAGCTAAGTCTAGAAAATAAAATCTATTCCATTAATTTTCTCGTCAGAGAAACAAGAAATTTCTCTGTTACAGTATTTGTATACAAATTTGACCCATATTAACAAAGACAAAGAATTTAAACTGCCCTTGTTAGGTTTTACTTTTTTTTTTTTTTTCTTAAAATGAGGATATTTTATCCTTTCAGGTAATTTTCCTAGAGGTGAGAGTAGTACATGGGAAATTCTCTTTAGTCTAGCTCTAGTATTACAGTTTGGTGCACGAGGCTGCCCAACAGAACAGTGATACTCTCCCAACAGATTTCATGCAACCCGTCTCCACTAACTTTTGCCATAAAGATTCCTCTGAATTGTGTCTTCTTGGAAGAAGTAAATATCTGTTCAACTATACAAAGAAACAGAGAAACCACTCCCATTGCAATCAATCTTCAAGAGAGGGAGCAGACAGGCCATGTTCGTTCTGCAGAGTTTTATCGACTCTGACAGGCTGTGAAATAAACATAAACAGAAGACAAAACAGTGCCCCAAATAAGCAGTAGATGACCCTGTGACCAGACTGCATTGCAGAACAAAGACTGACGTTTAAAGGGGAGTCATGCAGGTAACTTGGGAACACAAGCCTGACAACCTGGTCAGCTTCCACTTATTCTAGCTTCCACTTACTCTAGCTCCTTTGAACTCTCAACACTAAAAATATTATTATTACCTCTACAGGCGCATAGGTGCCAAATCCCAGGACGGGCATGAAGTGGCCATCATTCAGCTTCACACGCTGATGTTTCGAATCCATTTCTGTCACTGGCCTGGTTGGCAAATGTTTCTTTCTTCCTCCCTCACAGGTTATAAGAGCAATTAGCTGGCAACGCCCCTGGACATACTGTCTGTGGGTTAACCAATGGCATGTGAGAGGAGGGACAGAGGCAGTCTTACACAGGCAGTGATAAAAATGGAATCCAGTTCAACTGTTTCTTATCTAAGAAAATTCATAAGTAAATTATCAGGTGGGCATGATACACTCATTAATTTCTCTCAGAAGTATTTTTGCTGTTCCAAATCTCTATATATATGATATAAATTATTCAAAGAGATTTGTAGAACAAATGGTGACTTTACATAAGACTACAGAAAAGGAGCTACTAAGCTCTTTTTGGTTTGTGCCATGATGATGTTTCTTCTGTATCTTACAGCATTTGAAATGACTAGTTTTCATTTTTCTCTCTCACACACACACAATTTAAAGGAATGACTAATGAGCATTTCTTTAAAATATTGCCCTCAATTAAAAATTAAAGTTAAAATTTTAAAATGTGTTATTTTTTTCATCAGCAAGTTTATTATTTCTTTCTTATTAACCTTATGAGAGAAATATCCCTTCCTGATCAAAGTGCAGTCCTGATAAAGTTGTAATCCTGATGTGGGTGTAAATAAAAAATAAAATTTGATGTGGTTTTATTGGAGGATTTCTTATTAACAGCGTTTGGACTTTGGATATACTTTGTAATATGCAAACTGTGCCTTATTTTATTTATCTTATCCAGCCAGTTTTATGAGTTACTATCAAAAAGTAACAAGCCAAACACCTGATAACTATTAGATATACTTTCTAATATTGTTAAACATTATTCATAAGGAAAAACTGGTAACTAATGACATATAAACTGGTGAATAATCCTCACATGGGATAATTTTTACTTCATTCTCCCTTTGGAGGGCAGGTTAGAACATGAATGTAGTTTGCATGATCCATGATTCACATCTTGGAGTAGTCACAACTTGCAGTGCCGTGATTGCTTCTATTTATTTCTTTATAAAACAAACAGAAATTGAAACATAAGTAAATTGTTATACATTGACATAAATGTAATATTATAAAGATATTGAAATTTTTCAACAAGATGGTGGATTATAAGACTCCCATATGACTCATAGAAACATCAGAAAGTATCTAAAATTGACTGAAATAAAGTTATTTATTTATGGAGTAGCTCAGTAGCTCAGTAGAGATTCAGGGTGACTATACACATACAGATGTTACAGGCAAAAGACTAGGGGAAGAGACATGCAATAGTCCATCTAAGTCATTGAGAGAAACTGGGATGTGAAATTTTTTAATAGTAAGTGATTCAAAAGCCATTGGTTATTTGGGGAAAAATAAAATGGCAAAAACAATCCACGTAGGTGCATGTTCAGAAACAAATTAAGAAGGCCTTGAGGTTTTATATAGGGCTGATGCCTTGACTGAGAACCTGACACACATATGAGTTGATGACTGTCATGACAGAACAAATCTATATACAGTAAAAAAGATGTTTTATTTTTTTCAAATGCCCAGTTAAATAAAATAACAAGGCATACAGGCCGCGCACGATGGCTTATGCCTGTAATCCCAGCACTTTGGGAGGACAAGGAGGGCAGATCACGAGGTCAGGAGAAGGAGACCACCCTGGCTAACATGGTGGAACGCCATCTCTACTAAAATCCAAAAGAAAATAAAAACAGCTGGACGTGGTGGTGAGCACCTGTAGTCCCAGCTACTCAGGATTCCCCTGCTAAAGCAGGTGAATCACTTGAAACCAGGAGGCAGAGGTTGCAGTGAGCCGAGATGGCACCACTGTACTCCAGCCTGGTGACAGAGCAAGACTCCAGCTCAAAAAAATAAAACAAGATAACAAGGCATACAAAGAAACAAGAAATCACAGTCCATTATGAGAAAGAAAATAAATCAGTAGAAATCATTCCTGAAGAATCACAGGTATTAAAATTAGTAGAGAAGCATTTAAACAACTGTCTTAAATATGCTAAAATTGCTAATGAAAACTATGGATTAAGAACTACAGAAAATCTGGGAAAAAAAAGAAAATCTAAATATAGTCATAACACAGAAACTATAAAAAAGAAAAGGAAATGAATTGGAGGGAGAATACAATCATCAAAACTTTTTCAAATTGGTTAAAGACAAGAATCTACAAATTCAGGCAACTTAAAGAACTGCATATAGCATAAACTCAAAGAGACTCAGACCTGTATGTGTTATCATCCAACTCTAAAAGCCAGACAAAGAGATAATCTTTACATAGCAAGAGATTTTGGGAAGCTGAGGTGGGTGGATCACCTGAGGTCAGGAGTTTGAGACCAGCCTGGATAACATGGTGAAACCCTATTTCTACTAAAAATACAAAAAATTAGCTGGGCATGGGGGCACACATCTGTAATTCCAGCTACTCAGGAGGCTAAGCCAGGAAAATAGCTTAAATCCGGGAGGCGGAGGTTGCAGTGAGTCGAGATTGCACCATCGCACTCCAGTTTGCGCAACAAAAGCAAAACTCTATCTAAAACAAAAACAACAACAAAAATAAAAAGCAGGAGAGAAAGATGATGCAAGGGTGCAAGGGATCCTGGACAAGATGATCCACAGATTTCTTATGAGAGTCTTTGGAGGATATAGTAGGTGATATATTTAATGTGATCAATAAAGAAATAATTTTACCCAATAATTCCATACTTGGCAAAAAAAAATTATTCCAACTTTTTTAAAATTTTTTTTTGAGATGGAGTTTTGCTCTGTCACCAGGTTGGAGTGCAGTGGTGCGATCTCAGCTCATTGCAATCTCCGCCTCCCGGGTTCAAGCAATTATCCTGCCTGAGCCTCCTGAGTAGCTGGGACTATAGGCAGGCACAACCACACCCAGCTAATTTTGGTATTTTTAGTAGAGACGGGGTTTCACCACAGTGGCCAGGATGGTTCAATCTCTTGACCTCATGATTCCCCACATTGGCCTCCCAGTGTGCTGGGATTACAGGCATTAGCCACCGCACCCAGCCAAATTATTTCTTAAAAATTAGAAAGTTATTAAGACTATGTGATGTAAAAGCTGAAGGAGTTCATTGCCATTAGAACTGCTCTACAAGAAATGCTAAAGAGAGTAATTCACTTTGAAATGAAAGAATTTCAGACAGCAACATGAAGTCATATAGAGGTATAAAGACCTCTCGTAAAGGTAGGTGTAAGAAAAATGTGGAAACACATATTTGTGAAAGTTTGCTTTTTACTGTCATTTTCTTCAAGATTTACATTACAAATGTGTACGAATAAGAATACATTTCTGTTAACATGTACACCACATATAAAGTTGTAATTAGTGACATCAATAATGTGAAGTGGAAACGTAGCTGTGGAAAAGTAGAGTTTTTGTAAGGAATTGAAGTTCACATTGATTTCAATGTGGATGGTATAACTATAGGATGCAGTATGTCATTTCAATGGTAACCACAAAGAAAATAATTACAGATTATGCACAACATAAATTAAAAAGGGAATACAAATTTCAGCAAAAAATCATAGCAACCCCAAAATATTGTTAGTTGAGTATATAAAGAACAAAAAGCTGAAGACATAAACTTCTTTCTTACATACAAAATCCAATCAGTTTATCTCAAGAATCTCCAAAGCCTTATCAGGTTTAGAAGCAACTTAAACGTCTAAAATGCAAAGATGTATCTGAGATCCAAGACAAATTTCTACCAGCTATGAGCAGGTAAAATCAAAAACAAGTTATTTACTTTCAAATGACAAAGGTTTTATAGGCAGCGGTTGAACAATCTCATTTCAAAAGGGAAATATCAGTTGAAAGAGAAGAAGAAGAGACTTCATGCAAGTTGTAAACCCAACAGGGCAGAAATTAAATCTTAAACTTGCAAAATCATCTTCCGTGACCCTATATCCTTCATTCTGGGCACACTGGTGCCAGGGGTAGGCTTCTGGGGCTTTGGGCAGCACTGTACCTGTGGCTTTGCAGGGTGCAGCCCACATGGCTGCTCTCACAGTTTGGAGTTTAATGCCCCTGGCTTTAAACGCTGAAGTTGTAAGCAGCTGATAGATTTATAATTCTGGAATTCTTAGGGGTGAGGCCTTTCTCCCACAGCTTCGTTACACAATGCACCTATGGGGTCCCTCTGCAGAGCTCCAGCCACACATTATTGCTCAACACTGCCTAAATGAAAGCTCTATGTTGGGGCTCCAGCCCTGGAACAGGTTTCTTTCTGGGCATCCAGGATTCCTGACACGTTGTGTGAAATCTAGGTGGCAAGTGCCAAGCCTCAACCACTCTTATGCTCCAGAGAGCTCAGGCTCAAAGTTCCCCTCTTCTATTTGTCACTCTCTGCTCATCATTTCTCCAGTGACCAAGTGTATGTCATGCACCTTGCCAAGGCTCAAGGGGTACCTTGTACACGGGGGCTTCTGCCTGACCAATGTGGGTCATGGAGTCGACAAGAACTAAAACTTTCCACAGCTTGTATACAATCGGGGGGAAAGAAACTGATCTCAGGAGACCGCAGGAATTCTCAGTCCTATAGGTGAGGGAGAGGGGGAGGAGCATGAGGAAAGGGAGATGGGAAGAAGGAGGAAAGCAGATGGAAGATGGAAGACCGGGGAGGAAAGAAGTGGGATGTCCTTGAGTCATACATGAAGAACACTCATGTGCCTCAAGTAAATAACTGATCCTAATTTCTTCTCTCTATCTTTTTTCCTAAACAAGTGTTACAGTTTGCAAAGAACTCCAAATAGTTTCTCAACAAATATATATTGATATGACACTTTAAACAAAATGATGTTTGCCAGCACTGCTTGTCCTGAGATTTCCTGTTTGGTTGACTCAATTCTCTGGGGTGAAGACGATCTTTGTGAAGAAGAAGGAGTACGCTTGAGTCTCACAGAGGTTTGTGGGTGAAGTCATGTCTGTGAAAGGCTGTGGAAACTCACAGTTTGCTGCATTGCTGTGGAAAATGGTGGGACGCCCAAAGCCGTGCAGGAGGAAAAAGGAAGAGCTGGGAGGCTGTGGAGGAGGCTGAGGTACCACGGATGCCCTGGAGAAAATTTTAGGGAAAAGAGAGAGATGCCTAAAGCCACATGTAGGAAGT